>NC_136976.1:27242437-27299937 GCF_032717465.1 Coenobita brevimanus | reverse complement strand
TTTATTCACTTTATTTCATTCATTCATTCATTCATCACCTAATCCTGTGTTGCCCGATAAGGAGAGTAGAAGCCCGGGACTAGGCATGTTGATCCTGACATTTAAGATGAGTGACCAGCCTCATTCATCCCTGAGTGGCATTACGTGAGCAATAAACCTCAACCATCCCGTGTATGTAAACCTGCACAGGCTCAATCCGATTGGAGCGCCTTAAAACGCAATGCGGTAAACTTAAACTTAGGTACTGCAACTGACTAAAGTACTGAAAGGGTACAAACTCAGGGTAATTTACATACTGACCTCTACAGACCCTTGGAAGTGAAACAGAGAATTCGGTCGTTTACTTGACATCTTCCACTAAAATAAACACGGGAAAAACTAGAGAACACACTTCTTCACTTGCTGATTTCTTACCGTAAACTAACAGCCTTCCATGATCTTACATTTATTCTCTTCGGTAACAAAACATTCCAGGACCCTCGTGAAACTTCTTATTTCGTTCATTCTTTTATTTTGTAGAACTTTTTAATCTTTTTCCTAGTATTTTTCTATCTCGTAACATTTTTAACAGAATTTAATTGATTTAATGAGTTGCGTTGTTAGTATTATTTTCATTCGAATTATTCATTCTTTCCAAATGGGGGGGGGGTTAAACCCCCTCCCGTGTGCTCGGCCTAGCTCCTGCCCCTCTATCTCTCACTTTTAATACTTTCCTGCCCCATTGCCCATTCCCACAATCCCCTGTTCCTCCATCCCTCATTCCAACACTCCCCTGCCCCATCCCCCCTTTGCCACACTTCCCTGCTCCTCCATTCCTCACTTCCAACATTCTCTTGTCCCTCCCTCCATTCCCACACTTCCCTGCTCCTGCATCCCTCACTTCCAACACTTTCCTTCCCCTCCCCCCATTTCCACATTTCCCTGCCCCTCTATCTCCCACGCCCACACACCAACACCAAACATCCGAGCTGCCGTGGGAGTGGACACCTGCACCAAGACTCTCTGGAAAAAGTCGCACTAACTCAAGTTTTATGTGTTTTGTCAGTTCCCTTCTCTGTAGACAACAGAACCCAAACCTCCGTTTACACTTTTCTTTTTTTTTTCGCTGATGCACTGATCCTTCTGCATTACAAAAAAAAAAAAAAAAAAAGAATCCTTTGTTGTCAAGCAAGATTTACATTGTGGTATTCACATTACTTTAAATTTTGTTTGCTTTACGGTGCTTGTATAAATACTAAACTAAGTCTACTCTCTCATTTAATATATATATCCAAGATTTTCGTCAATTCATTCTTTACTCATTACAGACATCTCTTCCATTAAAATAATTTGGTCAGCTTTAAAAACTAAGTTTTTATTTCTTATATCACAAGTGTTACATAGGTCGTTGAAAGAAATGTGTGGATCTGACAGAGCTTTTTGCAGTGATAATTATAGCTGTTGAGAGCTGATGAAAACATACATTACCTCACATTTATACGATATATATATATATATATATATATATATATATATATATATACGGAGCCTCTGTGGTACAGTGCTAGAGTGTGCGTTTCATACACGGGTGAACCAGGGTTCGCGCCCCGGCAGGGTAATAAACTTTGGGAGTGTTCACCCGGCCACGTACTGCATTGGCGGACACAAGGGGTGCTGTGGTTGAACCAGTGTCGCCTACTATAAATTATGATTGCACCCAGTCAGCTTGCGCGGGCCGATTACACTTGGTTCACAGACTACACACACATCGAAAGCCACTCCAACACTACACTTACAAGCACTTCTCACCCTACATTCAATCTCTACCAGACAGCCTGTCATTTGGTAGAGATACATTGGCTGTATCGTCCCGACTTCGGTCGGGATAGGCCGGTACTGCAGTGGATACTCAAGCAGATATATATATATATATGATTATATTAGGGGTTGTAAGAGTCAAAGGGACAGTAGTAATACTAAGACTTTGAAAAATATTTTTACTTAATAAATCCTGCAGCTCACAGCCTTACAACGGTGATATTTAATTCTGAAGCAGAAATCTAAAATAGTTTTTGAAAATTCTGACAGAACATTCAATGGACTGCAAGGCGTACAAAAATTTCATTGGATTGAATCAGTCTTGGGCCATAAGAATATAGTTTTACTACAGACACTCCACTCTTAAGCGTATCTATAATAAGGCAACACTAATTGACAAACGGATAGAGGGACAAACCTACGTCTACTAATACCAAGTCGGTTCACTTTCCCTCAGGGTGCAGGGAGGCGTGGCTTGTGTGTGACATCAGTCGGCTTACGTAACAGAAAATGTATAAAAGGGCAGACTCAAATTAAACAATTATAATAAGGGAAAACGAAGAAGGGGAAGAAGTGCGGACTTATTTAACCGTATAACATAGCAGTAGGTTCCCTCACACCCCTACGTCTTCGCTCACACCCCCATACCTTCCCTCACACATTTCAGTCCCTTCCCTCACTTCGGACTGAAAATGTGTCATGATCTGGAGAGTGTGGCATAGAACCACTCGCCACCATGGTCAGGCATCACCTGAACTTGGGTTTCGTGTCAGCTGACGTTACTCCGATGCTCCACTCCCTGCGCCAGCTTGGACCCGTTTTAGATGGAAGTGATCCGACTTGGTATTAGTATACTTAGGGACAAACATCATGAGTACATGCCCAACTCTCGGGTCCCTAACCCCCTACTACTCACCAATCCAAGAGCCAACATTTTGAATGCTGTATAATATGTTGTCCTCTTTTATTAACAAGATTAAAGTTTCGATGGTATTTCCAGTGATACTATATATTTTGTGCTATTAACTTTAGTTTCAACGAACATTCCGGATGTTTATAGAAAATATTATACAGGAACTAGACTGACGGGTGTACGGTCGAAAGTAAATGGGCGTTGACGTGGTGTGTTCCCGACATACATTAACCTGAAGCTCAGTCAGTACAACACCGTCATTTCTCCAGACAGCACATCTTTCTCTTACGTTCATTAGGCAAAATAATATTCTGCACTGTTAACATGGCATGCTGTACGCATAGCACATTTAAGATTCAGCCATAACATTTAGTAACTATTCTCCGCTGAAGTGTTTACTAACTTGAGTAATTACAAACAAAATACTTCATGAATCCTGTATGAAACTATGTATTTGTGATTAATTTATCTACTCGGCATCCTTATGCTGAGTCATGCTGTGTAAATTCCAAAAAGAAATCCTTGTGAGAGGCCCTAGGTTGCCTGGTGCCTAACGTGCAACATCAATATCTACCCTGTGTCCTCACCCGCCTAGCGTATGGAAAATTCTTTTTATTGCATATACACGGCTCTTGAATCTGGCGGCAGCTGTGGTGATGGTGGTTGTGGCGATAGTTATGATGGTGGTGGTGGTGGTGGTGGTGGTGGAGGTAGCCGTGGTGGTGGTAGTTATGGTGAGAGTTGTGATGATGATGGTGGTGGTGGTAGTTGTGGTGAGAGTTGTGATGATGATGGTGGTGGTGTTAGTGGTGGAGGTAGCTGTGGTGATGGTAGTTATGGTGATAGCTGTGATGATGATGATGGTGCTGGTGGTGGTGGTGGTAGCTGTGGTGATGGAAGTTGTGGTGATAACTGGATGATGATGGTGGTGATGGCAGCTGTGGTGGTGGCAGCTGTTACAAAAAGCCCTTTCGGGCCGCAATGCTCTTGCTCGAAAACGAACTGTAGTTCAGAGACGGCTCCACTCTGGACAAGTGCAAAGCGGCCTGATAGGGCTACAAGACTCTTTTAATTATTATAATGGCTTGGGACTCACTTCTTATCATTACTCTAATAATGAAAAAACTGCGAAAACCAAGAAGAAAAACAAAGAAAACAGTTACTACAGTACTTACCCACGGTAAAAGACCAATCAATGTCGAAAGGGAAAATTTCTATTGGCGGCACACGTGCAATACGTATTGCAAAAATGATCTACCACTAACAGCGTAGCCAGCATAAAGTTAGGAGTGTTGGTGTGACAGGTTCATTATTGCTGTTGATCTGACTGGTTTCTGGTGATGATGTAGCAACTCCATGTGTACTGAATTATGTACGTTTCATGTGAGTGTTCCAAAGGCATAATAAGTTGCATGCACTGCACTTAATATATCAGTCAATAAACCTCTCCACATTTTCCTAACCTAGCTAAGTGTGTGTGTGTGTGTGTGTGTGTGTGTGTGTGTGTGTGTGTGTGTGTGTGTGTAAACCTCCACTGCATGTAATTACCTTACTTTTTTCTTTAGTTAGGTGAATGTTGTTGTGTGCAGACATCAATATACTGTGGTGCAACAAGGATGGCTGTGACACGCCCCCCCAGCACACTTTCCAAAGCACAGTGAGTATACCACTGAAAGAGAGAAGATATTAAAGAAGTCTCACTATTTCGTTTACCTGAAATTCATATTACTGTTTGTTTGTCAGGTCTTGGCGAGTAAAAAGAACGGCTGATTAAAGAAAATCCTTCCTCCGAGCCAGGATTAAAATCTCTTTCATTATTTTAATACCACTGTGTTCCACACGGCAAATAAGCCTATAATGAAAATGGTGAGGAGGGAGGGGAGTGTAATGATATGGTATGGTTAATGTGATTAATAAGGAGTTTACGTTGGCGTGCGTGCCTGTGTGTGTATGTGTGTGTGTGTGTGTGTGTGTGTGTGTGAGTGAAAGGTGTATAGACTCTTCCATTAATATTAGTTACGAACACTTGGCTTCTTAATGACAGGGCAGGAAATAGAGGGAGCAGAAGATTGTGGCTTCATTAAGAAGAGAGAACAAAGTATCAGATGAGGCTGCTGAGGAATATTAGTATAGTTCGACAAACTGGTGATAGCGGAATGGCGGAAAAGGGTTAAAACTGAAGAACTCTGTGCATGTGTGGCATATTCTGTAACTTCACACACAATCACATAGCATCGTTTGGACGCTAATACCATTCTGTCAAAGCTGAACTATACCGGGGCTATCTCACTTAAGACTGGAGTGATTGCATCATTTGGGATGTTTTACATGTCGGTTGGTGTTGCAATATATGTTGGGATGATAAAAGTTATTGTTGCATATGTCCTCTCTCTCGTCAGAAATTACTAATCGTAGTTAACCATTATAGCAATATTCTAATGGTAAAATATTTATGGGAGGTATAGCTGGAACCAGAATAATTAAAATATATATTGTAATAAATTCATTTGCTCTAAAAAATGAACGTTCATGGACTTGCACAGAGTCAAAACTAGAAAAAAAAAAAATGTATATTGACCAACAAAAACAAATAACAAAGAACAAGCACACGCAAGGCCAATTACACCGATTACGAGGAATAAAAACGATGAAACTGAATTTTCTTTCGTCAGCTGGCAACACATAAAACACCGACGAAATAAAAGTTTGGCTGGTGTTAATACTAGCTTCAAGTTGTGGAAAAAGAACATAGTGGATTCATTGCCACAGGGGGTTTGCTGTGTTCCTTTTTATTAATAAGAAACGTGTAATAGTACATATGGAAATACACACAAAATACTTGAGTAAGCTGGAATTATTCCTGGATTTATCCCATGGCATATTCTGGCGACATGTTTTTCTGCCATGAAAATTGAATATTATCCAAGCTATAGTTGTAGCCTACTTTGTGTATATAGAAGGGGAAAAGAACGGATATGTGTGTGTGTGTGTGTGTGTGTGTGTGTGTGTGTGTGAGGGTGTGTGTGTGTGTGTGTGTGTGTGTGTGTGTGTGTGTGTGAGAGAGAGAGAGAGAGAGAGAGAGAGAGAGAGAGAGAGAGAGAGAGATTGTTGCCAAATGGATGTGCGGCAAAGCCGCCTGAATCGAAAACATGAACGACTAAATGGAATTTCAGATGCAAAAAGATGTATGAGTATTACAAAAATCTGTAAAGGAACACCAACAAAAAGATGGGAAGGAAACCAGTGATGACTGCTGGCCATCATCTGTCATTGACTTCATCACGACCTCTCAGCACTCCTGTCCATCGCTTGCTATTGATCCAAAGGACAGTATTTCAGCACACATGCATTTCGCCTGCCATTGACCTCATGCTGAACATTTCATCACTCCCGCGCATCTTCTGCCATTGACACCATACAAAACATTTCAGCATACCGGCGCATATTCTTCCATTGACCCCGTACACGACATATCATCACACCTGCACACCGTCTGCCATTGACCCCATACAGGACATTTCAGCACGCCTGCGCATCAAACCCATTTTTTATAACCACGTAAAATTATTTTCACCTTACATATACATCCACATGGCAATAGAAAATTCTCTTGCACTGAAAATGCACATGAACATTGTCAAGTCGAAGCTACAAAACAGATTAAGCATTGCAAGTTTAAACGACTACTGACAATTAGGTATGGTATAAAAGGGAATGGGAGTTGTCGCCATGATTATAAACTGCCCAAGGAAGTGTTACGAAACACAGGATAATTAAAGGCTTACCATTCATCCTCACAACCCGGAAGCTCAAGAGAAGAACCAAAGCCCGAGGATACACAAATTGAGAAAGAGAGTGATGACTGGGAATCGGTTGATCTAGAATAATGGTGAGTATTGCCTGTAGATTTCAAATAAAATATTTTGTATATTTGAATATTTTTTAGCTATTTATTAGCTCTTTCTGAAAAAAAAAAAGCACTTTTTAGCGCTTTTGGGGGGTGTCAATCCAGGGACTTGAGATATTTCGAGTTGGCAGCTATGGCTGTGAATCACCCCCGTAAATAATTTTTTCTCTCACCCCAGAATAGTGCAGGAATGGGTTCAGTAACCAAAGGTGTATTTTGTCTTGCTTTCTCAGTTGTTGCATTGGCGCTAGAAATGGGTGCTGACAGATCAGGTTTAGGTGCACACACACACACACACACACACACACACACACACACACACACACACACACACACACACACACATACGCACACACACAAAGCCTGACTTATAGCACATACACTAGTGCGAAGGTCACAGTTCAGATTCGTAAACTCTAGACATCATATTCAACGTGCATGGTTTGATTATTCGTGATCTCCCCTTTATTCCTTCACGCTGCTCATGTACATACGTTACGTGGTATAAACTGATATACAAACAGTATTACGGTTAAGGTTTTCGTGTCTGAACTTTTTCGATTGAACCTCCGGCTTAGTCATGGGTGATGTACCCATATCGCGGTTGGCAACACAAACGTTATGCTGCTTTCTTGGAACGAAGCAACACGCTGGAGCCACACAACTTACACGAGGAAGCTGGTTCCATTTTTATTTTAGTTGGCCTTGCAATTTTAATAAATCCAAGTACATATTCACTTTTGTCATAGTCGCCATGTAGACAAATGTTTTCGGCTGTGTTTCACTCACCAAATCTTATTTTTTTTTCCATTCCTAGTCATTGTGTTTCAATGCATTATGGATAATTTCACGTTTACATGGTGAAACACATGCTGTGAAATAGGAAATTATGGTGGACGAGTTACACACGCCTGATGGGAAAGTGAGAAACTCTTTTTATACCCGGGTAAGCCGTGATGTAAATGACCTGAAGGTCAACTACTCCCCAGGATCGAATGGCGATAGCTGTCAGACGAACACACACACACACACACACACACACACACACACACACACACACACACACACACACACACACACACACATATTCTTACATATTAGCTGTTTCTGATTAATAAGAAAAGGAGCTGTGTGTGTGTGTGTGTGTGTGTGTGTGTGTGTGTGTGTGTGTGTGTGTGTGTGTGTGTGTGTGTGTGTGTGAACCCAAGTATCATACGCCTTTCCGATCGTTCCCATTGTAAGGCCGTGTGTGACTATGTATGCATTAGTTTGTCTACTTATGGAAGAATACAGCATCTCTGGTAATAATTATAGACATGCCTGAGGGTAAACATTGGATGCCACATGTGGATTCGGGGACAAGCTTTCACACACTGTTTCACTCTCTTTCACTTCTCATTTCTTTCTATTGTGTAAAATCCCTAAACTCAGCGAGGCCTGATATGTTTTTTTGTCCACAGATATTACCCTGTTAGATACTACGCGTCATGGAGGGAAGTCACTAACATACCCCTAAGTGTGAGGCAGACGTCAGATTATTAGTAAAACATGGACTCTGTTCCGTGCCCTCTCCGCGAGGTGTTTACAAATTATAAACCGTGAACTATACCCAGCCATAAAGGTCGTTTTTCTGCGTCAAGGTAAAAAACGGGCTACAGTTCTTTTGCTTTTGTATCTGACAAGCAAATATGAGAACGTACAGTATAATTTGCTTCTATGGGGTGCAGTTTCATAGTTAAGCATACTTAAAAGCAATGGATACTTGTGTCTAAGTGAAGGCGTGGCCCAAAGGTCACGGTACCCAGCTGGTAATGATAATCTTAAGGTGGTGTCCCAGTGGATGAAAAGAGATATATTTTATTTGGGTTCAGCTCTTGTGATTGCGAAAGCAGATATCGACAAGAGATGGACTGAGGAGTGAGGAGGAAGAAAGGGTGGAAGTATTGAGGCAGAGGAAGGATAAAACCATTTGTTAGGTAGCACAATGACGTATTATTATAATTCATTCTTGCTGTAGCAGATGTTTTTATTCTATATAGGAGAGCCCCTGGTGGTAAAAGGGATATGTAACACTGTGTATGTGCACTCCAGTTCGAAAAGTATGTGCTTGGCTGAACAAAGTCTTATAATTGCAATCCGGCTGAAGGGGCGAAAAGTAAAAGAGGAAAAACAGAAATGTGGAGGGAAAGGGAATAAAACTAAAACAGCGCCGAATAAGGAAAAGGAAGGTGCACGTAAGAGGATAAGTAAGAAATGAACTACTTAGAGTGATGATTGGGGTCGGCCGATGTTATTTAAAACGGAAGTCGAAATATTAGTGGCAGGAATGTGGGAGGAGAGGATTATGCAATAAATTTCTGTTGTGAAACCTCTTCTCTCCAAATGATATGGCTCTGTTTCCGGTTGAATTAAGTATGTGAAAAAGTGGGTCACTATTTTTTCATTCGTCAGATATTTTGTTCACTATAGTTAGTGTATTTTTGTGTGACAAAGATCACTGACTCGTTTTGACTCTGTATATGGCTAGGTGTCAAATGGCAGGATAAATTTCATTAGTAACCAAGGGGACTCATTCTTACCTCATAACTAGGGCTGATGGATTCCCCGCAACTACGACTTGGTATCCTAGTTGTGAAAGTGATCTAGTCCACTCAGACAAAAGGAAACTATCTTATAGTGGACATGAAGAACCATTTTCAAAGATCACCTAACACAGTAATTGTAGGTAAATGTTTATTGTTGTCAACTGTAATTGAGCCGGTGGTGGGGGGTTCAGTAAAACATATGATAGGGAATGAATATTGTGGAATGCTTCACTTTCTATTCTCTCTACCACCAGACAGTAATATTCATCTTAGTGGATGTCTTCCGTAAAGAATTTAACCCGTCACGTCCCGAGGTTTTCCGCACCTCCAACATCCCCCAATCCCGAGGTATTTTCGAAAAATTTAGTTTTGGCTAAAACCTCCGCTTTTGGTGAGAAACATCGAAAATTCATAGAGAAATTGCTCACCTGAGGTTTAAAATACTCAATCCAGGTAGGAGTTCCTCCTTACCTGACTGGGTTTTCTAACATGCTGGCACCAAAGAAAACGAGTTCTATGGGAGGGTAACTATTTCACACAACTCATAAACGGTATTTATTTATTTACTTGGTACGAATTTATATGTAGTATGAGAGTATATTGGTTTTCAAGCAGTAATATAGGCATTATAAGCATTGTTTCACTCACTAACTAATCACCATACCTGACCTTTTTTTGCCACATTACCTGATCATTATTTCTGACTGTTTCTTCTTCTAATGCTATGTAAACTTTGTCCTCCACATTGTCATTGATTGGGGAATCACTCTGGCCCTGAATATCTTTACTGGCCAGGTCACTGGTAACAGGTGAATTGCCGAGACAATGGCGTGAGGGGGGGAGGGGGGAGGTTATGCGGTGTAAGGCATTGTCCCTGCTTGGCATCTTGTAGAGCAATAGAGGAAGGTGTCCCGTGTATACGTACGAAAAATCACACGCGAAAATTGAAAATTGTGCAAATTAGGGACCTTGCAATTGCATGACATACCAGTACGTCGCTGCGACTGGCAAATGCAAAATGTTGCAACGTACCCATACGTCGACGGGACGGGGCGGGTTAAAAACCATCTCTGTTGACCCTTTCACTAAGAGTTCACCCCAAGTTGAAGAAAATCATCAAGCGACATCGTAATGAAATGCTTGAGCAATGATCTACTTTTTAACTTCTATTTATCACATTATGAGATGGGATGCGATGCAGAGGCAAGAATTGTTCCTGGAAACTAAGTTATTCAAGTGAAGGCCTAGCTGAAATATACGTCGACTTCCATTTGTTTCCCACCTTCAACCTTCCTGTGAAATGTGGAATTAATCCTATGGAACTGTTGATTTTAATTTTCGACAAGAAAGGAACATCAGGCAATAGAAAATGGCGTTTCAGGACACAGGAGTAAGGGATTCAGTAGAAGTAGGACTGCAAGAGACTGTATTAAATAATCAGAGGAGAAATGAGATAGCAATAGGTGTTGTGAGAAGAGCACAGCATACACAGAGAAGAGAGAGAGAATGGGGGGTTGAAATGTAAAAGGAATGAAGACAGCTTGGAATGAGGATAAATCTAAGAGAAGAGGGTTAAGAGAACGAGGCTGTTAATAAAAGAACAAAGGTGAAAGAAATTTCCGACCCTAACCCTATGAGGCTAGTTTGTTTGGAGGCCGGTGACCATGTAATTTAGTCGACCTAATTAGTGGCAGGTGACTGGAGACCACGTGTGAGGCCGACAAACCTGCCACACACTACTATGATCACTTTCACAGCACCAGGTCTGTTTATCAGCTTGAACACAATGCGTGAGGCGGCCACTGACGTTCCTCGATACTACGTGCTTCCGGTTCTGTTGTCAGCTTGGCTTTACATCAGATTTATGGGTATTCTAAGCTAGGCGGATTTACTATAAAAAAATGTTTTCTGTTTCTGACTCTTGGCATAGGTTTAATAGCTGGGTCCCTGAGGCCCGGTAGTCTTCTTACGGATCATACACGTTCCACATGTCACCACTTCGACCCTGACACCCACTACCCACATTGAATAAATGTTTGGGCTGTCTCTCACAGAACCAGTGAATTGGTATTATTGAGAGTGTTTTTTACGACATGTCGGCGGATCTTTTGGTAGGTAAGTTAATTCTGCTTTAACGATTTTCAAACCCTTAAATTTCCCTGCTCCAGCCGGGATTTGAACCTGCATCCTTTGTGATAACAGACCACCTCTCTATCGACTCATTGTCATGATAATGTTAAGGGTATCACAGTATACTTCAAACATAAACAAAATTTTAAAAAGAAATGAATGAAAAAAAACGAAAATGCCAGCGTTCTTTAATAAATTACTTTATTGCTTTAAAAAAGTAGGCATGGCGTCCAATTGCTTATCCAACAATGCACGAGTGTCAGCACCTCCTGCTATATGTGCTTGCTGAGCATCGGGTGGTGGAAGATTGAAAACACAAAATTCACTCTGTTATGAAATAGCTCAGTGTTGCTGCAGTTAGTCAGTACTCCATGTATGTCTAATTAAAAGATATATCACTACCTACAGTGAAACTAGGATGCTATCCCCCTGCAGAACGGCAGCGGAGCAGCACGAACGGTAGTGTGTTTACGAATATGGCATTTGAGTTGACTGTGTATCTGTATTATAATGATTCGATTTCTGTATGGCTGTTTGTTTGTTACCGGAACACAGCAAAAACAGCGCAACGTAGCACAATTTTTGTTAGAACTCGGTACCGTTAAAATACTCTAACTTGAAGAATAAAACAATTTCCAGTCCAATCGGGCCACCGGCTCCCGAGTTATGACTCATTTCGGGACTTTTGCTTCATATTTAGTATCTGCTTTTAGTGGAGGGAATGGATTCATTGTTGGTCCGGCATTGAAATTCCAACATGACAGAAGAGAGGAGTGACGTCTTTGTTGTATTATCACTCTCTCACCTCTTCTTCCTCTCTCCTTATACTCCAAAAATTGTATGCTGTAATGCTATAGTATAATTTATAGTATAAATAGCAGACACTACTGTCCTCTCTCTCTCTCTCTCTCTCTCTCTCTCTCTCTCTCTCTCTCTCTCTTCTCAACGGGTGTTCCGACAGGATGAAAATAAGGGAAAATTCCTCCCTCCATTTCGCTCATGGCATGAGTAATTCAATTTTCTGTTACCTTTCGACTGAAAATAGGAATTGACTTGACATCGAGCGGAGGCCGCCGAAGGCGACCTTTGAGCGAGTTCTCTGAACTACATACAGTATATGTTGTTTGGTTCCTTCCCATTCCTTCCTTGATGCTGAGTTAAGTAAATGTTAACTCATTTTAGCTTAATTTACTCATTTACTTTCTATACAACTTGTTACATCATAACTAACAAAAAATTGGCCGTATAATCTCAAGAGTTCGAATTCTTTTTATGTTTTGTGCTTTTATTTACTTCCTTTCGATAAAGGCGTGTTGAGAGGCGACTTTCAATATTTCAGCCACCATGCCAGTACTGTGAAGTCATAGTCAGCTGCTTCAACCAACGATCTGATGTAATATCTCAACCACGGACATCCAGATGACTTTGTGATTTACCACTATATAGGAGAAATAAATTAATGGTGTTTGAGATCCTTGACACAGGCCATTAGTTCGGTGACCATGACATGAATAATATACTTAACTGTTTAAGAAGACATATTTATGAATTATGAAAACATTTTTTCCATTTTGGGAAAGAAGGCCTCTCTATATCAACACATTCACATTAATTAAAATGTTAGTGTAACGTCATTAAGTCGTCTTACGCATATTCAGAAAGCTACCGGGAACTTCTCTGAATACATTCATTGCCAGCCAAGAAATCTCTGTTCAAACGTTATGCCAGATATTTCCAAACTAAATTAAGAATAAAGAACGCTTTCTGTACTGATCTACTTCATCAATCTGAGCCTGTTGGAGCTTGATATTAAGATAGCTCTCCATAATTTAATGAGTTAATTTTCTTTCATTTCATAATATGGTATTCAGAGCTACATTTTTGTGCTTGTTTTGTTGCAGAATAGTGTAAATTCTAGAATATAATGCGTATTTCTCCTGCTCAGTCGTGTAAGTATCTGGCCTTAGATATTGTATTATGGCAAAGACTTTAAATACGTTTTATCATCAGTTCTACATACAGTTAATTGAATACAAAGAGTAGGATATGGCTAAGGCTTGGTTTAAAAGCTAGAGTAGGTTACCATTCTCAAACACATCCTAGATTGTTTACCCTTTCACTGCCAAATTCCAGTTTTTCCTCTCTACACGCACTTAAATATTTTTCCCATTAGCGAGACGCTGTACATATTTTAGGGTTTAGAACAATCCTGTAACCTTTCAGAGTTTGGGCAGAAGCTTGGTATTATATTACTATTAACATCTAGCCACCCTTTCTACACACATTAATCCTTCCTAGTCAAAGCTTACAGTACTTATATTTTAGCCACATTCGCAGTGGCGGTCAGACCCAGGTTGTCTGAGGTGCGTGTGTTATGCATTTGGGATGTCAAAGGTGTGCACCCAAAGACAAACGCCACCTTTTGGGATGTGTTGGTGTGAATGCAGCTGTCATAGGTAGCATGTGTCTTCTTAGTAGGATGAGTTAGCCCCATTCCAATGCACGAGCCATTTTATATGCTTAAAAGATCTTTATAGCTGCTTAACCTCTTCTGTGTGTGTGTGTGTGTGTGTGTGTGTGTGTGTGTGTGTGTGTGTGTGTGTGTGTGTGTGTGTGTGTGTGTTAATTCTTGCTTTCAAGAATATTTTATTCAAGTTCGGAACGACCTATCAAACTAATAAAATACAAGAAGACTACAATTAACTTGTCCAGTTCGAAAAGCCTGTCCTAAGTTGAAAAAAATCGTCTGGTAGTACCAAGAATAACGTGGCTGATACATTCATTTACGTCGTCGTCTGATCTCTAGTAAGTAGCTGCGGCCTTTTACTGGTGCTTAGAGACTAGTCCATCCATCTGTCCATCATCCAATCATATACCGCCCCATGAGGAGCTTAGGAGCCCGGGGCTAGGCTAGTTGGTCCTAACATTAAGATGAATGACCAGCCTCACTCATCCCTGAGTGGCATTACGTAAGCAATAAACCACAACCACTCCTTGGATATAAACCTACACGGGCTTAATCTGATTGGAGCTCCTTAATTACCCACTAAACCACCAGGCTTCATAATTTGGTTATATGGTTACCACCCAGCATAGTAAATGGTTTCCTGGTGCACAGGAAACCATTTGGCTTGTCACTCAGTGTAGGCACTCATAGACAGAAGGAAGAGGAAAGAGTGAAGGGAAGACAGAAGAGGGAATTTTAAGTCACCCGTAGGGAGAAGGAAGAGGAATGAATGAAGGAAGGAAAGACAGAAGATGAAGGAAGGAAGAGAGGAAGAGCAGGCATCCAAAGCAGCACTATATCGAGTGAGTGGATGGTGAGCGCCCCCACCCACCATCTACCAGTTACAGATATGAAAATAAAATCTGAGTTCTGTATAGAATCAAATAATGTTATTCTCCTGCATCTGTGCCGAGTAAATATCGATATGCTTTTCCTTCGCGATCTACAATGAATAAAAATGGATATCCAACCTAGTAACTCATCTTCGGAAACCAAAGTTGCCTATTTGACATCACAATGAGGTGATTTGTCTGAGATAAGTAAATTTTTCTTGCAGTACAGTGTACCATTTTACACTACTGCTCACCCCTGTTTCACTTTTGACTTTCATGCCTTGCAGTTTTCTTACCAGGTAAAAAATACTCGTAACGTGAATGGAACTTTTGCTTTTTAAAAAGTTTGTAATCCAGATACTGGTTTTTAGACATCTCTGGCACATTTTTATAACACTTTTTAGTAATGTTCAAGTATGCTGCCTTACTGCATGATTTGTAATGATATGTATCTGCTGCTAAAGCAAGAATTTCATGCACGAATTCTTCTTCGCAACTGGCTTTTAAGTAACCCATCATGTACCATCGGCAAAAATAGTATCGGGACCCTTTCAGTGTGAGACATTATGATACACGGACTATGATTTACAGGAAATGGCACTGTTATGTCGCTTTGTATGCCTCATTTGTGTTATCATATATTTAACAGATATAAAGCTGGATTAGTCGGAGAAACATTGTACTACATGGTAACTCAATCATTTTTGTGAATTAAACAGGCATGCCAGCACTACATATTGAACCAGAGACGAAGTATTTCATATCTTATCAGACCCAAGGGTGCCGATACTCTTTTTTTTACCGATGGTACCTATTGATGAATTTATTTCTTGTATTGACAATTTGCTGTACCGTGTTCCGACATTTCCTTAAATAACCTACTTGCCAACAATTAATAATAATAATAATGATAGTAATAATAATAATAATAATAATAATAATAATAATAATAATAAATTAATCAATTTATGTATTATAATAATAATGTAATCTTACTTGCTGTTTATATACACATTTAAGTGTCCGATGGCATTAGTATATCACTGTGTCTTTTTGTTATATTACTTGTAAAAGCGTCTTGTATCTCAGCACCAAAAGACGTTCTCAGTTCCCCCCAGGCACCCACATCAATAGCCTTCTCGCCTTCCCACCTTCACCAGGAAGTAATTAATGCCAGACCAGCTTTGGAAGGAATTAATTCTTTCCCCCGGACTCTTCCTCCCCACATCCCCCCCCAGGTTACTTCCCGTCCCAAACAACTTCCTTCCAACTCCCCCTTATTAAACCCCTCTTGCCATTTCTCCTCACGATCCTTTCACCAACTCTCCCTTCCCAGACAACTTCCTTTCCTCCCCCATTTACAAGAACCCATTCCCAATGTCCCGTCCCTCTCCACGTCCTTTCCCTCTTGCCTCACTTGATAAACAACTTCTTTTCTCCTTCTAGTACTCCTGCAGCCAAAAGAAGGTCATTAATATTTTATTCTTGTTCCCTTTTTTATTTTTTCATTCTCCAGTTTTGGGTATACATTTCTGTCTGGTTAGGGTAGATTTTGTTTTCATCACCACCTTTGCAAATAGAGGCCATTACTAATTTGAATTTAAGTAGTCTGCTGGTAACAAGTATGAAGTACAAAATATGCCACAATACGTCACCGTGCTGATGGGTTCAGACCACTTTATTTATTTCATTCCTTCTCCATCCTCATCAAAGTTCCAATGACCATTTTTGCGGCTGGTAGAGAATAAAGCAGGAGGGTAAGAACTTCTGGAGGTTCACATTGGCTCACCTTGCCCGTGACTGGGCAGATTAATTCTATGAAAGTCTTAGTAAAGTTCGCAACACATTTGCCGCCGTAGACATATCTGAGTACTGTATTTTACTCAGGGGGTAATCCAAACTCTTTTACTTAGTAGCAGAATGCCCTACCATTCCAAATGTTAACTGATGCAGTTTTCTAGCCTGGAAATGCTAGTTTTTCTCAGATGCACAAAATCTTAATGTGATAACCTTAGTAAAGTATATCAATAAGTCTAACAAAGGTAGAAGCGTTACTGCAAATATATATATATATATATATATATATATATATATATATATATATATACTGTAGGCTAGAGAGAGACAGAGACAGAGACAGAGACGAGACAGAGAGACAGATAGATAGATAAACAAACAAATAGATAGATAAATATTCTTTAGTACAATACCATAACAGGGATAATAAGAATGCAGAAATATTGATAGTTCATTCCCTTCTTAAAGTAAGTCAGAGCTTAGATACCATCTACCGGTATCTATCTACAGCCAGCCTCCTCAATCCCGTAAGGTGTTGCCACAAACAAATCGCCTCCATGTCGCCCTGTCCAACGCCATTTCACTGCCCTGCTCCCAGCTCACACTCCCCTCTCTCATATACCTCTCCACTCCATCCCTCCATCTCATCCTCGGCTTCCCCCGCCCTCTCCCCCCCCTCCACCTCACTCGCATACACTCTCCTCGTTAGTCTCTTGCTCTCCATCCTCTCCACAAATAATTCTTTAGTTCTATCATGTTATAATATCAACAAAGGCTTTTGTATGTGTGTGTGTGTGTGTGTGTGTGTGTGTGTGTGTGTGTGTGTGTGTGTGTGTGTGTGTGTGTGTGTGTGTGTGTGTGTGCGCGTGCGCGTGCCTGCGCGCAGAAAATTACTGACAGCTTGAAATCGGTTTTAAGCAAGCTTGGTGGAAGAATTGAGGGACACCAACAGGGCTAGGTCAAACGTTGATATGGAAGAATCATGTTAAACTGTTTTTATCCATTCTGACCAAACATGGTGTAATGGTTGAAGATAAGGCAAGAATGAACAGATTCAATTTTGAGAACAATATGATTTGAAGTATCAGTGAAGGTGTTAAGAGTCAGACAGAAAGAAAGGGACTGGATTTATAGAATAATCAATCAAAGGTCAAGGCCGCTGGGCATGGTCAAATTTTGACCCGTGTGTCTATATGTCAAAAAAACTAATAAAATGTTGTTTTGATCTGAGCTGGATGAATCTTAGTGTGGGAGTCGAGGATCACCAACGATCCTGCTTTTTAAGAACATCAGGTCAATCGTCAGGGTCACATGACCATGTCAACTTAAGGGTTTTTTATCTTATGTAGATTGAAGTTTGTGGTAGGGTTCAGGTTAAAACAAGAATATAGATGAGGATCACAGGAAAAGGTTAAGATCACTTGGCAGGTTAACTCAGTTTGATTTGATTGGGTTATTTTATGTGGTAATTCCATTTTTAGAATAATCTGTCGAAGAACAAGGGCAAAATTAAATTTTCAGTCTATAGCTCTGTTGGTGGGCGCTCTCTGAGCTTTCCTTTACGTTGACATTAGACCTTTTTACAGCACTGTTTCATGTATTTGGTTAAGATTATTATCAGATGATAATTAAAGACCACCAGACATTACTATTTCTCCGCAGAAACCCACGCCCCTTGAAGGGCTAAATGAAGTACCCTTCTATTGGCAAAGTGCGTAAAAAAAAAAAAAATCACCAATAAATATTCTTTCAAAATTATTCAATCCTTTTCTCCACTCATATATTTCTTATTTTGATCAGGCTATTACCAGGCAGTTTCTTTGAGATCAGTAGACTTTTTGAACTGCAGCAGGTTGATGTTTCCTTCACTAACCTCTTGACTTATATAGTACTGTCCTAAGCTGAATGAAATTGTGAAAGAAACGTAAGGAAGAAAGAATAACAGGATAAATACCTCACTGCAATGAGTGCATGGGTAAAGGAAAAATATACCATCCTAAAGAAATAACTATAACTACCAAAAATTCTGGATATAACATAATTATAAAACATATCTATCCTATCACTTCTAGTCATAATAACTGAAACGTTTGTTATTTCATATTATTTACTTGTAGTCATTTAACATTCAAGAAAGTATCATGGTATGAGATATACACAATTCTACGCAGCCTCTTGTGCTAATACATAACATCCTTGTCATTAATGACAGATCGACACAATACAACGATGCAAAGAAAACAATCACCACACAAATGATACCATGTCATCTTCAACTATAATCGATCTCAAAGCATTCCGACACTAGCAATAAAGAAACACATACCTACATATTTCATGAGAAGAGTAATATAACACCTTGATCTAAGCACTATAATAAGAAGGCCCCCCTGCCGATATTCATCTTTCAGAGCAGTGCTCCTCAACTAGTGTGCCGCCAAAACCTTCCTATTGTTCCCTCCCCTACATTAATGGGGGGCGCGGTAGCACAGTGATAGCGCGCTGGACTCGTAATCGGGGGATTGCGAGTTCGAGCCTCGCCCGGGCTGCCGTGCCGGGAGTGGTAGCTCGCTCCTGTAA
Source organism: Coenobita brevimanus (assembly GCF_032717465.1). Lineage (NCBI taxonomy): Eukaryota > Metazoa > Arthropoda > Malacostraca > Decapoda > Coenobitidae > Coenobita > Coenobita brevimanus. The sequence goes on along the minus strand of NC_136976.1, from coordinate 27,280,889 downwards.
CCCTAGCGGGGCTATATAGTCCAATACAGGGCTTAGCTCGGGGGAACTCCATTTCTCCCATTTTTCCCCTACATTAAAAGAATATTATAGCAATTACGGGAAACAGATACTATATGAATAAACATAATAGATATGTTGATATTGGAAATATATAAATGGATGTATCAGAGTTAACTACTAACTTCCACAAATTCCTGTAATACGAGTACGAGTAGGGTGCTTACGAAACCTTCGCCAGGAAGTGTCTCATTTGGACATGGGTAAAAAGCTTTGCAGTGCATGCTTGAGTCATTCAGTACGATGCACCGTCGACCCAAAGAAAATTGATTTTTAGTGATATTATTATAAGAGTTTTCCTTGACTTTCAGTTGTTCAATTAGAAGGAATACCTTTGCAAACTCCTGTGCTATGCAGAAGACTGCAACGGAGTTTGCCATCCTTTTGCTTCATCTGTTGAAGTATCAGTTTATTATTTCTCCCCGAGGTACGAGAGGAACTTGTGAATATCAAGGGTGACTATAACTTCAAACATAATTCAGTAAAGGACCCGTAGACATACAGTATTTCGAGTGGCGCTGTAATGAGAGCACTCGACACTCTAGGAGTATGCTCTTGACCTGCTGGTGTCATTTGCAATAGCATATTTGTGTATTAAACATTCAGCATTAACACGTACAGTATAAAGAACAAAAGAAATCATATCAGAAATCACCGGACAATGAACTCCGTGTCAGCCTTTCTGTAAGAGAACCAGACATTAAGAACCTGTTTTCCTCAAAACAGGCCCAAGTTTTTCTTTAATTTTCAGTAAAGGTATCACATATTTTTTCTGGGAAAAACGTTTAAAGTTATATTTACTGTCGAAACATTTCAGTGTTCTTTTTATTTTTTCGCTATTTAAACGCAAATGTTACATATGTTCAGTTAATAACCCATCCCGGTAATGTTCACCACTACCTTTGGCTCTCGTCTCATTTCACTGATCCACCTGGTGAACAAGCTTACATCTTTTCTATCCTTAATGACCTAGAGCAGCTTGTACAGCACCCTACCCGTATCCCCGACCGCCTTGGAGAGAGCTCCAACATACTTGACCTCTTCTTTACAACTAATCCTTCTGCTTACACTTTTAATCTTTTCTCTCCGTTGGGCTTCTCCGATCACAACCTTATTACCTTAACCTGTCCTATCGCTTCGGTGCGGCCTGCGGACTCTCAAAAGAAGCGTCGACTGCGGCACTTTGGGGCGGCGGACTGGGAGGCCCTCAGGCAGTACTTTTTTTTATTTTCCCTGGAATGATTATTGCTTCCATGGCCGGGAGCCATCTGAATGTGCCTTGCGCATTGCGGAGGTTATTCTCTCGGGCATGGAAGCATACATTCCTTTCTCATATCCTTTGACTAATGCAAGAAAGCTTTGGTTTAATCACACTTGTTCTAATGTTGTCCACAACAAGGAGAGGGTCCATAAAAGGTACCAGAGCCAACCCATCCCTGAATCACATCTTTTTTATGTTTCTGCCTTTAATCGTGCTAAGTCTGTTCTTTGCTCTGCTAAAAATAATTTCATCCGTACTAAATGCTCTCAACTCTCCAACTCGAATTCTTCCCGCCCCTTCTGGCTCCTTGCCAAAAACCTTTGCAACAACTTTACCTCATCATTCTTCCCTCCTCTTTTCTACCCTGATGGCTCTGTAACTATTTCTTCTACTGATAAAGCAGATTTCTTCGCTCAGACTTTCTCCTCCAATTCCACCTTAGACGATTCCGATGCTGTTCCTCCATCACTTCCCCCCTCTGACTTCCTAAAGACTGACATTAATATTTCTTCAGCTGATGTATTTTCTGCCATCACTGGCCTCAGTACTAAAGTCATATGGGCCTGATGGAGTCCCTCCTGTTGTCCTCAAGAACTGTGCTTCTGTGCGTACACCCTGCCTAGGTAAACTCTCTCGCCTTTGTCTTTCAACCTGTACCTTTCCTTCTTGCTGGAAGTTTGCTCTCATTCAGTCAATCCCAAAGAAGGGTGACCATTCTCAACCCTCTAACTATCGTCCAATTGCGTTAACATCGTGTCTCAAAAGTTTTCGAGTCTATTCTTAACGGAAAAATTTAAAGCATCTTTCGAATCACAACCTTCTTTCTGATCATCAGTATGGGTTCTGTCAGGGACGCTTCACTGGCGATCTTCTCACCTACCTTTCAGACTCCTTGTCCTCCTCCTTTCGGGACTTTGGCGAAAGCTTTGCCATTGCACTTGACATCTCAAAGGCTGTTGATCGAGTCTGGCATAAATCTTTAATTTCCAAACTGCCCTCTTACGGTTTCTATCCTTCTATCTGTGCCTTTATCTACAGCGTCCTTTCTAGTCATTCTATACATCCACTGTTGTAAACGGTCATCGCTCTTCTCCTAGGTCTATCAACAGTGGTGTTCCTCAGGGCTCTGTCCTATCACCAGCTCTCTTTCTTTTATTTATCAATGATCATCTAAGCTGTACATCTAACCCTATCCACTTGTACACTGATGATTCCACCCTTCACCTTTCCATTCGGTTCCCGCAACGTCCATCAGAGCAGTTACTTCAACAAACAAGGGGTGAGGCTATGGCACTCCTAATGTCTGACTTGACTCGTATCTTTGACTGGGGTGAAAATAATCTGGTTGTTTTTAATGCATCAAGACTAAGCTTTTACTCCTGTCAACCCGACAAAATCTTCCACAGGAGTACCCACTAATCTTTAATAATATCCAGCTCAGTCCAGCATCATCCAAGAACATGCCTGGGGTTTCATTCACTCAGGATTTATCTTGGAAAGATCATATTACATGTCTTGTAAAATCTGCTTCCAAGAGATTAGGTGTGCTAAGCCGACTCCGTACCTTTTTTTACCCCTGCACAATTGTTGACTTTATACATGGGATTTATTCGCCCCTGTGTGGAGTACAACTCTCATGTGTGGGGAGACTTCCCACATACAGCTCTTCTCAGTAGCGTGGAGTCAAAGGCTTTTCGTCTCATTAACTCTCCTTCTCTTACTGGCTCCCTTGAACTTCTGTCTCTTTGCCGCACTGTTGCCTCTTCATCTCTTTTCTATCGCTCCTTCCATGGTCACTGCTTCTCTGAACTGTCTGCTTGCATCACTCCACCTCTACAAGGGGCGAGTAGCACCCGTCTAGCAACAAACATTCATCCTTTTTCTGTCCAACTCTCTAATGCAAGAGTTAACCGTTACTCCTAGTCCTTCATTTACGCAAAAGGTCAAGTCTGGAACTGTCTCCCTCTTTCTGCATTTCCTACTTCCTATGATCTCCAGTCTTTCAAACACAGTGTCCAGGCATCTCGAAATGACCGGATCTTGAATTTGGCTCTCTTTTGTATTTTTTTTTTCTTGGAAGGAACTGTAATTTGTGGGCTTCTAGCCTTTGGTTCCTTCTTCCTCGGATAAAAAGAAAAAAAAAAAACTGCCTGAGTTTATTTCAGAAAAAAAAAAAAAATGAATACATTACTTTAAATAGGCTGTACTGTACACCTAGCAGTTGTTTCCTTTCATGATTTGTTAGGAAAAGTAAAAATAATTTTATGTAATTCTGACACTTAATATGAAAAAAGGTTTTTAAGTGCCCAGGAAAACTTAAAAAAAAAAAAAAAAAAGTATAATGTGCCGCGAAATTAAAACTGTTGCGGAGCATTGCTTTAGAGGAATCCTTTAACAAAATGCTCGAGTTCATCTACCTAGGCTTGGATCAGGACATTCTCCTCATTACCAGCTTAGATTTGGGTTGGGTTGAATCACATATGACACGTGTCCTGCTTGTACAGTAGGCCCACACAACATAACCCACAGATTGGAACACTGCTCAGCACATGCCACACCAAGACGCAGACACAACCTAAACGGTGCAGGAAACCTATGGGATGATCTCATAGCAACCTTTGCTTACTCGCGATCGACGGATCTATTGTTAACCAACCAAGACTGAGAAAACAACTGCCTTTCAATAGAGTTTATTGCCCTTAAAACAAAAATGACCAATCAGAGATGAATTTCTATGATGTGTTATGATGATAATATAAGTTTTTACTTGCTGTATTGTTATTCCCACCTCCGACACAAACCATTTTTGTCAAACTCGTCGTAGACTAAGAAACTTTTAGAAATTCTGCTGTTCACGTGTCCCTCACTTCCATCTCCGTCAAGAGCGTAGTCGTAAAATTATTTTAGTAAAAGTGTCACTACGAGATTTAAGAGTTAACGGTAACTGGTACCAGTTTGGAAGGGAATTTCATTTCTGTGTATTACCTAGACCTCAGTTACCTCTTTGAATATCCCGTCATAACTGTGCGAGCTAAACATCCACAGACTGAGAATTCTTCGATTGGGTGGTTCATTCTGTGCTTCCCAAGACTACTCGATGAGGCGATGGCGGGGAAGTGTAGCGAAGGAAAACATGGTAGGGTGGGGAGTATGAGGGCAGGTGACGGGGAAAAGTGGTTGAGAGGCAGCCAGCAGGAAAGGGTAATGTATTGTACTGGAGGAAGAAAGCTGGTGCCAGATGGGATAAGGGGAGATGGAATGTGGCACGAGCTCGACCTTTATATTTACTCCTATAAGCCATTGTTGACTGTCTGGCAGTGTACATTTGTCTGCCTGGAATTTCTGGGTAGATAATGTGCAGGTAATGCAATATTGTTGACATAATGAGTATGCCGAAAATGTTGTCCATTTTCAGTCATTTTCCCATTCCACAAAATGGGGAAGGCGCGATCTGTTTCCAGAAGAAGGAGCAAATGATTGTATGTAAAGCGTTACCCAGCAGCCAGGGGTTTCCAGGAGCGTTGTCGAAAACGGTTGAAGGACTAACATTGATAATGTTACGGAAATCTGTTTTATGACTAACCAAGGAATTATTTACATTTGTTGTGAGCTTCTAAATTTCATGTAAGCACTTGCTGTGGGGTAAGGTTGCAACATTTGCTGTGCTTCTTTACCAAAGTGTGCAGGCAGTAATGAGATGTGTGGTATCCCTTGTGTTGTGCAGTAATGGTGTTGTGAGTTCTGTGAAGATTTGTAGGGAACAATTCTTGTTATGCTATTCCAATTCCTTTGCACTGATCGGTGTCTGGATAGGAGTGTTTATTCTGACTAGTGTGTATATCACTAGCTTCCATATTCACCACTCCGTAAAATGAACCATTAACAGAGTAAACAGGACGCCCTCTGTTGACCTCTGTGTAAAATGAGCCTTCAGCAGGGTAAACAAGACAGTGTTAGCTCAGCAGAATACGAGTTTCAAATGTAGGATCGTCTGCCATGAAAGAAAGAGAGTCTGTTCCGAAAATGAGTGAATATAACTACTGTAGGAAATATAAACTGAACTGTAAAGTCACTGTACCTTGTGCGCTGTCACGAATCTCTCTTTGTAGGGAAAAAAACAATGTGTGAAGTTAACTGAACAGTTTGTTACTGATACCACGACCGGTTCTTTGTGTGGAGAAGAGAAGCTAGTAATTAGATCAGATATGCTGATCGGCTTCCGGGTTGACAAAAACATTATAAATAACGAAGTTCCTGGAGGAAACGTTAAAGAATGAACTTAAAAGTAAGACACTGACAGCCAGTAGAAAATGTGATCTGGAATACATAAGATGATGCAATTCATTGCCGTGTATTTTCAAAGAACTTTAGATTCCACGGTTGTAGGTTGATTTCTATATTTTGATAATGGTTAATTGATGGATTCTGTTGTAAGCTGAGAAGTACATACAGTATAATTGCTTAAAGCTCTGATCAGTGCTGATGTTAAAATCATTACATCCACTAGGGAATGGGGATAAAGGTGATGTTCTCTCCCCAGTTTATTTGTTTGTCCATGGAAGTGTGCCTGTCCGCCGAATTAAGAAATATAATGAGATGAGCATGCTGAAAATTTAGGGGATGCTTCTATTGATCCAAGGGTGAAGTGATATATAATTATCGATGATACAGGAAACGAAAGAAGTATGGAGACCCCTTCGTTCTATGTAACTGAACTGCAGCGATAATTTTACGTATGTTTCGGTGTGTGTCATTATTTTGAGTAGGTTAATCACCAGGTTGATGCAGATATTTTCCTTTAATTCGTGACAAAACAGACTATAATACAAGGTTACTGAAATAGGTCGCCCACTAAAAAGCTTCAAAGCATGGAAAAGTTTCGATTTTTTTTTTTTCCCCTGACCGTACATCAGAGGACAAATATCTATCTATCTATCTATCTATTGCCGGACGCCTTAATCCGATACGGGGTGGTCACAAATGAATCGCCTCCACGTCGCCTGTCCCCCACCATTTCACTGCCCTGCTCCCAACTCACACCCCTCTCTCTCATATACCTCTCCACTCCATCCCTCCATCTCATCCTCGGCCTCCCCCTCCCTCTTCCCCCCTCCACCTCACTCACATACACTCTCCTCGTCAGTATCTTACCCTCCATCCTCTCCACATGGCCAAACCACCTCAGTGTGTTCCTCCTAACGCTTCCTATCACATCCACATCCATACCATAGCGCTCCTTCATACCCTCATTTGTCAGCCTGTCTCCCCATGTGACTCCACAGGCTCCTCTTAAATAACTCATTTCCACTGCTCTCACTCTTGACTTGTGTCCTTCCAACAACGTCCAAGCTTCATTTCCATACCCTAGAGTTGGTATCACAATACTGTCATGTAGTAACTTTTTCACTTCCATGCTCACTTCCCTGTTTCTTATCACTGCTTTCAAGGAACCAGCAACCTTTCTTCCTTGTTGTACCCTTTCAAGCACTTCACCTTCAAACTTCCATCCTTACTCATCACACTCCCCAAGTACTTAAACGTACTCACATTTTCCATTTCCTCACCATCCAACCTCACTGTACATTCACTGACTTCACCTCTCTCAAAGACCATCACTTTACTCTTCCCTACATTCACCTTTAGAGTCCGTTTCTTACACACACTCCCAAACTCATCCACCAAGCCTTGCAGCTCCACTTCGTCTTCACTCAGCAACACAATATCATCTGCAAACAACAGTACAGGGAGTTTCCAAACACTACCCTCTCTCACCAGGGCCACTCCAACATCCACTGTCCTACCTTGTACCTCGTTTATTACTCCATCCATGTACAGATTGAACACCCATGGAGACATGACACATCCCTGTTTCAACCCAACCATCAAAGAGAAAAATTCACTCAGTTCACCATCCACACGCACTGCAGCCTTTGCACCATCATACATACTCTTCACAGCATTCAACAACTTCCCATCTGCTCCATATATTCTTAATACTTTCCACAATCCTTGTCTATCCACCTGTCATATGCTTTCTCCAAATCCATGAAGGCCGGATACAACTTTTCCCTTCTCTAGAAATTTTTCCACTAAAGATCTAAGAATGAATATCTGACCTACACAACCTCTTCCCTTCCTAAAGCCTCCCTCTTCTTCTCCAACTAATTCCTCTGTTATTTCCCTAATTCTGTCAATAAGTATCCGACCATACATTTTTCCTATTACACTAAGAAGACAAATGCCCCTTTGATTACCACACACTTCTTTTTCCCCTTTTCCTTTGTACAGGAGAATAATTATACCCTGACTTCCAGTCCTCCGGGACTCTACCTTCCTCCCAGGCCAATCTGCACATCTTCCACATCCATTGTACTACTATCTTTCCCCCATGCTTCAGCATTTCACCACACACTCTATCAATTTCTGGGGCTTTCCCAAATTTGACTCTCTTCATTGCTTCCACAACTTCTATCCTACTGATTTCTTCCTGTCTTCTCACCTCCCTCCTTCTCCCAGCCATTCGTCAGCAACTTATACCCGGATTACTTGCATCCTCTGTGTTCAACAATTCCTTAAAGTGTTCTCTCTCTTATGAATTTATATAATTCCAGTGACATAATTTCATATAATAATTGACAGATTTTGTCACTTCCATAGTTTCCTGAAGTTCTTTTTCCTTACTTATCTGTCCAATCACTCGTTACTCCCCGTTCCTGACTGTTTTATCCTTAGTTCCTAGTCAACATAACACAGCAGCTGTTTGAGCGAACTTTTCCTTCACTAGCGCACTTAATGATCGCCTCTTCGCTGCCTCATCACTGATTGGCTGGGAGAGGAAAAGTAATGCATCTCATGGATACTGATGAGATATATAAAAAAAATGTAAAGGTTTTGCTAAACGTTTTGAGAGATTTTTTAAATCTTTTTGTTTGTTGAGCTATATTATATTTTTGGAGGTGTTCAATAGGAGGGAAGAACATTAAAGAAATAATTATTATTTTCTGTTAAAGTAGCCTACTCATAAAACAACTTGAAAATTGGTAAAGTTTGTGAAAGGAATGCAAGATGAAGAGAAGTTATATTAAGGAATACAAAAGGGAACAACGATCCAGCCAAAGTGTTCATGTCTTAGGCAGTGTTCCACTTATGCAGTTTTTCTCCCATCTCAAGCAATGACCGGCATTTACCTGAAACAAGCTGTTATATTGCTTAGAGCTCCATTCATTCCCAAGCAACGCTCTTTCTTTTTGCTGCACTTGGTTTCTCTACCACTGTGCCATATTCCCTATCCCGGTCTTGCACACGTCTTAGTTTTTTACTCTCTCTCTCTCTCTCTCACACACACACACACACACACACACACACACACACACACACACACACACACACACACACACACACACACACACACAACATTTTTCTTACTACTGTATTTTTTATTTCATTGCAACATGGCAGTTGGGTCTTGACTAGTGGTGTGTGTGTGTGTGTGTGTGTGTGTGTGTGTGTGTGAGAGAGAGAGAGAGAGAGAGAGAGAGAGAGAGAGAGAGACAGACAGACAGACAGACAGAGACAGACAGACAGACAGACAGAGAGCTTTGAAAGATAATATTATGGCCACTGAAGTTGTGTTTGATGATAATCGGAAACTGAAATTATTTTCAGTCTTTAAGATTACGAATAACAATACATCAGCGGTTTCCTTTGTTAACATAATAAATAACACGAAATTGCATTCATTTCATCGATTAAGGTAATGATGATTAATGTTCGTGATGTTGATTAAGGTGATAATGGATGAGAATGTGATTTGATATCGTGCTTCTTTCAGTGTACCAAGCGGAGGGATTTAATATATTTTCTTTTGTCCATATACATTCATTCACAATATTTTTAAAATGAGATTTTTATTATACGCAGCAACTTTCATACATAGAAGCTATTCAGAGCATTTTAAAGTTGTCTAATTTCGCTTTATAGTTGATTTCGGGGAAAAAAAAATGCAAATGTAATAAGAAAGCGTTATGTGCTGTGACATTAGGGGAAAAATGAACATGGATAGTGATAGCGGTGATGATGATAACAGGTAAATTACGGAGTTTATCATGCTGCCTATGTTCTGCTTCCAAAGTTCCAAAGCACTTTTTTCCCTTATGATTTGTGGAAGCGTGCAGAATGTTTTTATTAAGTCAAAACAACTTAACCTTTACAGTCGGCGGGTGGAGGGTGTTTTAACCTAATTTTCTATTGCTGGTTTTGTGTTAAGCTAGACAGTGGCTGCCGAAAGCCGTGGTAAGGCAGTGTTGCAGTGTGTGCTGGAATTTTTAATATCAACTTCATAAAACTGCAGCGGCCACGGCCACACAACTTGGTAAATTGTTGCCTCCACTATAAACAATCTTCGATCTCGGTCAAGTACGAGATCAGGCGCTATTGGGCTCGCGGCGAAAACCCTCTCTGTGTCCTGGTAGTGATAAACTTGAAAGGAACAAAGTCTCTTCCCCTAGCCGCTATGCAAAGATCTCATATAAGCCATATTTTAGGATTAAAGTATGTTATCCTCATAGTCTTGATGGTCTTGACATTTATGCGTCACTTGCGACCTTTTTAGCGTGCACCGGTACCGATACAACTATCCTTGGCTTTCAGACGCCAGGTTGGAAAGTTGTTATTCCATTTACGATGACGCTTTGCCAAGGGCAAGTGTTCTGGCATTTAATAAGGACATTACTTCAGTTCTACTTCCTTACACTTTTATGACCTGCATTAAGTTAATTCAAAGTTTATATCGCGCTCGGTACTTCCTTTATGGTGTAGTGATCTTCGTCATACATTCGAATCCAGGCAGCAGGTGCTGAAGGCACTTCGTCTACAGTCCATAGGCGTGCTACGTGTTTTATGTCACTTGTCAGACGTAAACCATTAAAATAACCAAATGTATTTTCCCTCCCGAGCAGTTCTGAGATACCAGAAATTATCCGTCGCCACCCAGAGCCACTCTGGTTACTGTAACCAACCACGGTCACTTTGGTCTCTTTACCACCACCACCCAGACTACCATGGCCACTTTACCATCACCACTCAGGGCCAGTCGGGCAACGTTACCACCACCACCCAAGGCCTTTCTGGCTACCATACCACTACCACCCAGGGCCACTCTGGCCACTTTACCACCATCATCCTGGGCCACTCTGGCCACTGTACCATAACCACCCTGGGCCACTGTGGCCACTGTACCACCAGCACCCGGGGCCACTCTGGCCACTGTACAATCACCACCCAGGGCCACTCTGGCCACTGTACCACCAGCACCCAGGGCCACTCTGGCCACTGTACCATCACCACCCAGGGTCACTCTGGCCACTGTACCATCACCACCCAGGGCCACTCTGGCCACTGTACCATCACCACCCAGGGCCACTCTGGCCACTGTACCATCACCACCAAGGGCCACTTGGCCACTATACCACCACCACCCACGGCCACTCTGGCATTGTACCACCAGCACCCTGGGCCACTCTGGCCACTGTACCACCAGCACCCTGGGCCACTCTGGCCACTGTACCAGCACCGCTGCAGCATTCACAAGAATTTGCTCATAATCGTAAACATTACCCCAGCACAGGTAAGTGTGAATTACAACACACAAAATACTGACCTGGAAAGATTGATAATGTGATGGACTTTGGTTGGACAGAAGGAAATGCACGATATTAATGGAAAAGAAATATGATCTGAATGTGAGAAAGAATTCAAATATTGGATGGAGAGACTGAGGAAACTGTAGGAGGAGGAGAACTGGAAAGATAATAATATGTAGTAAATAAAAAACTCTGAAGGATCAATATTGAGCAAAGTGTGAGGTGAAAGGCGATAGGGAACATGAGGAAGAGAGGGGACAGCGATTATAAAGGGCAGAGGGAAGACATAATTATTCGAACGAGGAAGTTTCACGAGGATAAAGGACTTGACGGGATAACTTTAAAATTGATAACAGAAAATGTAGGGCAAGAAGTTAGTGGACGAGAGAGAGAGAGAGAGAGAGAGAGAGAGAGGTGGGGGAGGGGGGAGTGTGGATACATTTTAATAGAATTGACTTCTGATCATGCAGATATATAGGACAATGTGATCTTGTGGCTTCCATAATGTTAACTGTATATGGGTGTGTGAATGTGTATGTGTGTGTGTGTTTACTCAAGTCCACTGCCATACACGTCACTGTGCCGCCTCCAGCATCTCCGCCGTCCCATCACACAACTACACGCACCACTAATACAGTTTCCATGTTGGGCCGTCGATCCTCCCACCCCACACATGCAAGTGCTTGCGCACACACACACACACACACACACACACACACACACACACACACACACACACACACACACACACACACACACACACACACAACCAACCCTCCATCTCCGTCTTCCTTTAAACACCTCCCTTTATAGCCTTTTGAATTCTCTAATATCCAGATAAATTATAGACATTAAAAATGAGTAGCAGAGTTGTCATTCGGCTCTCTGGCATGAGCATTGCTCGGATTCACTAAAGAAATAAAAATACTATTTTTAGTCAAGGTATTAGACGGAGATTACAGAAAATGCAACAGTAAGTATTGATAAAAAAAAAAAAAGAAGAGGAAAAGCAGTGGTTGAGAACCTGTAAAAATTGTCCTATTTATGGAAGGTTGAACAAAAGCAAAGCCAAATATAGATCCATTATTATCAAGATCCTGGACACATTGCGCATAAAAGACCGAAGACAATTGACAGAGGGAAAAACAGACCGAGGAAGGTTGTTACTGACTTGAACATTTATGTTAAAAAGGAACTATGAATACTGGCTACATTTTGTAAAAGAGATTTTGGCAGAGAAGAAGAAATGTGTTATCAGAGTGGTACACAATTTCTCCAGATTAACCTTTCCAGACTCACATTGTTGATGTACCTCGATAACAAAAGCCCTTCTATACCCCCCCCTCTCTCTCTCTCTCTCTCTCTCTCTCTCAAACACACACACACACACACACACACACACACACACACACACACACACACACACACACACACGGAAATAATCTGCATATCTCAGCACCCAGCGAGCGTACAGTCACCACCAATTGTATACTAATTACTGGGCATTAGCACTGGGAAGCCGGGGGTGCACTGGTTAGCCCGTCCACCTCGCAACTGGAAAGACCTGACTTCGACTTTGGTGCTGGTAGGACTCTTGGCCAAAGTTTGTTTTCCCCTTGTCCCAGTTTACCATGTTCAGTAACTGAGGACATGGATAGAACACTGACTGGTTGGGTCGTATTTAATGGAAATATTGGGAATTCGTAATACAGTATTATCTGTCCTACTTACCTCGTGTACTCGACAGGTTAAAATCTAAGTAGTTTTTCTTACCAGTGTTAATTTCATTTAAAAGATTCACCTGATTTGCCCCCCCCCCTTTTTTTTTTTTCCAAATTTTCTTAATCGTGCGAATAAAATGATATGAATGAGTAGAGTTTTCTCAGAGCCTCTCCTCCTCCCCCTACAAAAAGAAAAAAATGTGAGATTCGGAATGTCTGTCCGTCAGTCCGTCTGTCTGTCTTTCATTCAACTCCTCCTACACAAATGGATGGATTGTACTGAAAGTTGGCATGTAAATAAATCTAGAAAACACGGATGTCAGTCAATGGAGTAGTATGTCTTCCAAGTGTTCTCACATCTTTGCACCTAGACATAGTTCCCTTGATTACGTGCTGCATATAAACCACCTCTCACAACAAAAGCCACTCCACCACAACCAGCACCCACATGCATTTCTCGCCAAACACTCCGAAAAGCCTACCACTCGCAAATTATACCCGTGAGTGAAGCATTGGTTGATAGAGGCTTACTTCTCCTGGGACTGACAGGTGCTTCTACAGGAGGCCATATGGGTTAGTTGCCATTCAGGACCCGTTTACCACTTCAGCACGTTGGCGTACTTTACATTTCAATCAGACCATCACCGGATTCATTCCTGTTTGGATTACAACTCTCATATGTGTGTGTGTGTGTGTGTGTGTGTGTGTGTGTAATTCACCGGGTCGGTCAGGATCACTTGATGGTCGTGATCGTCAGCTTTTACCCTCTCGGAAGGGAGCTGAGAGCTCATATAGTCCGATCTAAGGGCAAGGCTGTGACCACACACGCACACACCCGTCCCCTTGCTCAAGGGGGGCAGTAACCACCCACTTCGTCAGTGAAACTTTTCGCAACCTGAGCGAGGCGCGAACTCCCGTCCACCAGTTGGCAAGCGGGAACGTTACCACTGCACCAGCGTGTGTGTGTGTGTGTGTGTGTGTGTGTGTGTGTGTGTGTGTGTGTGTGTGTGTGTGTGTGTGTGTGTGTGTGTGTGTGTGTGTGTGTGGTGTGTGGTGTGTGTAGTGTCTGTGTGTGTGGGATGGGGGACTCCTTGCATAGCTCTACCCATCAAGGTGGAGTCAAAGATTTTTCGACTCACTCCTCCTCTCACTGACTCCAATCAACCTCTCTTTGCCTTATTGTTGCATCTTTATCGCTTTCCTATTGCTACTAAATGGTCTTTGCTCTTTTGAACTGTCTGCTTGCATTCCTTCTCCATTAGGGAAGGCTCGTTGCAGCTGTTAGGCAGCAAACTCACTCATTTTCTGTCCAAGTCGCTAATGTAAATTTGTTAACCGATGCTCCCAGTCCTTTATACATGTAACATGTCAACTCTGCGTGTTGTGGACAAGGAGTGGCTGGCTGTGGTGGGTTGTGGAGTGATTGAACTGATTGCTCGTGAGCTGAATGGACCCTTGACCACCATTCTTGAGTTGTGGCTGGAAGGTTTTGTTCAGAATGTAAGGAAGAAAATATTGGGTTCAGCTTGGGTGATGAAGGCTGGTTGGACCGAAAAGATGTGTGACTGAAGTGACTGCTTGTAGGTCTAGTATTCCTAGGTGGAAGCTAAGTTTATTCAGAGTTTAAGGAGAAAGTGGTGGATATTATGAAGTAGTGGGTAGAGCATGGTGACCCAGTGCTGGATAGGATGGATATCAGTATTAGAATTTTTGAACAGGATCAATTTCTGTAATTGATTCTAATGTTTGTGCAACCACTATCAATTGTATCATATCGTTAAAAAAGGCTCAACATGCATGCAAGCATCAGATTTGGTCACCTAATAGCGACTCTCCACACTGCTCAATCTCTGGCAGCCCCACTGTTCAGTCCCTTATTTCTGGGGGTCACACTCTATGACCTCGTCCTAGTCCTTTTTCTGTCTGAGGTAAAAAGTGAAATAGTATGCCAGTGGATGTATTCAATTGAGATGTTCATTCATTCATTATTTATTCTTTCATTGCCCCATCAAGGCAGGGGTTACAAGCCTTACTCATCCTTGAGCATGCGAGCAATTAAGCCTAACTCCTCCTCTGATGTATGCCCATGTGGGGCCCATCAGGTTGGAACACCTTAACCCACTAGACCACCAGGCATCATTTGGCCAAATGGTTACCGCCCAGCATAGTAAATTGTTTACTGGGTTACAGTAAAGCATTTGGCTTCTCAGTTTAGAGTCACCTGAAAGCAGCAGTACATCGAGTGAGTAGATGATGGGTAACCCCCGCTTGCCACGTGTTAAAATACTACAATCATTAATTATGTGGTTCATTTACATTCATGGTAGTTGCCAGCATTGTCGATTATATCTGTAGTTCAGTTACCCTGATGGCAGATGTCAACAGTTACAACATAAGGAGACTTGTCTTTACTTGCTGATAAGAACTAAGTTATTATTTTTCATGGATATCTCATACGAACAAAAGTGAAAGAGATTCATGGACACATGACATTTATCAAAAGGATCTTGAGTTGACAAGAATAAGAAAGACTGGTTTTTGAGGTTTGTCAAAGGGAAATAGAGTTTATAAGAATGAAAATGACTAGGTGAGCTGTTCAGGCTGCCAGCTCATGCAATGATGATGCAAGGGGAACACTTTTCGTCTGATCCCTCACAGTGAACCTTCCTAGTATGGTAGTACCTGGCTAGTCGAGCCCCACTGATCACTGGGATACACAAGCTCCTTCGCCACGTCAAGGCAGTGTTCCATCGAAGGAGACCCACACCATTACCGTCAGCAGTAATATTATTGGTGGTAACAACAATAAAACTTGATAGTAATGATGTAGGTGGTTGTGGCTGGCATATTGTCTAGACCAAAATCTCACCCATAACCATCGCACCACACCTCACACCTCACTCAACCCACAGCACTTCACATTCTGAAAACATGTCTTCCACATCCTTCAAATCCTCCTCCTTGCCCTCAGGGGACAACAGCTTAGCACAACCAAAGTCAATTATCCGAGCTTCATACTCTCCTGGACCTCCACATACCAGGACATTCTCATCATGGATGTCACCATGACTGTAGCCTGCACGGTGAAGCTCGCCGACCTTACACCTGACATCAGACTCGATCCTATCCCTGTCAGCAGGGGAGGCAGTGGCGTAAACTTCGGCCAGTGTGGTGCCCTCACAATACTCCATCACGATCACTGGCGTGTCAACACAAACTACATACACTTTGGGAGTTCCACCAGCACCATCCAACTTTGCCATCACCTCAGCCTGCTCCATCTGCCTATCGAGTTTCTTTCCAACTTTCATACAGGCTTTCTGACCCCTGTACTGTACCAGCAACACCTCACCTTCTACTCCAAAGCCAATCTTCTTGATGATGCTGACCTCAAGCATCACCTCCTTGTACTTCCTCATCACCAACTTGGACTCATCCAGCCCAAGCTTCCTAATACCCTCACTTATCTCACCAATGCTGGACATTGCACACGAGTGAGAAGGGCAAGTAATCGTGCTATTTACCTAAGTATTATTATTACACGGATAAATAACACAGAATTACCACTGAACGAAGAAGGATTCTAAGGCATAACAATGCTGATATGAGCAAATAATGTTGTCATAATTATAGTGATCTTGGAACACCAACATAATTGTATGTTGTGCGTTGACTGGGGTGAGTGTTATGGGGGAAGAAGGGGTGGTGGTGGAAGATGAGAGAGGATGAAAGGAGAATGGGGTCAGAAGGGAAGGGCAAGGGAAAAGAGGATGGGGTCAGAAGGGAAGGGCAAGGGAAAGGAGGATGAGGTCAGAAGGGAAGGGTGCAAGGAGGATGGGGAAGGAAAGGGAGATAGGGTGAGAAAGCACGAGCTAGAGCGTGATAGGGAGGAGTGAGGAGTATGAGGATGTTGTGGCAGGAAAGAGGAAGAGGAAAGGGGTGACGGGATGAATGAGGAGGAGGGGATGACAAAAGACGAGATGGGGTGACAGAGGGGAGGGTAAGGGTTATGAGAAAGGAAGAAAGAGGGGTAGGGTGAGAATAGAAGAAGGAGAGGGTGATGGGAGGGAAAGGATGGTAAGATGGGTCTGAAAGAGGGAGGGTGGAAGTGATGAGGAAAGGAGAAAGGTACGAGAAGGAAAATGAGGATGGGGTGACAGAAAGGAGGAAGGGGGAGGTGACGGGAAGGATGGGGAAGAGGGATGACAAGAGGAGAGGAGAAGAGATGACAAGGAAAGGAAAGGGGGTTAGGGTAAGAGGGAAAGGTGAGATGGTAGGGCAGGGGAGGGTGAGAAGGGGAAAGAATCATAGGATAAACTGAGAGGGGAGTGGGGTGAGTGGAGGATGACGGGGTCGACAGGGAAGGTAGAAGAGGGTGGAGTGAGAGGGTAAAGAAGAAGAGGGATGACGGGGAGGAAAAAGAGCCGGAGGTGTAAGAGGAAGGGAAAGGAAAAAGGTCACTGTCTTGGAAGGACTGCACTCTGCAGTCCCTGGTCCCCCCCCCCCCTTTTTTTTTTACAAACTCACAATCACCTCCATCCCCTTTTAGCCACAGTAACACCTTGCCTATCTTCACCACAATCCCCCGTCATCCCCAGCTTCATCCACCCCCCACATCTACAAACACCACACATAAAGAAGCCTCCTCCCCATCTCTTGGAACAGGACAAGAATATTAACTCCTTGACTAGTTTTGGTGGTGCGTAGAGATGGAGTGTCATGACCGAAAATGTGGCTTTGGCAGAATTAAAGACTGCTGTGAAGTGGGAAGGCAGCAGGTGTGGATGTTATGTTTTCAGAAATGGTTAAGTATTGTGTAAACAGTGAAATGAAACGTTTGTTGGAAATATAACGTGGGTGAGTAAGGGGAACTGTAGTTGTAGTGAGGAAGACTGCTGTTTTTGTGCCTCTGTAAAAGCAAAGGTGATTTACACGAGTGCAAAATGAATCGTGGTATAAGTCTGCTAAGTGTTGTGGATAATGTGTGTGGAAGAACAATCATAGGGAAGATACGAGATGTATCAGAACCCCTGGTGAGTGATGAGCAGGGTGGCTTTGTGAATCAAATATTTGCATCGAGATATAGTGAACAAGCCTTGTGAAAACGATTATAAGAAATTTAAGGTATTTATGGTGTGGAGAAAACATACGATAAAGCAAACGCACAAGGATTAAAGAACGTTTTATTTGGTGAGGATGGAAAGTTGGTGAATGCTGTTAAGAGTTTTTAAGGTGGTAGTTATGGTGCGTGTAAATGCATGTTAGTGTCTGAGTGAGAAAAGTCGTGTGATGTCCCCATAACTGTTCAATATGTTCTGTATTTGGGTGGGGTTATGAGAGGGCTTAAAACTCGTGGTATGGAGAAAGGGATGAGGATTGTAATGAATGGTGAAAGTGGAATATCACCATCTGACGTATTCAGGTAACGCTGTGTTGCTCTTTAATAGTGAACATGAGCTTTTCAGCCTAGTGCCGAGGTTTGGTGGTGTCTGAGAGCTTCATATTTTGAAAATAAACTGCAGAAAATGCTGTTACCCTCTAATATTGTACATGAGCTTTGTAGGCTGGTGCAGAAGTTCGTTAACGTCTGCCAGCATCATATTTTGAAAGAAAATGTTGATAAAAGTAGAGTGGTTGTTGATATGAGGTTAGGTGGGGACGTGACTCTTGGTGTGATGTGCTGGTGAATGGAGAGAGAGGTGAAATAAGGAGAGGGCTTAAGTGACTTGGCGCAGTACTAGAAACGAGATGCAAATGAATAAAGAAAGTAGAAAATAGAAAAGCCAAGGAAGGAAAGGGTAGGTAAAAAGACATTGGCCCTAATCAGAGATCTGAGTGTGGGACTGCTAAAGGATTGCATTGAAGATATTTAAGTGTTCACAATAACATTTGGAAATGAGATTTTAGTTTGGCATGAGGATGAGTAGCCAGGATAAAGAAAAATGGAAGAGTGTTGTTGTGAGAAGGTTTTGTATATATATATATATATATATATATATATATATGTGTGTGTGTGTGTGTGTGTGTGTGTGTGTGTGTGTGTGTGTGTGTGTGTGTGAAAATGGGAAGCGACGTAGTAGGCCACACACACAGAGTTACGGTCACAGATGCATATATCTTCAATATTTAACAAACAGCAACTGTTTTAAAACAGTTTATAAATGGAACCTCTTAAATGCAAAGGCTTATCAATTAGTATTTCACACACACACACACACACACACACACACACACACACACACACACACACACAGTTACGGTCACTGATGCATATATTTTCACTATTAAAACAAACTAAAGCTGTTTTAAAACCTTATATTTGCAACCCCCTACATGCAAAGGCCGATGAAGTAGTATTTCACACACACACACACACACACACACACACACACACACGAGTTACGGTCGCAGATGCATTTATCTTCACAATTATATCAAACTGCTTCTGTTATAAAACTATATATGCGACCCTTTACATGCAAAGGCTGATCAGTTAGTATTTCACACACACACACACACACACACACACACACACACACACACACACACACACACACACACACACACACACACACTCAGTTTCGGTCACAGATGCATATATTTTCACTATTAAAACAAACTGCAACTGTTTTAAAACTATTCATATACCGTTTGTAAACCTTTACATACACAGGGTTATCAATTAGTATTTCACACACACACACACACACACACACACACACACACACACACACACACACACACACACACACACAGTTACTGTCACAGATTCATATATCATAACAATTATTTATCATTTCACTTTAAGAGAGAGGAGGAGGGAGGGACGGATACGTCCGTCCCCAGTGTTCCTTCTTGTCGTAAGAGACGTCTAATAGGAACATTTTTGTCTCCAGTCTTTCTTCACTTTCCTCTTCTGCTCGTCTGTCCCACTTCTCTTCTTAATATTTATTTATTTATTTATTTATTTTGGGGGGCCATTACTTACCCTTTGCTCCTACAGTTCCATGCATTCATATTATGGCTTGGTGCTAATTCTTCATTATTCCTTCCTTCTCCGTGAAACGACTAACTCAGACAAACGGGCACCCCATACAGGATTGTGGCGTCTGGCTATAGATTAACAGATAGCTAGATAAGAGCTATACCGTAATCCAAACTGGTTAAAGAAAACTTTTGGTAGAGTTGCCCAGAGCGGCTCATTTACGCAAGTACAACTGCGGACATACTGTAATTACAAGTATACCTCTATACGATACAGAAAGGTGTTGGACAGAGGCGCCTTCACATGATGGCGCCGATATGTTGGGCTGCTCCAGTGTCTGGTTCAACAAACGTTCCTCAACTCCCCGCCCCCCCAGTTCCCCAAGAGACGGATGGTGGATTGCAGAATGAGGACAGCTTTAGCCAGCAGTCCACAGGTTTCACGCTTCAGATGAACCAGAGGCTGTTACTGCTACACCACTACTACTACGACTACTACTATTACTACTACTAAACAGAAAGAGACAACGAACAATAGCTTCCGAAACTCAGTGATCAGACCTTAGGAGCCGAAACAGACCTCCCAGAACGCTACGTAAAAAGTTTCATCATTTGAGTCAAACCAGAGATATGTTGTATACCTGATTCAACGGCACATACCACGCTCCGGGTAAGAACTTCTGCCAACTGGTAAAACGTTGTATCTTATCATCGTGGTCGGTGGTTCAATTTTTATCATTCTTCTTTTCCCTTTAATATGTCCTTCATTTTGATACTGTCTTCTTTAATCATATTTTTATTTCTCTATGCGTTATTGATATTTTTATTGCCCGTAACAGAAGCGTAAGAGCCCGAGGCTAGGCTGTTTAGTCCAAATACTTAATGAGTGGCCAATTGCTCTCCTCTGTGTGGTATTAATTTTAACAATAAACCCCAACGAACCCTCGGATTTAAACTCATTATATGCAACATACGATTTGAGCACTTCAACTCTCTAGAACACCAGGCGTTCATTAGACCATATAATATTTTCCTGGTCTACAAACAACCTTTTGGTTTGTCCCCTGAAGGTAGTACTACATCGAGTCAGTGGATAGCGAGCGCACCAATGCAGCGTTAAAATATATATATATATATATATATATATATATATATATATATATATATATATATATATATATATATATATATATATATATATATATATATATATATAGCTTGTTTGTTTATTAGAAATCTTCATAATGTACTTTAAAATGAGTATAATGGGTATATAGGACACTGATTACCTCTTCACTCCGATTACTTTTCGTCACCTGTGGCAAACTATGCGTCATGAGGAGAAATCTAGAGGAAGGCTTAGCTGAATCGCGGAGAAATTACAGGGAGTTCAAGGCAGAGGTTATTTTAATTTCACGTGTATTTTAATACCTACATTTCTTTTTACTCTTATATTGTTCCAGATTTCTATATGTTTAGTTCGTTTTACTGCATCAGTCATTTGTCGAGTCTTTCAGCAATTTTAAATGCTTTACAATTTTTTCCCAGTATTTCTTTTCATTTTTATTCTCAGTCTCTTCCCAGCTTACTTTCATGTGAACATCGACTCCTTTTTTTAATGTTTCTGTATTATTAACGATCACTGTCTTGTAACACTTTGCGTGTATTCTTAAATGCACAAACATTGACTATCTCACTGGAGTTTCATAATTTCTCTTTTATGAAGTATGATCTCTTTCTTTCTTTCTTTTTTTTTTTTGCATCTCCAAGCAAGTTTATCCAGCTTTAGAGATATTTTTCAAAATGGAGGAGTTAGATGTAGCTTTCCTATACTGAATAAAACTATCTGGTTGTAGGAAGAATAAACTATACTGTCATTACACTAACTTGGCCTAGATTTTAGTCTTTTTGCGGCTTATTTCACGTCGCTCGGTGGTAGGAAAAAAAAAAAAATACTACGGCTCTACATCCTTTCCGTAGCTCAGCTTTGTGACCATATTCTAGTGTTAATTTGTTGGGACTAAATGGAGAGAGGGCAAGTTTTGGCCAAGTTATAGTAAAATGGGTACAGTAACAAGAGACAACTGGATGCAAGGGAACAGTGAATATTTCGGCTCTATAATCACTTGATGTTACGGTGACTCCCCTCTAATATTGATGTGGGTAAATGTAAAGACAGTTGCATCAACACTAAGGCGTCCTTAAATACGCCTTTATTTACATTAAGTGAGACATTTCGCACTGAGCGAGTTAGAAGCAATCTCTGTCATCTTAATAGCCCTTTGGATATATAAGAAAAGTCTTTGTCATCTTAATAGCCCTTTGGATATTAAAAAAAAAGTCTTTTTTTTTTTTTTTAACCTTTCTATAACCAGACCTTATTTGAGTAGCTGCCCCCACTGACCCCCTTCAGCACCTAAACGTCTTTTTTATATCTGTCATTTCCCAACAGACTTTAGCTAAAAATACCACAGCAGTCAACAGCGCCGTAATATGGTGCTGCATTCCCCTCTGTGGTGGAAGAATGCAGTCAGCGATTTCAGTTTCGGATGCTTGGAAAATGTCCGATTACGCCATTGCTCATTTTGCTGAGTTCGAGCTTTTTCCTAATTCTTATTTCTGGATCCTACCTCACTCCGCCTCCTAGATGGGAAGTTGAACTGGAATTATTATGATGACTAATTTTTCTGTCTGAATGAAAACCACACAGCATTTACCTTTGATGCCTAATATCGCCTGGAGTCCGACAGCAGGTTCCCTTGATTTTATAAGTCTTCATTTGGAAAAAGAGGGATTATTCGTCGTATTTAGTCTCTCTCTCTCTCTCTCTCTCTCTCTCTCTCTCTCTCTCTCTCTCTCTCTCTCAAATATACGAACCACATTAAAAAATCATTGATGCCTGAAGCAGGAATCACACTGCTAAGTTCAGTTGCTAGATTGTGTATGATACTATTCACCATATCACTGCTGATCCATACCTATGCCATTTCACTGTTCTGCAGGTAAGCCTCTCTCTGTGTGAAATTGTCTTAGTCCCTGTACATGAAACCTTCCTCTGTTCTTCAGTCTCGTAACCCATCCCTCTGATTCCATTTAGGTAGTAATTAAGTCCCTATTAATACGATGACAAGACGTTCGCCCCCCCCAACCCTTTTTATTTTATAGACCCACCATTATCACAATCATTAACTCTTCTATTTCAGCTAATCTTTTTAATTTATTACAATGGCTGGATCATTCTTTTCCTTTTTTTCTAAGTTTTGGTTTCAATGTACACGTTTTGCAGACTCTTCCTATAAAACAGGATCCTTAACTCTATCAGCTCGCTGACATCTTTCGCTTTCTCACTTTTGCTATCGCGAAACTACTTTACTGAGCTTTTAGGTGATCTTTTGAAGTAGAGGAATTAGATACGGTTCATTAATCCCTTCATTACACGGGGTTCTTCAGTAGCTGACTAAAATTGTCTCAATCAAGAAAACATAAAATGAAATGTACACCAACGATTTTAAGGCGATAACAGTCTCTTTGCTTCTCCCCCATGTAATGTTCCCTGCCGGATGAGCATAAAGGCCAGTGCTGTCCAGGAGAAAAGGGAAGGAGAGAGGGATCTGAATTCTTAAAGGTTTGTTGCTTTGCGCGTTTAATTCACTGGTAGTGTTTTTAATATGAAAAAATGATGAATATTATTTCTTGCTAGTGTAATGATAGATGTTGAAATTAAAGCACTAATTATTCGAGCATTGCGTTGTATTAGTTACCGCCGCGGTGACTGAGTGGTCAGTATTGCTGACTGCGAAGCTGCCGGTCTGTTACCGCCAGGGATCTAATCCTGGTACTGGCAGCTGACAACTCTCGACTCAAGTGTCCAACCATCCTTTATGTTTTAGTAGGAAAAATGAGTAACTAGAGTAACACCTAGAGAAGGTACCAGTAACTGGTAACCTGGATGATGCAGTGATCTTCTATCCCAAGACAGTGAGTGAAAACCCCGCTACAGGCTCAAGGCCTAAGTTAAGGAGATAAGTACCTTGGCTAAGCCCCTGATGTCGTCTGTCCCTCCTTTATCTTATGTGTTAGTTAAACCTATTTTCCAAGACTCAGCAGTGAGGTAAGAAGTGAGTGAATACTGTAACCCGGCCTGTAGGTAACTGTGGAGCCCTCGAATATAAAAGTGTCGGTGGGTGCTAACCAATAATAGTGAGAGGAGGAGGAGGTAGCAAGGAGGGTGGGAGACTCGAGTCCGTATTTGGTCAGCTCGGGTGGCTTCTTCACACCGCTTCCCTTACCGGTTTATTTTGCATATTACTGTTCTATTGTATGTTTCCCAAGCCCTTTATACTCCAACATGGATTATATAAATAACATAAACAATTAATCAGTTCCAGATTAAGAAATAATCTGATGAGGAAAAGGTGCCAGGGAAGCTTCTTAGACAACAAGATTACGGGCTCGAGACCATCCTGGGGGCTATACAATTAGCACAGACTCTGGTAACATCGACGTTGTCTTAAAATTCTGAGATCCTTAGGGGGAATTATAATCAAATCCAGATATTGTTTGGTAAGGAGAATAATGAAGAGGAAGGCGGGGAACAAAGGGTTAATTCAGGTTGTCGGAGACACAAGTGGATGGAGGAAGGGGAACAGAAGCGAAGGAAAGGAGGGAAATAGTGAGCCAAGTGCATAGGAGGAGGGTCGCAGTGAGACAAGAGTTGGTGGGAAGGGGTAGCGGGATAGGCAAGTAGAAAAGGCGTTTGTACTTATATGGAATGTGGGATAATAATGAGTTGGTGAAGGCAGTAAGAAGAAAGTTGTGGCAATGAGATGGAATATTTGGTTGCAGAAGAAAATGGGTACCTGGTTGAGTTTTTGGTTTGATGGTTGACTGGCAGGCTGTGAATCCCTCTCCTGGCTGTATTGGATGTCTCGGCCAGTAAAACTCATTTCCCTCCCATTTCCCTTCTGCCCCTCCACGTGTCCGCGCTGCACCTCTTAAATTTAGAGCAAATCCTTCCACGCCATCGTTTGCAAAAGTACTGTAATTAACCACAGTATGCACGCAGGGAGAGTACATGCCTCCAGCCATTTTAGTTGCTAAACAAAGTGCAGTACTTGAACTTAATTTTTTTATTAATTAGTGTTGGTAAGAAAGTCTGATAGACAAATTATCACTGAAGTTGAGCCTGTTACCACATCTGAAGAATATACGAGGCAAGAAAGTATGCGGTGATGATCGAGAGAAGTTGTCTGTTGTCGGGGGACGAGAATTCGATCCCTGATATGTGCAGGGAATAATCTGATAAACTGGATTTCATGAAAAGATTATACACATTTTCCCTGAGGCCCAGCGTCATGTCATAAAGTTACCACCGACAATACCACTACTTTACCAGTGATGAAGAAGCCACTCTAGGCAGGCATTCACTGCATACGATTGGTATTGGCGCAGAATGGATCACACGGAACATGCAAAAGTGTCTAGAAGTTAGGAGAAATGCTGGTCATTAGAAAAAGGATTCTTTGGTCAATGCCCAGATTCGGACTCGTAAAAGAATGACTTCGTGGTACAAATTCTGTCAAGTGACCCAGACTGCTGCAAGCAAGTACATTGTACCACTGGACACATGGGTTACCAAAAAACACTTAATATCCTCGGAACTTCACAGTTCGAACTGAAACCACTGATTAATAGATGCGGTTGTTGCTACTAGTAAGACTTCGATCCTGGTTGTTAAACTCGTGAGAAGGCAGAGGTAGGAACCAACGCTGCTTTCTCACTATTATATTTAATTCACTAGTTTATGTTCAGACCGAAGAATTATGGAACTGCATGATCCTCCCAAGAAGCAAAATGTATTTTCGATCGATTTCAGGGACGGACAAGAGAATAAACTTGTAACAAAGTGTACTCATTAAAACACTTTTACTACAAACCCTTTCAGTACCCGTATTCGTAAAACAAGAGCAGGTGTTGCATTATGATCGGTGTGCGCCCAAGCATGTGTAGCCTATATGAGTGGATGGATGGTTATGTGTGTGTGTGTGTGTGTGTGTGTGTGTGTGTGTGTGTGTGTGTGTGTGTGTGTGTGTGTGTGTGTGTGTGTGTGTGTGTGTGTGTGTAGGCTGGCTTGAAAAGCACACTGGATGAGAATATCTCCATTCTACATGATAGAGCTCTGTTTTATGGGTATTAAAGCAACTAATCCATAATACCAAGATTCCAGTTTTTGACCCTTAGGAGCTGATCCGCCTCACTCTATGCATGGCGTGAGGCTATCGGAAAGGTTCCTGGTTTAAAGGGAGAAGGGGCAGTTTCTGCGGGAAAAAAAAGAAAAAAAAAAAAACAGCATAGCCACATCATCCAGAGAACCTGACATACTATCTTATGCAATACAGTAACCGACTTAAAATTTGCCTTTGGATGGGGACAAACCTACATCCATTTTAAGCCCTTCATAATCACAATATCCACCACAAGACAGCAAGTTCTTGCATTTACGAGAAAAAATCTAAGGAACTTATTTTCCTCCGAAAGGAGAAACTTGAAACTGAAGGATGGATTTTGTACAGAAACACGGCGTGAAGAGGAAAAGACATCTTAATAACAACTATAAGAGGAAGAGGAATGAAGGAAAGACACAAAAGGAAATCTGCCATAGTAATATAAGGGAGTGACAGAGGAGAGAAACGTGAAGAGGAAGATAAACAGAAACTCAGATAAGTCCAAGAAAAGGGGTGTCAGAAAAAGAGGAAAGTTTTTACTGGATTAACAGAAATAAAAGAACTAAGGCAATGAGAGAGAGAGAGAGAGAGAGAGAGAGAGAGAGAGAGAGAGAGAGAGAGAGAGAGAGAGAGAGAGAATGCGGTAATCTGCAATTAATTTACCTGGCCGAGCTTGTAATCTTCTCGGAGTTAGAGGAAGATAGAGATAATTAACGTAAGAGTGCCCCGCGGCTTATTGACTTTAGCTCTAGCCACATTATCCTGTTTGCTTATGCTGATTTCATACAGAAGTGGTCATGTAAAAACATTGCTTCTGCTGCAACACTGAAGCGTGTTATTAATAGTTTCTGGTATTATTATTCCTGCTGATAACATGTAATATCAGGGGGAAAAAGCCCTTCAGCCAGAGGATGTTTTAACACTTTATGTCCGTATTTTCAGAGGATCTATGTTCTATTTAGCAGAGATTTTTGGAACTTCAATTGTTATTTGTGAACGAGAGGGCTTTCTTAAGTCTGATAAATTTGTCTGGACTCAGCAAGACGACACTGATGTATTATCTCATATCAATGGAGGCGCTGATGGAGCGAGATTATAGTATGTAATTAGGCTGGTGCTGTGATTGGTGGAACCGCTGCGTGGCGTTATATCACCACCTGGAGGGCCATACGTAATTAATTAAGGCTTCTGATATATTACCTATACCAAGAATTATAAGCTGTGCATGGCATTTGAAGAGAGAGAGAGAGAGAGAGAGAGGGATTCCTTAGGTTACAAGGTTGACTCAGCAGAAGGTGAGGCGACAATCATTTCCCGATATCTACGAAGGGTGAATTTTCCCTTCACACTGCACGGCACCTTTGGACGCTACATTGGTCTTTACTTAAGGCTTAGTTGTTACTCTAAGCATATCCGTAGTCATCATACCAGGAGAAATATTTAAGTTTGTTTTCCTGTTGTTGTTACGTTGTTGCTTGCGTTATTGTTTTAGGAGAGGTGTTGTTTTCCTTGTTTTTCCCACAACAAATATAAAACATAGTAGAGTCCCCCAACAGGGGAAGCACTCCAGCCGCGAGCCGATACATGTCTAGCGCGGCTCGGAATATGCCGCTGACCAAGGCCCATAAAACCAAGAGGTCAGCATGCCAGCGTGCTAAATTGGTACAGGTTGCGCAGGAGGCGGGTCTAAAGTGGCGTGACGTCACAGAAAGGGAAGACTGAGGGTAGTACGAGTCAGCGGAGATCAGGCTAGGCATGTCAGGTACGGAGTACCAATCAGTGGGAACTCTGTTTTCTGACGCCACATCTGTTAAAGCAGAGTGCCCAATACTTGTGCAAACTTTGGCTGCCACTCCGTATATGTAAAGGGTGGCAATATTACTTTTCATACATTTCTCAAAGGCAAGGAACTGAGCCGCAAATGGATTAATGTATGCAAACGACGAAATGATGTGAGTCCTGCTACTTCGTATATATGCAGCGCCATTTTGAAGCTACAGCATACGAAAGAACTCTTAAATACGAGTTACTAAGACTACCAATACATCCAAATCAAATAAGATTCAGACCCGGGGTCGTACCAACGCTTCATTTACCTATCAAAACAGGCACAAAATGTTTATATAATAATAATAATAATAATAATAATAATAATAATAATAAATATGGAGACAATAGACTGAAAGCTTCTTGGTTTGAGAGAGAGCGAGAAGAGAAAGGGTAAATTATGTCCTTAACCATACCTCTAAAATAATTTACGGTTTTCACATTGGTGCTGATGGTGTTTATTAATATTATTATTACTGTAGTTTAAACTCATTATTATTATTATTATTATTATTATTATTATTATTACTATTATTTAATAATTATTTATCATTATTACATGTATTCGTGCTATCCATTTTAATTTGGGAGAGAGAGAGAGAGAGAGAGAGAGAGAGAAAGAGAAAGAGAGATTAAGTAAAGTATGGCCTTGACCTCACTCATAATCCTTCCAATGTTTCCAACAATGTTTCAACACAATAAATGTTAATTTTGTCATGTTAAAATGAGCTGGCAGATACGTTGTTATCTTCCCTTCTTATGTTCTCAAGTACTTAACGGAGAGTTAGAAGAACTTGGGCATTTCACACACACCAAATTCACGAAACAATATACCTAACTGGCAACGGTTGGCAGTGATTCATTCTTCCTCTCCCCCCACCCCCCAAATCTCTCTCTCTCTCTCTCTCTCTCTCTCATATATATACAGTATATATATATATATACTGTATATATATATATATATATATACATATATATATATATATATATATATATATATATATATATATATATATATATATATATATATATATATAAAACACATCAGTAAATTGGAAAAATGCATTCCTTAATGATGATCTGACAAGAACAATAATTTCACGATTATTCGTGATTATTAACCACTTCATTACAACCATGATTACAACAACAACGAACAGCAGGAGTGTGAAAAAAAGATTTAGGTAATGTGAAAAAAAAGACGAGTGATGGAAAAATATTCAACAGTGTAGAGAGAGAGAGAGAGAGAGAGAGAGAGAGAGAGAGAGAGAGAGAGAGAGTCCTACCCGCGGCTTGCCAAACCCAAACCCCGCCTACATGCGTACTCTGGCTGCTGAGTTGACCTCTTGGTTTTATAGGCCTTGCCGCTGACCTTTACCTAATATAACTAATTTCGAACCCGCAGGAAATTTTCATTCCATCTAAACACCTGTAAAATTTTGTGATGATATCTTGAGCGGTTGCGAAGTTATCGTGTCAACAGACACAAATACCTTGAATTACTTTCACCAATTTCGAACTATACTCGGTTCCACGGAGTCTGACGCACTGATTTTGCCAGCCGAGGACAGGTGGATTTGGTAACACTGCGCGATGTACTCGGCCTGTGATTGGTCGACTTCCATTGTGTTTGAACATGCACCAAATTGACTTTGTATTCCAGCCAAGGCCCTTATTGATTTGTAAAATACCGGAATATACAGATACAAATTAAAGCAATGATATCTTTAATGATACATATGTGCCTTTTAGATTACTAAAGATAAACCTGAATAACACTAATAACAAAAACTAAGTAAAGTCGCGATTGGACACATACAGACAAGAGTCAGCGACTGATTTATTGAAATTCTTTTCATTATGTTTGATTTCGTTCACACTGCACGCGGTTTTATTACAGCAGCAGAGTTAAACTGTTATTTTCTCATGGGGTTTGCTTTTATCTACTTTCCTTTCTTCCATCATTAACAAAAATTCGATTCATTCTAGTGATGTAATCCGTTACTTTCCCGGCTCTCTGTCGAGGGGACAGAGATACATGCTTGAGGAGATCAGGGTGCATGGTGGCCAGCGATAGGGTGTCCGTCTGTCTGTATGTATGTCTCTTATGATACGAATATGTTTGGGAAAATCAAACACCAAACTTATTCATGTAAAAATTTTACTGAATCTGACTGGGAATACAAACAAAGGCAGATTTTTAAAGCTACTGTTACCTATGAAAGTAATGAAAATATGTACCAGTATGTACGCTACATGTATTGAGAATAGCATGTATTGACCCCAGTGAGGTGTGTGTGTGTGTGTGTGTGTGTGTGTGCTCACACAAATCATAATTATTAGAAGCTAAGCGTATCTAGGGTAAGGTTGTATATTAGCAGATGAGGTGATGAAGGGCTTGGTGTAGACTGTAGACTGTGACACTGTGTATAGTAGTGGTGGGAAAAACATTCGTGCCTTCACAGGACCTCGGAACCACCTTGCTATGAACACCTAAATTCCCGCCACAGTCGTTAACTGTGTTTGTATGCATCCAGTCGCGACCGTATACTTAGTTTTGTTATCACTGTCTTTCAGGTTTATCTCTGGTATTTAGAAGGCACATATTTATCAATAAATATATCATTGTTTTAATTTGTATCTGTATATTCCGGTATTTTACAAATCAATAAGGGCCTTGGCTGGAATACAAAGTCAATTTGGTGCATGTTCAAACACAATGGAAATCGACCAAACACCGGCCGAGTACATCGCAGTGTTACCAAATCCACCTGTCCTCGGCTGGCAGAATCAGTGCGCCAGACTCCGTGGAACCGAGTATAGTAAGGGATCTTCATCCCTACTACACACCTGTAAAATTTTGTAATGATACCTTGAGATTGCGAAGTTATCGTGATAACAGACAAACAGACACACAGACAGACAAACTGAAAACAATACTCGTAGGAGATTTGCATCCCCACTACACACCATTAAAATTTTCTGATGATATCTTGAGCGGTTGCAAAGATATTATGGTGACAGACACGCAGACCTTGACCTTCTTTCACAATTTCGAACTCGTGATCGATTTTTCCCTTCTACACACCTGTATAATTTTGTTATATCTTGAGAGGTTGCCAAGTTATCGTGCTAACAGACACACAGACAGACAGACAAAATGAAAACAATACCAGCTTCGCTATAGCGGCTGGTAAACATAACATGCTTTGCTACTGAAGTTATTTGTGTATAGTTTGTATATACATTATTATAATGTGTATGTGGGAGAAGGGGGTGCACTTTTCTTGTATCCATAAAAATCTGGGCATAATTGGGGCAGTCCGTTTCTTGATACCCTAGAATCATAAACACCAGTAGATGTTGCACACTGTAGACTGGATGGGATGAGAAATGGAGAATAAATCAATGTTCGTAAAACATAATGAGTTAAGAAATCTGCTGATCAAAGGACAGAAACGAGTGTGTGTAAATTAATGATATGATCACTTAGATAAAGTGGATGTCAACAGGGTGATGAAAATTGTATATACTCGTACAATATATGAGAGAGTCTGAAAGAAAAACGAGAGAAGGAAGATCAGAAACAAAGTGGATGGATAATGGATAGAGTAGATGATGCGTCAATTTACTTAATTTGATGAAACAAAAGTCACATACACACACACACAATCTATCTACCTACCTACCTATATATATATATATATATATATATATATATATATATATATATATATATATATATATATATATATATATATACACTCACTTGATGTATTGCTGCTCACGGGTGTCTGCCCTCTCCTCTCCTCCTTCCTTATTTCCTTCCTTCCTTTACTCTCCTTCATTCTTTCCTCGTCCTTCTGCCTGCGGGTGACTTTACACTCCTTCTTCTGCCTCTGCTTCCTTCATTCTTTCCTCTTCCTTCTGCCTATGGGTGACTCTACACCGAGTGACAAGCCAAACGGTTTCCTGTACACCAGGAAACCATTTACTAAGCTGGGTGGTACCCATATAACCAAATTATGGCGCCTGGTGGTTTAGTGGGTAATTAAGGCGCTCCAATCGGATTGAGTCCGTGAAGATTTATATCCAATTAAGGCGCTCCAATCGGATTGAGCCCGTGAAGGTTTATATCCAAGGGGTGGTTGGGGTTTATTGCTCATGTAATGCCGCTCAGGGATGAGTGAAGCTGGTCACTCTCATCTTAAATGTCAGGACCAAATTGCCTAGCCCCGGGCTCCTTCGCTGTTCATGGGGCAACGTAGGATTGGATAATAGATGGAGAGACAGACAGACAGACAGACAGACAGACAGACAGACATGCACTGAGACAGGGACTGACTGTTGACTATCTACACTGTATCTATCTCTAGCCAGACGTCATAGCCCCCGAAGAGGTGGCCGTTTGTCCTTGAGCCAGTTTAACGGGGAGGGGCAGTATTCCTCCACCAACCCACTTAATGACCCGTATGGAACGCGTATGGGTTGATTACATGGTTATCACCCACCATTGCAAATGGTTTTCTGGCTTGCAGGAAATCATTAGGCTTGTCACTCGATCTAAAGCCACCTGAAAAGGAATGAAGACCAATAAAAAGTGACAGGAAAGATGGGAGAAATAGCAAGAGAGGAGTGCTGACACAAAAAGACTGAAAAAGGTGAAGGAAGAAGTAAACAGCACTACATCAAGTGAGCGGATGGTGGTCGCCACTGCCATCTGAATGGGTCAAATAGAAAAAAAAATACATCCTGATTGTCCTGATGGCAAAACAAGATCAGAAGGAGGCGAACGAGGGGGATATTGTGGTCACAATGAGGGGCATGGGCAGATGATGCTAATGAGGTGCTTCAGGAGGATGAGGCATGATGGTGGCGGGGATGGAACGGGAGGAGAAGGAACGAGAAGCAGATGGAGCTCTGAGACATGGCTCTATGAATATAGCTTTACCAATTATCTTGGTTGAGGTCTTCAATTATACACTCTAGGCTGCTTCATTTACTTAATTATGACTGTTATTAGAGAGAGAGAGAGAGAGAGAGAGAGAGAGAGAGAGAGAGAGAGAGAGAGAGAGAGAGAGAGAGAGAGAAAGAGAGAGAGAGAGAGAGAGAGTTGTTTTATAATAAAATTATGACATGAGACAACAAAGTATAAGATAATTAGCAAAATGAGATACTCAAGTTTACTTTCATATTTTCGTTATGTAGCACACACACACACACACACACACACACACACACACACAATCTTTATCTATTTAAGAGCCGTTGACCTGCAACACGTCACTCACACATTTCACTAGTGAAAAATTGCCAAGATTCACGTCTTTGCACCTGAATCTTGTCCGCACTTCTCTTACATTCATGCTTCATTTCACGCACACTCAACAGCCGAAATCAAGAGTTCTACACATTTACCTTCTCTTCCACGCTTAATCTACCTCTCTGGGAGTACCTTACCCCCACACCTGCACTCTGACCACACCTCGCCCACACATCTGCTAGCCGTTTTTCTTTCAGGTAAAGACACTCCAGCATTCAGGTTAAACGAAAATGCAAATTAAGATTAATCTCGAATGGCGTCATACAAGTTTCAGTCTTTTTGTCTTCACACCTCAACTTTTGCTTCCTTGACATATGCATCACATCTTTTTGTAACTCAGAATATAACAATAATTTTGCATATCAAAACTCACCATGCTGCAAAACAGCGCCAGCAATACCTCCGCTCATTATAATAGTGGCTTACACAAAACAACCATTGTTTCCCAATAAAGTCAGTCTTCAAATTCTCCATCTCAGGTAAACATGAGTCTTGAACACAGTCTGAAGCTGTCTTTAGAAACCAGTCACTCATCACACAACTGTTGTGTAATGCCTTACTTCCACTTGCGCACAACTTTGGCAGGATACTCATCCCTCTTACTATATGTTTATTTATCATCGTTATTTTCGACACAAAGTTTTATCAAAGACTTAAATGTTATCATAATTGAAAAATATTATAGGTGTGATGATGCAGAGACATTGCGAAACGTCAGTATTAAAGATATTCCTACAAGCCCTGCTACTGATATTCCTTATTCGCCTGCGCTCCTGAAGCAACCAGTCAGTCGCCAGTATATATATATATATATATATATATATATATATATATATATATATATATATATATATATATATATATGGCGTGATAGATGTGCTGGCGTTACATTTTGAGACAAAGAAAGATGTGCAATTTCTTCCTGTGCTTTCAGAAAATATTGAAACTTCATATCCATCCTGTGAAATGTATGCCGATGTCGCTGAAACCCAAGTTCTTACTTTCCCTTTTTTCTGATCGTTTTTATTATTATTATTATTATTATTATTATTATCATTATTATTTATCTATTTATTTTTTTTGGAAGGGGGCTGACCTCCCAAGAATCACTGGAAGGGTCATGCTCCCCAAATATAGCAATACAGATGAGTCATTTGCACACCGTGTACTAAGACATCAAAGCCATATTATTAAGCCATTCACAAATTCATAGAGTTTTAATGTCCTGAGGAGAGTTGATCTTCCTAAATATCATGCTTGGAAAATTGTACAAAATGAAAACTCTCCATAGAATCCAGACGAACTCAACCTTGGAAATGTCTTTCAAATCTTTCCCCTATTTCTGATAATTTTTATATAGTTTATATTGCATTACAGATGAGAGTCCATTGTACAACGTGTACATAGTTATCAAAGAAAATCTGCCCTGCTTTCACTATTTCTGAGAATTTTTGATAAGATGAGTGGGCTGACCCCCGCTAAAAATAAAAATCGAGGAAAACATTCGGAGTAACCAGTCGAACTCACCTGGGAAGTTTTGTTAAAAGATTTCTTTTATTTTATCTATTTATTTTTTTGGTAGAGGGCTGACCCACTAGAAACCATTGGGGAGGGGGAGTCATGCTCCCCAAATATCGATGTGCAGTTTCTTGTTGAGCATTTAGAGAAAACGTGGAATTTGGATACCCAGTCCTGCGATATATTTTCTGATTTCGTTGAAATCCTTATTCACTTCCCCTGTTTTTGATAGTTCTTTTTTGGGGGAGGGGGCTGAGCTCTCGAAGAATCTTTGGAGTTTCGCGCCCTACAAATATCACATTATGGATGAGAGCCGATTGTACAACAAGTATTAAGATATCAGCGCCATATCTTCTCTCCTTTCACTATTTCTGAGAATTTTCAATTATGTGTGGGAGGCTGACCCCCTTAGAAGTCAGGGTTGGAAAATTGTGTATAGTGGAAAACCTTTCCAATAACCAAACGGCCTCACTCGGGAAGTTTCATTCAAGCATTTTCCCCAGTTCTGATCGTTTTATTTTTGGGACTGGGCTGACCCCTCCAAGAATCATTGGGGAAGGGGGATCACGCTCCTAAAACATCGCATTACGGATGGGAGTCCATTGCATAACATGTACTAAGATATCAAAGTCATATCTGCCTTCCTTCCCTTATTTTGTATCCATTATAAGCTTTGGAGGGAGGCTGACTCTGAAAAAATATCTGTGAAAAATGTCTTGCGATGGGAGATTTTATCAGGTAAGCAATCGAACTGACCTGACAAGTTTTGCTGAAATCCACCCACTCACTTCCCTTATTTCTGATAGTTTTTATATTTTTGGAAGGGGGCCGACCCCCCAAGAATCATTAGGAGGGTCACTCTCCCCAAAAACCGCATTATGGATAAGAGCCCATTGTACAGCACATAATTCGATATCAAAACCATATCTGCCTTCGTTTAATTATATATATATATATATATATATATATATATATATATATAGAGCATATAATTCGATATCAAAACCATATCTGCCTTCGTTTAATTATATATATATATATATATATATATATATATGGGAGCCTCTGTGGTACAGTGGTCGAGTGTGCATTTCACACGCTTGTTTCGGCTGTGTGGATTCCTCAACTGGTCACTATTATATTAGCTTGGAACCCCACAGCTGAACACCAATTTATATATCAGCTTAGGCGTGACCTTTCTATTCCAAGCAAGGTTATAACGTTGCTCCTGGTCGAAGCCAATTCCGGCTGACACACTCCACCAAAACGTCTTCTCACACACTGGAGATGGTGGGAATCGGTGTAGAATCCTGTTGAAGGGATTTAGAGGTAGCGTGTGCAGGTGAACTGAAACTGAGCAGATTAAATCTCTGTTTATTGGCCACAGAAAGATACATCTGCGACACAGAGAGCTCAGAGTTATACATCCCTCTCGTTCTAATGATACGTGCGTTCTGCTCTAGCTGGCCGGCATCCCCTCTGGGTGTGGCGCTGGGTCAGCATAAAATAAAGATGCCAAACCCCACAGACAACTGGGATTTATACATGAATAGAAGCATCATAACTGTACCATGTACATTATACACCTTAATAAAATAGTATTGATTACTTCAAAGTATACCAACAAGGTAAATATTTCCCCAAGACTTTATACATATATACAATTCATATTTCTCTATTGTCTTCCCTTTACCCTAGGTTGTTTTGATTTAAAAAAGATGTCTGATTGCGCATCCTATCCCAAGCCACACTTTACAGTGAAATGGTGTTTGGTTATCATTCACACTTTATTACACATTGTTAATTGTGAATAAACAACTTTGTATGTAATACGTAACAATAGTGTGAAACTACAACTCGTCATGGGAAAATGATGTTGGCACCAGAACACGCTGGTGGACGCGGGTTCGCCTCCCGTCAGAGTTATAAAAGCTTTGGGAAGCATTCATCGAGCCTCTGACCACTTTGGCGGACATCATGGGTGCTGTGGTTGAACCAGTGTCGCACACTATGGTCCGTCTATTTTATGAAGGGCGTTTGGGCGTTGTCCCTCTTGGGAATTTCCTAGGCCGCCTCTCTGCCAAACGTGTACACCTCTTGTCTCATGTCAGCCATTTACTACTTCTAAATGAAGTTTATTTACAGTATATATATATATATTTAATTCTTTAATAAGGCTATATAGTGTAATAAATGCCTCTCTTTTTCTTTTAATAACAATTACTTTTTATAAATACCACAACATTTGGCAACGTTGCTTTCCAACGTTGCCACGCTTTTAAGGGTAGAGTGACCGTGTTAATCCAGGTCATTTCCACTCTGGCCGCCACCTGAGATGGATGCTCTTACTCCTGCTACTCGCTCTCGTGTGCTCCACAGTAGAGAAAAAGAACTTATTTACAACGTGAATAAGTATTTTGTTGAAGAGAAGGCAAACAGAGGACCTACAATTGTTCCCTCAAAAGCTGTTATGAACCACAAATAAACATCACACTTTAAGGAGAAAATCACAGTCATAATAAAAAATACCGGTAATGTTAGAGACAGACAGACAGAGACAGAGACAGAGACAGAGACAGACAGACAGACAGAAACAGAGAGTAGGGAGAAAGGGAATGAATAAGAGCGCAACAAGACAGACAGACAGTCAGTCTGGAGGCTTTTCCTCAAATTCTAAAAATTCATAAAAGTGTATAGACTTTTTATAGAAATAAATCTTTAAAAAATGCAATTTCTATATGCAAAGAGAGAGAGAGAGAGAGAGAGGAGAGTGGTGTGCTGGGAGGGAGAGTTGTCATTATGGTCAGACTCAAATATGAAGTCCGTTTGGGTGGGGCCCGAGAGGGGATTTCCCTCTCTACAGCTCTGCCGCATCATCCCTAGTACCTCTCTCTCTCTCTCTCTCTCTCTCTCTCTGTCATATGTCAGCTATTTACTATTTGAAATTGTATAATAAATATTCTGTACTTATTAAATATATTAAATAAGGCTATATAGTGCTATGAATGTGTCGTTTTTTAGGATAATAACAATGATTTGTATAAATTCCACACCACGTGACAACGTCGCTTTCCGACGTTGCCAGAGGTCAAGGACACCCACCTAAGACTACAGGTGACCGGTCACTTTCTGCCTGATCCCCACCCACGATGGCAGCTACTCCGACGCGCTCTCGTGTGCTCCACAGTCGGGAGAAAGAACTTATTTACAATGTGAACAAGTATTTTTTAGAAGAAAGGTCAGAGAGAGGACTTATGCCTACTGGGGAAACCTCTATAAAAAAAAATGCGCCAAGACTTTTACCTCAGTGGTGGTGTGGAAAAAAGGTCGAAACAATATAGAAGAAAACAAAACTTATAAATATATAAAAACTTTCTCAATCAACTGAGAGAGAGAGAGAGTGAGGAGGTTTGGCAGAGCTGTAGAGAGGGAAATCCCCGCGCGGGCCCCACCCAAACGGACTTCATATTTGAGTCTGACTTTAGCGTCTTTATTCTAATCCGATTAATAAGTCTGATAGTCTGGCAGACTTAATATATTTTTTTCGAAATTTACTCACAAACATTACATAGATAAACAGATAGATAGAGAGTTAGATAGACAGATTTATGTATATACATTTTAATATATAAATGAACCTCGTTTGTTTGTACGTTTGTCCTTCAATCACTCCCAAACTAAGAACCAGAGACCCTCAGACCCATATGTATCCTGAATCAGGGTGACTCAAGGAGAGTTTTAGACGGTTCATGATTCAGATCTGGGTCATCTGAGGTCACTGGTAGTATTCGCCTTTTTTTGGCCCGGGCAACGCCGGGTACCCCTGAGGGCCAATTTTTGGCATGGAGACTCACATGACATCCAGTTCGGACATAAGCTGTGAGGTTGACCTCCGA
>NC_136976.1:27169937-27239937 GCF_032717465.1 Coenobita brevimanus | reverse complement strand
TTGGTGTGGGACTAACGGAATTATTTTGTCGCTCAAAACCTGCATGGTACTGAGTGCTGATTTTGTAGGCATATTGTCGTGGTGAAACAGCCACTCCTTATTCCATTTCTCGTGTCAGTGGTTTTCACTGTCTCATACGAGCATAAACCTAACAGAACTGCATTCAAGTAGAAACTCTGTTCAAATATCCTTCCATGTAAAAAAAAAGAAAAAAAAGAGAGAGAGCAGCATGACCTTCGCCAGCGATCTCGCCTGGCAAGCTTTGGAAGGGTTTCTGTGACATTGGTGTCATCCGCTGGGGGCTCTTGTCCTTTGGCCTCTGGTTCATAATAGTAAATCCAGGTTTCATTCGGATATGACCCTAGGTATGGACGCTGAAGCTAATGGACGCCAATCTTAGCTGAATAAAACTGTCTGACATTAGCTTGAATAGAATGCAGGAGTTGTTCCGATTATGAGAGAGTTAATGATGACAGCATTAGCTCTGAGGCTCCTGTGACTCACTTTCAACTGAATAAAATCGTCTGACTTAGCTGAAATATAAGACGAAAGGAGACGCAAGCAGGAGAGGGTTACAAACTAACATTTTTCGCTATTTAAAAGACGTAGTTACTGTTATTAGGTCGGTTTCTATATATTCTATATATGTTCCTGCATATGTAAGTAATTATGTTAAAATATCTCATGCCTGATTCGCTGAAGATCAGAAATGGCACACACGTTGTTCGTGGATCTGGATAGAAGTGATTTACAGTATACATTGTGTAGACTGATGAAATTCAAATATCATGGGTAAGGATCAAATTTCAGGGCCAATGTTTAGGGTATGGCATTATTCACTGCCCTGATCCGTTTTAATATAAAAATTAACAGATTCATTGAGCGTAAATCTGAGAAGGTATCAGACTTGAGGTCAGTGGACATACTGTAGGTAAAAGCAACAGTTACACATCGTTATCTCAAGAACACCTGATCTGATATGAATCACAACATGCACATAAATTGTGTACGAGCATGGGAAGAATTGATTACCTGTCCCCTCGGGTATTGTTTTCACTCGGTTTGTCTGTTTGTTTGCTGTCTCTCTCTCTCTCTCTCTCTCTCTCTCTCTCTCTCTCTCTCTCTCTCTCTCTCTCTCTCTCTGTCGGTCGCTCTGTCTATTAAAAACTTTACGTGAAAACTACTGGTGCGATTTTGACTACAATTACAGGGATGACTGGCTATGACCTTTTGATCACCTGCTTATATTTTGGGCCAAATTGGGCCAAGGCCCAGGCTGTAGGCCCCAAAAATATTTTAATAAATTGTTTTATAGCCATATTTTTAGCCATAACCTCTTTCAAATTCATCATATCGACATGAAACCAAAACCTAAATGTGTATCTTTCAAATCTGCATCCTATAACATGCCTCATTACATCATGGAAGTCACCCCTCAGTTGACCGTAGGGGAGTCACTGTCAGGTGGGTCGGACCTAAAATTTCAAATGGGCATAAAATAGTGAAGTTTCACTCGGTGGCTGAATCGGTAGAGAGGCGGCTTGCAGTCCTGATGGACCCAGGTTCGAATCCTGGCTGGGGCAGGGGACAGTTTAAGGATTTGAATTTCATAAAAAGCAGACTTTCCTGATCTACCAGATGACCCGCCGACATGTCGTAAAAATACCCCCGCTAATACCAATACACCAGTCCTGTATGAGACAGCCCTAGCATGTATTCAATATGGACGGTGGGTGTTAGCGCCGAAGTGGTGACATGTGGAGGTGTAGGAGGACTACTGGGCCTTGGGATAGGCTACTGCCCCCAAGATATAGACCCTGAAGCCTTTGCCCAGAGTCGGACACAAAAAAAAAAAAAAAAAAAAAATGTGACATCTTTGACCAGATATCCTGTTGTGTTTATACGTCAGCACTAAATGACTGGGGTTTCCTGTGCCTTGGCACCGTTTCTTGTTTCATTTGATGCAGATCGATCAAAGGTAACAGTCACGAGTAATGGTCATAACTCGGGCCTGGCTTTGCTATTTTCTCGTAGCGCCATATCTAGTTTATTGGTCGGCATCGTGTCTTCACCAAATCACTCTTGTACACTTCCCTCTGTACCTAAAACACCTCACTGTCTCATTTCTGTCCTTTCTCAATCTTTCTGAATCCCCTTTTTTCCTCTTCTTACATTGCCACTAGAAACATAGTCACTAACTTTCATGTTACATTTATTCTACTTCCTCTGTCCTTCCCATCTACCTCTATACCTCTTTACACTTCATTTATATGTATTCTGCCCACTTATTTAACATCTCTCAGGGAAACTCGCGATACATACATATACCATACATCCTTTTCTCTATGTACTATGTCTTCATTTTATCATTCCTGTTACCTGCCACTTTAACAGATTTTCATGTCCTGCGGAAACATCTTTTTATGACAGCTCCCGTTTTAAATCTGCATTTTCAGACAGTTCTTTCTATTGTTTTGCAACGTATTACTTACACAAATGTATTTCTTCCCCAAACACCCTTACTTCGCATTCTCTCTCTCTCTCTCTCTTATTCTTTTTTTCTTTCTTGTCCTGTCCTGCTAATGTAAGACGCTGTTGATCATTTCAGTGAATTACAGGAGTCTCTGTGTTAATACTTTCTCTCCATTACCTTCCCATCCTGTCATACTCATTATTCTTTTTTTTTTTTTTTTTCGTCAGTCTAATTCATTTCTCTCTGACCTATGTATCTGTGCCATTCCTTCCCTTCACTTGCATCCTATTTTTAGTTCAGAAATAGTGTCAGACATATGTCCTCTATTTCTTACAGATTATATCCCACATTTCTTAAACATTAATTTAATCACTGCAGCACTGTGGCATCTCCTTCTACATTCGGACTCCTTCTGGCAATCATTTCACCATCATACAACTCTCCATCCTTAATTTTCACTGTCTCTCTCCCTCACTGATGGTTAAAATGTCTCCCCCCCATTAATGTATTTCTTAGAGCTTGGCACCAGCTTATTCATATCTGGTCCAAGAAACACAATACGGGAACCGGAAAATGAATGTGCTAGGTCAGGAGGCGAGTATGTGTGTGTTGGGGGGGGGGGAGTGTGGGAGGGGGCGGGACTCCAGACATAATTATGGTGCTTTCAGCCCGAGCAAGAGAGGTCTATTAGTTGCCCTTATTTTGCAGGATGTCCCTTCCAAGCTCGTTGTGTCTGCTAGTTGTACTTCGTCCTCCTTTTTATTCTTTGCCAGTCATTTTTACAGCTAATTTTCTTATTTCATACGCATAATGGATGCGTATAACACCAACACACTTCCAACATATCCATCAGCCTGTTACAGCGCATGTTTTGTACTTGACCTCTTTGTATTTCACATAATGCTTCCCTCCTCCGAGACGGTATGGCAATATAGAGAGGATGAAGAATGAGAGACTAACTAGGAAAGAGTATAAGTGACGGGAAGACGGAGGCTAAAATGTGGGGATGGAGTTTATAGGTGTACGATGGAGGGGTGTGTGAGCTGGAGAAAGGGCAGCCAGATGGCAGAGGACAGGGTGAGAAAGAGCAAATTAGTTTGTGATCATCCCATATGGGGTTAAGCTGTCTGGCGTTAGATGGATGGACAGACAAATAGTTTTCCACCCCTCCACAACCCACTAATTTAATAGCCGCCTTTCATTCTATTTGCGTGCACTTCGGAGTAAATCGGTACTGATTCGCTTAGTTTTTATGTGCTGTGCCAACTAATAGCATGAATCGCAGCTTGATAGGGAATAGCTGCAAGAAATACTGTAAAGAGGCTAATGTCACTGAAGACTAGCATCTTCCAACATTTTAAACAGAGTAACGCTGAGTGATTTGCAGACACAGTAAACTTCACTGCATGGGTGAAGATCTGACAAATGAATCTTGTTGAACCAAGAAACCTCGTGATGCCGGGTGTTTAAAGATATATACTTTATACATTTTTACATTTCTTGTAGTTACTGCACGGCTAATTAATATCGACACGTTTGGATCAATTACACACACACACACACACACACACACACACACACACACACAAGAAGACCATTAATGTGTAATGAGCAGATATAAACTAGCCAAGAAAAACTGCGTTACGAGATCTCAAAAGCCAAATAGATATACAGTCCTGGATTTTTCATCATGAATTACTATCACTGTTTGCCGATACTGGTGTTAGTTTAATGTAGCAATTGTCCC
Source organism: Coenobita brevimanus (assembly GCF_032717465.1). Taxonomy (NCBI): domain Eukaryota; kingdom Metazoa; phylum Arthropoda; class Malacostraca; order Decapoda; family Coenobitidae; genus Coenobita; species Coenobita brevimanus. Next base: position 27,235,717 of record NC_136976.1, on the reverse strand, counting down.
AGGTTCTATATCTATTAACTCTCTTGAGTTCAATTTGTGCATGAGATTGTTTATTCTTTTATCGTAACTCATGCAGCAACCATACACTTTACGACGAAACTAGAGTGTATTAATCCTTTCGCCACGGTGATGTATTTATTCCATTCAGCTCAGGACGGACACCCGTTAATTAACGGGCGACTGAATCCCACCTGTTTGGAAAGTCATTCCTAAACAGAATAAAATTTTCTGGCGATAGCAGGGATCACATGCACGGGACATCCCTAGCTGATGGTTGAGAAAAATGCTGAACAAAGATATTAAGGAGACTGACACACCCTGCAGAGTAGTTCAGGTCCTTGACACACGTCCAGCACATCTGAATTGCATACTGACGATTTGACTGCTAACTTACATCTCACGGCAGCAGTAACAAGTAACTAGCTAGTGCAGCGTTTCTTAACCTGGGGTGTTAGCACCCCTATGGGTGCTGAAATCAATTTTAAGGGGTGCTGGAAAATGCTCCATTATTGTTTGTTTTTCTTATTGAAATTCCTTAGTACTAGCATCCTTGATTTTTTTTTTTTTTTTTTTGAGAATGTACGAAATTAACTGTTTGGTAGTACTTCACTTTAACCCTGCAGTAGTGTAGCCACTGTAGCCCCAATTACCAGATGTAAAGGGGTGCTGGACTGAGACCTTCTTACAGGGGGTTCTGAGGTCGCAAAAGGTTAAGAAAAGCTGCTAGTAGGTTAATTGTGGTACAGACCCGGTAAATCTTCTTTGATTTCAAAATTTCTTTATGCAAGAAAGAAGGTACCAAAGGCAAGGAGCCAGCAAGATCGCTCCCATTAAGAAAAATCAGTAATATGATAACAGAGAGCCAACTTCACAATCCGTTCATTTCGATATGCCTGGATACACCATGGCAGCATCATTGGAAACCCTCACTCTATTTCCTTATGTATTTTTACAAATTCGTTATCTATCATCACATTACTTGATGTTCGCATATAATTTAGCACTAGCATGCCTATCCACTTTAGCCTAGGGAACTTTCCTTCTACTCACCCTCATGATATTTTGCAAACAAACAACAGACGTATGATTTTTATGCATTGAGGATACACCACTAAAACGATTCTAAGCAATTGTTAAGGGAATTCTTCCTATTTTGTACACCTTTCAGTAACATTAATTTCTATATTCAGCGTGGTGGTAAAGGAGAACAACTTCAGAGTAAGGAATCACTAAATCTAGTGTTGTTCAGGGAGCAAATTTTACTACCGCGGGCAATGTTCTCTTAAAATGGGCACTCCTTATTTTATTAAAACATTAACCTAGCCAGCCTAAATTAACCAAACCTTTCCCAACCCTAACAAACTGATTTTGCCTAGCCTTGACCTTTTAGGAAAAGAGAAACTGCCTAGAGTGTATGCATTACTGATATACAGTACGCGTTCCGGGTCTGGCACTAACCAGAGGATCGTTAGGCTATTCCATCATGTAATTCTGTATTGCTCCAGCATCAGCGTCATGGCCATGGCTTGGCTACTTAGTTTAAATATTTAAAGCGAGAGTGGTCAGTCGCTAACATCAGCTAATTTCATTCAGTTCAAGAGGAATTTTTCTAAAGGAGGGGTTAGATAAAGCCTTCAAAAGTCCTTCCGCTACAGCGGGGCCTTTCCCAGTATGACTGTGGTCATCTGGAGACAACAAGAATAAAATGCAATCGGCAGTTTCGGTCTGAATAGGTTATGTGGCAAGTTGCATGCACTGTACAGAGTTACGTTCTCACTGGGGTTGTCAGTTTACAAGACGAAAGGCGATTAAGGGATGGCACAAGGAAAACAAAATATTTTAATATGATGGCCTGTTATAGGAAAACTCTTGACATAAATGATGGTTGGGAGAAATATGGATATATGATGGTGATTTATGTCGGTCACAGGGAAGGGACACTATGTAGGATGTGGATGACAACTAATTATAACTTTCTACCATATTTTGAGGTAACCATTTGCAAAACTAATCTTCTTCAAAGTTATTTGTGAGTTTTATTTATTTATTTTTTTTTAAGAATAAGGTTTGCAATGCTTATCTGTTTTCTCACTCATTTTTAAATTGTTTTTTTTTTACTTCATAGGAGGCTAATTATACCCATCGATGTTCGATTTGATGGCATGTCGCCGGCTCTGCCACATATATCAGAGACTGTGGACATAATACCTGAGTAATGGGCAATCTTTCGTTGTGCAGTTTTCACACAATGTAGGTCCTTAGCAAATCAATAAAATGTGCCGTTATCAAAGCCCTTTGAGCTTGCAAAGCTGCATGCCCACAGATGATCTGATTACCATGACAGTGTTCCTATAAAGTGATGAGTCTGCGGGACTGGGAGAGTTGGGAAATGTAAGATATATCTAAAACCTTGAAATCCGTTCAGCTGGGCCTTATACCATTGACCTATTACATGTATAACGTAGACCCAGAGGTGGTCCAGTTACGAAGATACAGCGTCGTCAAACTATGGTGCAGGGGAAAGCTGGGGGACATACTCATGACGTTTGATGTATGAAAAAGATTGATACTGGCTGGAGACAATGACGTGTTAGTATACTGGGGTTGATTTTCATTTTTGTTTTTTCATGATGGACCGTGATTGAGGTGCCAGTCTTTTATGTTTTCCACACTGAACTATTGTGTCTGCGTAAGGCTGTACAACAAAAAATGACGTTACTAATCTAACCCTTAGGGAGTCAACAAATACACAGGTCGTTTAATTCTTAACAGTATGTCTATAGCCTATTCGATCTTTTTTTTATTTTTTTCTACACTGTGAAGAGACGAGCCTTAAGCTTTTGAAAGCTGGCAGCTGACTGGGTGACAGAATGCATTTGTTATTAACGATGCATTTTAAATTATTTTTATTACAAGGATTACAATAACTGTTTGACGATAAGACTGCCATAATAAGATATTATATATATATATATATATATATATATATATATATCATCATCAGCAGCAGCAGCCATCACAAGTTCACTGCTGAACAAAGGCCTCCCCCAACCTTCTCCACGAATTCCTTGACTGAGCCAATCTTTGCCACGTTTTCCCTGCAAATTTCTCTATCTCATCTCTCCAACTCCTGTCTGGCCTTTTTCTGCTACTCTTACCATCTCTTGGTGTCCAGTCAGTCAACCTCTTGCTTCATTGATTATCCCTTGTTCTTGCTACATGGCCTCCCCACCTCCATTTTTGTTCTTTTATAACTTCAATATATATATATATATATATATATATATTATATATATATATATATATATATATATATATTTATTATTCTTTTATTTGAATAGATTAATTTACAAACAGGGCCTTCCATAGTTTTACAGATGGTCTAGACACGTTTGAAGTTTTGAATTCTCCAGAAAAATAATAACTCATTTCGGGTAAAGTTTTACGAGTACTTTCATTTCTTCCGCAATGTTCAGGCAAATTAAGGTAAGTTATGTCATTACTGCGACATTTTGTAAAATGTAACATAGTAACACATCGGAATTCCGGTAAAAATGATTGGTAGACACGAGTGAAGAAGCTATATGTCACCGTCACTTTTAAAAATACAGCAGTCCAAACCTTGTGACAGCTCTGTTGTAAGTTGTAACTAGATATTGGAAACTAAAATGATAAAAAACTTACTGATGATGGGAAAGCAGAAAGCATTATGAAAACTGATGCGACAGCAAAACGCTCTCAAACTGCAATATTTGCTAGGTACGATTTTACAAACTATAGCAGTAATGATATAATTTACCTTCATTTGCCTGAACAAGAGAAAAAAAAATCAAGGTAGTCGAAAAACTGTACTTGGACATGTTTTTATTTGTCCCAAGAATTCAGTTTCAAGCGCGTCTAGACCATCTGATAAACTTTGTAAGGCCATGTTTTTATAATAATCTATACAAATACCTATGCACAATATTTTACTTGGGCAATCTTATCGTCAAACGGTTATAGTAACCCTTATAATAAAAATAATTTTAATTGCATCGTTAATAACGAATGCACTCGGACAACCACTCAGCTGCCAGCTTTCAAAAGCTTAAGGCTTGTCTCTTCTCAAGAGTAGATCGAATAAGTTGCAGTATAATACCACCAGCTTAACATACCCCCTAGCGTCTTTGACCACAGGGATACACAAGATTCTTCGCCTTGGCAAGGCAATGTTTTGTCGTATATGCATTCAGTATCAAGCTATAACAGTTTCTCATGAGTAAACCGAACACTCTGAAGAAAGAGATCCTAGGATTCTGTCCAACTGCGCTATTCCCCAAACGGGCCATTTACGCTGTATGTGGATGGACGGGAGGCATTCCACGGCGGCAGGTTCACGGGTGCGCCAGGGAAGCATCAGCACAAATGGTCGCTGCACAGACTGACATCAGACAGAAGGCAGTTACTTCTTTCATGGAGTGCCTAAATCCACTGAAAATCCCAAACCGCAGTTAAAATTGGAACAACAGTCTCATTTACTTAGCAACATTCTCCCAGTTATCAACATTCGCTCATACCAAACCTAGAGACTGCTTTTAAAGAAAATATTTATATTTCTTAAAGTAGTGGAAATATTTACATTCATCTAAGCCATAATTCTGTTACACGTCTGAACGGTCATATTAATTTCACCGACTATTATATTTGGTCGGTGTCTGTCCGCTACCCCTACACTACTATGACGTATTATTTTTATTTATCCTTGCTAACTTCAGTTATATTCAACTTCGGAGTGATGTCTAGCAGTGAAATAGTTAATGAAGACTATCAACTCCATTAGTTTGAAGGTCGCACTTAAGCCTAATATACTTATTACAAGTGGCCAGAATAACAAATTTTAGGTCATTTGGCTGAAAAGATTAATGCAGTGATCATATTTCCTGTACAATGAAAACGGCTTTCCCAGCGGTAAATTAGTGTTTGAGTTCGTGTATCGTGAGTGCAGGTTTTATACTGGCATCGTTCCTGCCTACTTCTCCAGTCACGAAGTCTTTCGCCAACATTTTTACCCTGTCTTTTTCGTTCCTAAAACTTATATATGCTCCTGGACTGTAAATTCGACGGTTGCATGTCGTAGTCCAGGAGGCAGATTGGTACTGAGCGTTACTTCAGTGTTTCCCTGAGCTCTCTGCAGTTCGATGTACTTTTATTTTTTTAATTTTATTTATTTATTTATTTTGCTGTATAAACGACTACCCTATTCATTTTAGGTGAGTACCAATATCGAAACTATCCACTTTAAAGTTCCTCTCCTATTCGGAAAAGAGGTGTACGGAGACAGAAAGAATATGTCAAAAGATGCCATGAATATTTAAAAGGATAATTACGCTCGTGTTGTCGATAGGCATAAACCCTGAACCTTCCTTACTGCCTAGACAACAGTATCTGAGAACCCTTGCCTCAGCTTCTGAGAGAGAATTTTTTCACCAAGTTCATAATTCCTTTATAAATGTTCCCCTAAAGTTTCTGTAATTGCTTCTCATAGTTTGAAATCTGAGGCGACGTCGATGGTAGCTACTTTTCCAAGTTGGGAAAGAAAAAAAATTTAATTATCTGTTCTAATACACACAGTTATTTACCTTTTAACATTTTTTTGATAGTTTTGTGTTCAGGATTTAATAGTGTGTGTGTGTGTGTGTGTGTGTGTGTGTGTGTGTGTGTGTGCACAACGGTAGGTACAGTTGCGTTCAGGAGAAATGATACACATCTACTCATTCACTGAACTATGGTATCCATTGGTGGTAAAATATGGAACTAATTCCCTCACTGGCGCACTAATGACCAGTGCACCAGGCAGTAAGTGAAACGGTTCCACGTCTCACCAATCGTAGACTGTACAGTAGATAATATGAGCAGATGTGTATCGTTTCGCCTGAACGCAACTATACTGTACATAGCTTAATTGGATAATTAACATGCACTATGTAGAAGAACACTGTTGTAAAAAAAACTGAAATGATAGCGAGAGGAATGGAATGCTTCTCGTTTGAAAGTTACGCTCGATCTGAATATTAACAGCGTGATGCTGGTGTAGTTGTTGTATGATGTGTAGGAATAAATATGTGGGGAGCAGTTACATCGTGTCAGGAGTGGTCGTGATGTGTACTAAAGTAATGGTGCTGTGTGAGTAAAGGTTCTTATGGTAAAAGAAATTGCTGCAGGCAGCGATATGTGAGCATGAATTTTATGGGAGTCAGCCCCCCTAGGCAAATATATATATATATATATATATATATATATATATATATATATATATATATATATATATATATATATATATATATATATATATAATCAGCCGTTGGGGTCCACTGCAGGACCGGCCTATCCCTACCGAAGCAGGAACGATACAGCCAATGTATCTCTACTCAGTGGCTTAGGCTGTCTGGTAGAGATTGTATGTAGGGTGAGAAGTGCTTGTAAGTGTAACTGTTGTGTTGGAGTGGCTTTGGATGTGTGTGTAGTCTGTGAACCAAGTGTAATCAGCCCGCCTTAAGCCGACTGGGTGCAAGCATACTATGGTCCGTCTATTTTATGAAGAGCGTTTGGGCGTTGTCCCTCTTGAGGAGTCCCCGTCCCACAGTGGTGCCATACTTTGTACTGGGCAACTTAACATTCGTGAGTACAGGCTTTTCTTTCTTAACTGCTCGGTCTTTTATAAACTGGTTCATGCCACGCTGTTTAATTCATTTAGAGACATCACAATTCACACGACCTGCCTGATTTGACTGAGGCATTTCTTTTTCCTTTATTTATAAAGCTTGCCATATCCAAACGATTTTATTCCGATTATGAAACACCTCGCGAAAAGGAAGAAGTAGATGCAATATTAATAAAGCCTTACTGTATGAAAGGCCTTCTCTAAGATGGATAAAATAGTCTGGTAGCTTTCATTTATACTTAAAATAAAGACGAAACCAGCATTCAAGAGATAAATTAACATCTAGGAGACGATGCAAACTCACAAATTCATGCATGCTAACTTCTTCAGACCAAGGACGCCAAACAAATTATATACTTGCTAATACCTGATTGCTAACAGCAATCCAGCTAGTTCTGGAACAGGATGCATAATATACTGTATAGTTTTAGTTAATCCCTTCACTATTTTACATGAATAACATCGAAAAATAAAATAGGATGGAAAAACCAGAAATGGAGCGTATTAGAAATTGACTAATATTTTATTCACTGATGTGCTACAATAAAAGCGTCTACTGTAGTCATGGGGAAAAGATAAGGAAAAACACGTAATTGTAGTGAAGTAGTTATGAGGCCGAACCAATGGATAGCAAATTTGAAAAAAATCCAGGAAAAGGGAGAGAAGGCGTGAGCTAGATCAGAAACATCCAAAGCGTAGAACCAAGTCATACATCGCTCCCAGCAAGCAACATCAGGTCGAAAGCCAGAGACTGGAACCATGTAATGTTTCGTTCATGTTTCAGGCAAAGGTATGTTATGGAGACGCCCTATTTGGAATATTTCGCCCCCAGACTGCTCATCTACATTCATTTAACGTCCACCTACAGCGTCGAGGCCAGTTTGACGTAAAAAAAAAAATCTCAACTTTAACCCATCCTCTGGCACTGGCACAACAACGGCAATCACAAGCACAACAAACAACAATAACCCACAGTTTTCACTTCCGTTCCTGCCAGCTGCAGTGTGATGGACGGCCGGGTATGTGCTCTCACATTGGCTTTGGAAGAAATCCTTGGAGTGGCTACAGGCATAAAGTATGTGGAGGCACACACTTTTAAAAAGTAATGCCGACTGGGGCGAAATAATAATAATAATAATAATAATTGATGACAATAAATAATAAATAATAAATAATAATAATAATAATAATAATGATAATAATAATATTTTTATTATTATTATTATTATTAATCATCGTCAAACTGGAATATTTATTTTGTTACGTTTAAACTGCCCATGCTCTCTTTTGTCTCTAAAACTGTAAATTTGCCACATAAAGTGTGGCTACAAACAAAAGTGTAAAGAGTAGTCTGTCTGTCTATATATCTATTGCCAAACGCCATAATCCCGTAAGGGATGGCCATTTGACTGAGTTATTCGTTTTACGGGGAGGGGCACTAACCCTCCACCAACCCACTTCTTGACACATAGGGAGCACGTATGGTTTGGTTATATGGTTACCACCCAGCGTTGTAAATGGTTTCTTGGCTTACAGGAAACCATTTGGCTTGTCACTCAATGTAAAGCCACCTGTGAAGGAAAGAAAGGCAATAAGAAGTGACAGGAAAGATGGGAGAAATACGAAGAAAGGAGGACAGACATAGAAAAAGAATGATAAAGGTGAAGGAAGAAGTTGGTAGCACTACATCAAGTGAGTGGATGATAGTCGCCACCACCTACCACCAAGAGTAGTCCATGTAGAAAAAAAATGTTTTCTACACTGAATACCAATACATATATGGTGAATCTGAGAATACTGTGGAAATACTGATAACCAAGGAAACATTATACAGATAAATTGGTTTTCCAACAGTCACTGAATTTGTATATTCGAAAAATAGTTTAAAATATTTGAACATACGTAGAACTTATTCGCACAGAACTGAACAACACTGAGTATGTTCCATTTATGTATAGTACTTCAAATTTTACATTAAGTCTTTCCGCCTGATGGTGTATTCTTTTTATTTTGATTCTTCTTTTGTTCTTTATTTATTTGTAAAGACGGCACAACTCTGAACGGGCTCACAAGTTTGCCCGTGCCTCAGCAAGCTGAGGCAAATATCCCACACACACTTATTTGTACACTGAGTGTGTTCCATGTATGAACATTATTACCCATAAATTTTTACATGAGCCATTCCATCTAATGAAGTCTTACTTGTTATTTTACTTATTTACTTATTTATTATTTATCTTTCTGTGGACAATATCATTCAGGTCTGGAGAAGCTACTCGAACTAGATGGTCAGATAAACATTAACACTCATTCACGTGCCTATCCTGGTGCTCTCGTCAGTTGATAATAATCATCTGCTTGTAGAAGAATACTGCAAAAATGACGTCTTCTTGTTGAAAGGGTTAATGTTACTTTTTTTGTTTTTTTTCGGTGGTAATTTCTAAAAGGGAAAATAAGTATCAGAAAGGGAATATATTTGTCTGAAATAAGACCGTGCGTGGGAGGCAGGGATGGTGTATTCGCCTATGGTATTCGTATTCTAATACATTCGAACACAGTACTTGTGTTTAGGCCTATTCGTATTCGAATTTGAATTACTGTTATTAGATATCAAGGTATTTGCATTCGCATTCGAATACTTGAGTAAAGTTTACTTTTTTTTTTAAATAATTTTATCAATAGTCTTAGATTTATTACCAAAACATGTTAACCATCCATTTGACTGCTAACTTCATTTGAATGCACAGAGGTATCACAATATGCTATCAAATGTGAGTTGACAGAGGATTGCTATAAAATGGAATGTGATGTGAACCGTATGAAGTTGATGCTTCTCAATATGTAAAGTACGTTTGAGCTGATACTGCTGAACGAGTTCAGTAAGTGTCGGCACGGAATACGGATGGGTGAGATTTCGTTAACTAGTCAATGAGGGATTTCCTTCCATGTTCATGTATCTGTATTCGTTTTTGAATAACTGAGACCGAAAAGTCAAGATATTTTTATTTTGCAACCGTAATCTTGAAATTTAGGACAAAGTCACCGAAACTGAGTCAGTGCAATAGGGTCTAGGCTTGTGATGCTGTACATTCTCAGCATGGTGAAAATAGGAGATAAAAAGTGACGGAACAGCCATAATAATAATAATAATAATAATAAAATGACAGAAACATGGATCTTCAGCTATGGTAGTAGGTGGAGGTCAGTAATAATAAAAATAATGACGGAAACAAAGATATCCACCTATTTTAATAGGTGGAGATCAGTAATAATAATATTAATAATAATAGTAGTAGTAGTAGCAGTAATTCATTCTTTCTTCTCAGGCTATATTCATTTTCATTTTGGTTTCTGCTTGATGCTCACCGTTTCATGTTTCTTTCTGTTTGTCGTTGGTAAAAACTGACACTGAATCCTTTCTACATTTTCCCCTTTCCGACACTTGAAGAGAAGATATTTGGGTGATGTCAGTCCCCTCCTTTGTATTACCATCTATTCATCTTACCCTCAAACTTCCATGTCTTGTAGCTTCCTTCCCCTCTCCCCTTTCGTTTTAGTGCCTTGTAGCTTTCCTATTTTTCGTTTATCTTTTTTTTTTTTTTTTTTTTTTTTTTGCACCGTAACACAGTGTCTGGTCTCTCGTTACGCAGCTTTGTTTTATTTTTTTTCCTCACATGGGTCTGTTTCTTTTCTCTCGCGTTCTTGTCCACTTTTTTTTTTTTTTTTTTTTTGGTGGGGGGGGGCCACCTTTACACTTGGGCTTTTGTGTAGTTGTTTGTGTGGTTGAGAAAGAAACAAAAACATGCTCACATTAATACATACATACACACATAAATACAAATATAAACATATACACACATATAAGCATAAATACATAGTCAAACAGAAAGAGAGAGAGAGAGAGAGAGAGAGAGAGAGAGAGAGAGAGAGAGAGAGACAGACAGACAGACAGACAGACAGAGATCCAATTTCTGTTTTTACCAGCTACTCCAAGAGCATAACAATTACTGAATACTAAAGATGTTATGATATAATTAAAAGTGTAGGCTTAAGTGGAATACGAGCTGTGTTGTGAAGCCTTCCTAGTGAATAAATTAAGAGCTGTATTGAAGTGAGGGGGTAAATTAAGAGTTGTATTGAAGTGACGGGGTTAATGAAGACTGTGAGCATCCTCATCACTATGAGATCAATTAATGTTATGAACGGAGCGCCTAGGTAATTCTACTCTCTCTCTCTCTCTCTCTCTCTCATATTCCCAGTCTTCCAGACTTCTTTTCTCCATTGAACTTTTGTTGTCCGTAGTCTCGCTGAGTTTATTCATCGCTGGTTCAGACTATTAGTTTCAGCACAGCTCAGTGTTTTATGGGTTTCTTTTACTAAATGGTTTTATAGGTTTTAAGGGATAATGTGTAATGTTTCATGCAGCAACAGGTCAACTGGAAATACAAGTATTATTACTGTATGTAGTTACTAAAATATGTGCGTAATGGTGTGTAATATAAATCAACGCGGTTTTTAAAGTAGTGGGTTCTGTCCAATGAAAGCAGAATAGTAACTAAGGAGACTCATTCCTACCTCCAAAACTATAAAGTTAATGAAATTTTGTGTAGTCACTCAAGTACTAAAGAAAGGGTAGTGGCGACCATCATCCACTCACTTGGTGTATTGCTGCCTGCTTCTTCCCTCACCTTTATCATTCTTTTTCTGTCTGCTCTCCTTTCTTCCCATTTCTCCCATCTTTCCTATCGCCTTTTATTACTTTTCTTTCCTTTTCAGGTAGTTTTACGATGACAAGCCGAATGATTTCCTGTAAGCCAGGAAACCATTTACGACGCTGGGTGGTAACCATATAACCAACCCATACGTGTTCCCTGCGTGCCAACATGTGGGTTGGCGGAGGGTTAGTGTCCCTCCCCGTAAAACAATGAAATCAGAGTCAACAGCCACCCCTCTGGTTTGCGGCATCTGGATAGAGATAGATTGATAGATAGATAGATAAACAGAGAGTTTCTCCTGGGGTCATATTATTGTCATCAGCTCAGTAGACTTTAACCTCCTCCTCTTAGGCATCCCGTTTTGTATAATCCAACATATTATTCTTTTGTATGGTATTAATGTATCTGTATCAACATATACTACAAACTCAGCATGTATATTAGGGTAAAGAACAGGTGCTAATAAAGCCTCCAACCTACGAGATGATGGAACAAGGAGGAGTCTACTGAATGGTCTTTATAGTTATAATGCATTAATTTCAGCTTGGACACTGAGAGTATGCAACTTAGCGCGGGTCGAGAGAGGGATGCTGCAGTGAACCGTTCAACAGTTCTGTGCAGGTGGGGGCGTTGTATTTTCATGTATTCACCTTTGAGCATAGAACTGATTGTTTATTCCTCCCAGTGTAGCAGACTTTCAATGTGTCACATACCTTCACATGAGACAAAATTGGCAACCACCGTCTGTACTGAATAAACGCATGGGCTGTCTCATACAAGACCGATGTGATGGTATTAGTCTGGTTGTTCTTACGATATTTCGGTGGGTGTTCTGCAAGATCGCCAAAGTCTGTTCAAAAGACATTCAGATCACTAGCTGCTCCCTGTCTCCGCTTGGGATCGAACTCGTGTCCGTTCGAAAAATACATTACTTATCTAACCACGTGACCACCACTTGCTACTTTTTGCGCTGAGTGAGACGCTATCACTGTGTGGCTGATGCTGTACTTGGGTACCCGTGAGTTATATCCGGTCAAGATACTCTGTAGCCTCTGCTGAATCAGGGATCTCTGCTGGCATTCCCAGCCTACTTTTACGTGAGATGGGATCACACGGTGGCTCCCTTTGTAGTGTAGTAATCACAGAGTGTTTCTAGATCTTCCCACCTGCAGAATGTGATCGTTCATTGTCATGTTTCTTCTGCAGGTGGAAGATTGGTGTTGCAAGTGTATCTTGCCCTGTGTCTGTGTTTTTACTGTAATTTTTCCAGGAGCCCACTGTAATTCATAACCAGTATTCTAGGTGAGCATCCAGTCACCCAGGGAGGCAATAGTTCAACAATCATTTCTGTCGACAAAGATAAACCAGACAGTTCACTGTTGCGTAGAAAGCGGATTTGAGGAGTGTCAGTGGGTTCACCTGCTGCACAGATTCAACTGTTGCTGTAAGTGGCAGGTTGTGGTCCCTGCGGTCACTTTTAGGACAGGGATGTCACGTAGACAGTGTGTGGGATTTTGTGAGAGAGGGGAGTATTTGTGCATGGGAGTTGTTGGCTGTCTGGACAAGATGTCACTTGTTCTAAGAATGCTTCTTATGCATCTTCTGCATTTGGCTTATCCTGTAACAAATACAAAAAAAAAAATAATAATAATTACGCTTCTTCTAATGCTGTCTTCAACATAAAGAGGCCGTTCAAAAGGTATCGGAGCCAATGGACTCCTGAATCTCATTTTTTAAAAATGTTTCTGCCCGGAATCGTGCTGTCTGTCCTTCGCTTTGTTAAAAAAAATAGTGGTGTGTCCTTCTGCCAAATACAGAAATATCCTGGCAGGGAAGAGGTATTAGGAAGCTTGCTATCAAGAATACATAATTAATCCCCTAAGCGGAGAAGGAGAGACACGTAAATGAACACACTTGGATATAGCAATGCTTAGATCACTGCTGTTCTTGTTTTAAAGTGCTTCCTTGTATGAATTCTTTGCTATTATGATAGATCAAGGCTCTTAACTGATGAAACTGAACTGATGTTGCCGAAAATTCATGTTTTAAAATGGAGGATAGTTCAGTACCGGACCATTTTTATATACTTTTGATAATGCAGTGTCCAAGTCTGCCCACTGTCTTAGTTTCGACCTTTATTTCATTTATTAACAACATCTCCTCTTTCATGTTTTCCTTTAGTGGTCACAGAGTAGAAGTATTAGAGCCTCCTGACTAAAGTCGTTGAATAGTTTACTTTGCGAGTTTCATTCTAGCAATACTTATCCATCTTATTCCCTTTGTAAAAGGAAGTGAGGTAGATAAAATGGGAGGAGAGTGAGTGGGGGACACTTCTCTTTACTTTCCTACTGTGACGTCGTGATCATCAGTTTAAGGGACAGGTTCTCTAGCCATAAGGCGAACATTTTAAAAGTAATATATCGTACCTTTTCTTTAGGGATATGAGACGAGGGAAATGGGGAATGAGGGGCATACTTCACTCTGATTTTCTATTCTGGCGTCTCGATCCATAGGTATAAAGTGGTGGGTCCTGCCACAAGAAGTCCCCGGCAAATTCCCTCGCAGTCACTCCAACTCCTCAGAACTTTCGACCACTTTAGTCAGACTTGGTGGATGGGCTGGGTGTTGGGGAGGGTTAGGGTGAAAGGGAAGGAGTCACTGAAAGAGGCGGGGGTTGGGTGCTAGTTGTGAGGAGGTAGTGGGCTGGGGAGGCTGGATCTTAGAGCGGTGGGTGTGGCTTGTGCATGAGGAAAAAGGGGACTGTGAGGTGCAATAAAGACAGTCAAGAAGAGAGGCATAAGTTATTCAGAGAGGGAGGAGAGAAGGTGGGGTAGCTGAGGGTGGGAGGAAACGAGGGATCGAGTGCCACAGATTCTGGAAGGGGTGAAGCTCCTTTGAGTAGGAAGAATGAAAGGGTCAGGTATGGGGGGGGGGGAGATTTGTAGGGGAGAGGGGAGAGATCTGGGAGTTAGGGGAAAGAAGGGAAGTAGAGAAGAGGGGATTGAAGCGAGCTTCTGCGGTATGGGAGGAGTTGATGTGAAGAGGAGGGAAGGGGAGGGGAGGGGAGAGAGTGGGCTTGATTATACTCGTTCCTCGCCAGACTCTGTGGAAAGTCGAGGTCACTACAGCTTTTTCATATCTTTTCCTTTCATTCTTCTTGCTTTATATTTTGTCCTTTTTCCTGTCGTTTTTTTCGATTTTCCTTTATTTTGTAATCTTTTTCTTCCTGTCAGTGATTATGACGATATGATGAGGAGGAGGAGAGGGAATAGTAATTAGTTATCATCATTATTATTATTATTATTATTATTATTATTATTATTATCATTATTGTTATTATTATTGTTGTTATTTTTATTGTCATTATTAATACTATAATAAGAAAAGTAATAATAATAATAATAATAATAATAATAATATTATTATTATTATTATTATTATTGTTGTTGTTGTTGTTCTTGGGGTTGTTGTTCTTGTTGTTGTTTTCCTTATTGTTATTATTTTCACTCTTACTTCCATTACTTGCTTTGAGTTTATTAAATGCTTACAGTTTTAATCCTTCACTTTCCTTTCATTTTTCTCTTCTTGTATTTTTTTGTCTTTTTCCTCTTCTTTTTAGCCTTTCCCTTCTTTCCAAGGTTTCTATTGATACTCTTTCACTCTTTACCATTTTTTTTTCTTTCCAATCTTCTTTCTTTTTCGTACTTTACATTTCGTTGACTTTCTTTCCAAATCATTATACTTTTGTATCTTTCCTGTTAACTTTGTCTGTAGCTTTTTATTGTTTCTCTGCATTATTATTAATATTTCTTATTATTTTACCCATTTCTCTTTCAGTCTAATTTCTTCTGTCTCTTGAATTTATTCTGTCCTTCTCTATTCACGTCGCAGAACTGTAGATAGAAAAGGAAATAGAAAGTGAAGTACCCAGATTTAAGAACATCTGTATAAAAAACACAACAAAACAGAAATAATACGTGAAATAATTAGACACATTCTTTTGTGACATGTCTATTACGCTGCTAGTTTGTCTTTCTTGCTTTATTCTTCTTCATTTTCCTTCCTTGGGAGTTGCGGTGAGTTCGCTTCTCTCTATCATACTTCACTCTCACTCCGTCCTTCGTGAGTACATTCTGTCTTCTATTCTTTCTCTTACATCCCTCTATGGTGCAATCCTAGTTTATCTTCTTTTCCGTATATTTCCAGTCTTTCTACCCACCTTTCAGCAACTTACTACGATTATTTCGTGTGCATTTAATTTCAGTCACTATATCAGACGACAGTTGAAGTTCAGGTGAGCCCTTTCAGATTCGATAGGTTAGTTACTGCATTCATTAACAGTCACTGCCACGGTCCTCTCCTGAGCCAGATAAAATCATCTGGTAAGAGCTAACACAAAATCAAAATTATGTCCGCTGCCTGAAGGGGTTAAGCTATTCACTGACAGTTTATCTATATTTTTTCAACCTCTTGTGGCAGGAAAAAGGAAAAAAAAAAAAAATTCTCTGGTTGAAAGTGTTAAGACTAACTCAATAAATATGTATAGTACAATACGAGGAGAGAATTATGTACTGTTATCATTGTTGTGTTTTATGGTAAAGAGTTCTGAATCACTGGACAGTATGTTCTACTGTAATAACTATAGTGTATAATATTTCCTGCTCTGTTACTCGTAGATAATGCAAACTCGGACGGAATTTTCGTTTACATAGATTTACCAGGCATACTGGTACACGTTTATGTCTGGTTTCAGTCAACATATGGGTGAGGATGCTGCTTTTATTGATTGTGGTTAACCCTTTCATTATGATAGCGTAGAGTTAGAAAGTGTTATGCCACACAGACTGTTTAACCTGTTACACGGTAAGAGTAGAATGCGAAGGTGAATGTAGGGTAACAACTGGGTGCTGGCTAGGCCAGAGAAAGGTGGAAAGGTGTGAGTGTGTCAAAGAGCCATATTCAGTGCGGCATTGTACGTAGGCACTGTAGCACCTGATTATTACGTTTATTACACTTTCATGACCTGTGATAATTACATGTATTAATATCCACCTAGTTTGACTCAGAAATGCAAAAAAAGATAAAGATATAACATGCAAAGTAAATATCAAGGGAAGAGATGCCACGAAGCCTCCTATGTCACCTGGAATACGATCATGAAACAACACCCATCTGCCATCACCCTAACCTGACACCCACTTTACCTAACCATCTAACCAACCAGTCAGCTAGCCAACCAACCTGACCAACCAACCAGCTAGCCAACCAACCAGACCAACCAACCAGCTAGCCAACCAACCAGCCAACCAACCAACCAATCAACCAACCAACAAACCATCCTACTAACCAACCACCCAACCAGTCAACCCCAGACAGCTCTGCACATTACCACAGAAAATACGAGGCGGTGGTGAGTGTTGGTGGTGTTGCTATATCATCATTTAATTGTACGCCTTTCATGATACCGTCCTGCGGAAAACATTAACGTTATATACTGGGCTGTGAATTGCAAGTGTTTTGTAATTATCCATAATTTCCTGTGCTATGCTCCAGTCGAATGTTCTTGTATGTGGCTGTGAGGAGTGTATGCAGTATTCTACAGTCTCTCTCTCTCTCTCTCTCTCTCTCTCTCTGCGCTATGTACACTCTTGGGTTGTGTATGGTATGAGATAATTAACCCAGGTCTTGCCCCAAAATAGCCCACACCGGCATGTTGTTCTTCCTCATGGCCGGAGGAGAGATTACGACGTCGTATTATTGTCAAAACCTGGGTGTTATGGCACCACGGCGTTCCCAGCATATTGTCTCGCCATTTTACTATTCAGAGTTCAGAACTGTGGCGTGCTGCTCTTCTGATTCTAGGGTTGCGATCTTGCGTTCTTGCTCATAGTACAAGTAGTGATCTTGCGTTCATTAAAGTCCATTGTTGGTATCGGGTGTTTTTCCAGATATGATAGCAGACGTCTGGTATATATTGCTCCTCAGAGTTGAGGGTTATTTAACATTTAGGGTTGTACTCTGGAATTATTCATTACATTTCAAAGTAGTGATCTTTATTCTTCGAATTTGAATTTTTTTTTTTTTAGTTAAGTCTACGGTTCTTGTTTTTCGGTGTTAAGGAAGGTGATTTGGTTTTATTCTTCATAAATCAGGTTGTGACCCTGCGTTATACTTCAAACTGTGAGTTAAAACGCGTTATTAATCAAAATTTTGTGTTAGGATTTAGTGTCTAAGTGAGAGTTCAGAGTAAAGACTTCTTGTAGTATAAAGTTCAGATATACGACTTACTGTAATAAAGAGTTCAGATTTACGACTTACTATAATACAAAATTCAGATTTACGACATGAAGTAAAAGTTCAGACAAACGACTTGCTGTAGCACAACGTTCAAACTTGCAACTTGCTGTGTGACAAGGTTGAGTTTCAACTTGCCACAGTACAAAGTTTGCTGTAGTACAAAGTTCAGACTTGTAATTTGTTCTAATACAGAGTTCGGCGTTATAAATTGCTGTAAAACAAGATTCAGCCTTACGGCTTCCTGTAATACAAAGTTCAGAGATACAAAACTTGCTGTAATGCAAAGTTCAGACTTGCAGCCTCGAGCGTTACTCAGAATTCAAACCTGTCATCTTGTAATAACAAAGTTCAAAGGTGCTATCTTGTGCCTTTTAATGTTCAGTCGAGTGGTCTGTTTTATTTTTTTGTTTTTTTCAGAACTGAGATATGTGAAACACGTTAAGATATTTTACCCATCTTTTCTTTTTTCTTTTTTGTGGGGGGGGGGTGGATTAAGAGTGGACATGAATTGTTATTCAGAGCTGAGTTGCGACAAGGAGTGTTACTTGATGTTCACTGTTCAGATCTTTTAATATTCGGAATTAGGTCTGGTGTTACCGAATGTTCAGTATTGCAGTTTGGTGTTAATATTCCAGTCTGGAGTTAATATTCCGAGTTCAGAGCTGCAACCTGGTGTCATTCAATGTTCCAGTTTGGTATAACCTGTCATCTAAATTCAGAGCTTGGACGTGCTGTTATTCTCCAGTGTTCATATTTGAGATCCGGTGTTATCTGTGTAAGTTTATTATTGCAATGTGCTATTATACTGCAAAGTCCGAAAGTAGCCTACGGTTTAGTGTTACTCTTTAACGTTCAAAACTGGGATCTGCTGTTATTCATCAATGTTCAAAGCTGGGATCTGGTGTTACTCGTCAAAGTTCAAAGTTGGGATCTAGTGTTACTCGTCAAAGTTCAAAGCTGGGATCTGGTATAACTCGTCAAAGTTCACTGTTACGATGCTGCACTATTCTTAAGGGTTTAGAAGTACGATTCATTGTTATTCGTCAAGTTCAATCCTACGGTCTTGTTATTGCTGGAGGCTCAAATCTGAAACCAAGTGCTATAATTGCGATCCTGTGTTAATCTCCAAAAATTAGGGAAACGGCGTGGCGTAACTCAGACCTCAGCTTTGCGAGACCCTGCTATACAAAGTGGTGATCTGGTCTCATCATTATCATCACCATAATCACTGCATCCCGTGACAGTGGAGTTAATATAATTCAAAATCTAAAATATGACAATAGAGAAAAATAGCTGCTAACAACAGATAATGCAGATTAATAATACTACATCCTGAAGGGGAAAAAATTGAAGACAAATGGACGTAGATGCATATGAAAACGTGGAAAGAAAATATAAGCATTATTTGAGATCCCAGTGAGATGGAGCAAACATCTTTACATTCATCATTCAAGTTTCGAAGCTGCCTGCTGCTTCCCACTGGCTATGGCGTTCCAAATAAGTTATACTGTAAACACCCAGGAGACAGAACCATTATGTCCACGACCATGGTTAAAAAATAATGTATCTGTCGTGTGTACATTCTAACAATTCATCTGTTCTTTCCTTTTTCGTAGTTATAATTAATAACCGTTTATCTCCTTAATCCGATGATATTATATACATATTCTTGTTATTTCCAAACCACTTTATAGAGTTACAGTGAGATTTTTAGTTTTGGAGAAATTACATGTAACCATCTTTAACCCCTTCACTGTGAGTGGGCATTCCTAAATTGAACATTGGAGTATGTTGGAGGTAAGAATAAAACGTTGAATGTCACCTTAATGAAGGAGAAAAATAAGGTTGCAGCTTCTGTTAGTTGCAGGTTATTACAAAATCCATCCTTTCCTTTTTTTAATATAGTGTACATGACTCAGCAATATAATGGCAGTCAAAATGTTTAATCCATTCACTCTTCACGCGCAACTGTAGGTTCCATTCCCAAGAAGTGCCTAGGGATTATTTAACTGTTAAATACCATTGAAGGAATTAGGCTGGTTGGTTAGTCATAAATGTACGCAACTGAAATACGGGCCTCTGTTCCTCCCAGAACGATAACACTTGATACACTGTTAGCAATGAAAGTTGCCGCATTTGTTGTTTTTGTTGTTCATTTAACGTAGTGTTTATTTTACACAAGTATTAAAAACTTCAGCTTGAGGACGTCTTTATATACATACGTATACTTTGAACTTATGTGCGTAAATCAGTAAACTCACAGTCTTCCTAACCAATGTAAAGGCACTGATTTATTAAGTAATTCTGCAAGTGACTTTGTACTTGTAACCTCACTAAGCTGTCCTTATTTTGCCACCTTATACCCTTCCATTTGCTACTTTATTCAGGTTTCCTTCTTCTCCTCCTCTAACTCTCTGCCGCCACACATTTACCCACAAGCAACGACCAAATTTATCTTGCTCATAGCCGGGCATGTTTGTAACATTACACGCAGCGAGTCCAGTGGCGCATACATCAGCCACAATTACTTGACGTCACGAGTAAAGCACGGCACGACTCCTGAAATATTACCCTTACATGAATATCAACAGCTGATTAACCACAGAAATATCATCATGACGCAGATATTCGTTGTGTAAAACATATGTTGACAGATCAACACAGACATAAAACAACCTCTTACACATCGGCATCGGTCCATTACATCTGCATAAACTGACACCGACAAACAAGAACTGCCAACTCACGATAGCGACATTTAACAGATTGACATTGACAAATAGCCACTTGTTACATAAGCCAACACACAATGACTACCCACAGACAGACGCGGACATCTAAGCTACCCACGACAGACATCGACAGACGCCAAGTGCCTACATACCGACACTGAAAAAATACAACTACGCACTTGCCTAGGCATTACCGCGCTTTTTTTACCCAGACATTAATGAAACTCACACTTGATAGTCTGGAAAGTTTGTTCACCTCCGTAAAGAGTATCACTGGGTTTCGAAAACTCTATCTCTCTCTCTGCCTGTCTGTCTGTCTGTCTGTCTGTCTGTCTGTCTGTCTCTGTCTCTGTCTCTCTCTCTCTCTCCCTGTCTGTCTGTCTGTCTCTCTGTCTCTCTGTCTCTCTCTCTCTCTCTCTCTCTCTCTCTCTCTCTCTCGTTACGAAGTGAATTAATATATGTGTCCACGAGAGCAGATAGACAAACACAGACATATTCGTTAACACCACAACCTCATTTCCCATCGTAGGAGAGAAAACAAGATTATAAAAATAGGAAATCTGCTGGGGATGAGTCCACCAGCATTCAGAGTTTAATGACTGGGGAAATCGAACAAACCATAGTGGCTCAGTCGGTGGAGAGGTGGCTTGTAGTCCTAACGGACCCGGGTTCAAATCTCTCTGGGGCAGGGAACAGTTCAAGGATTTGAATTTCAAAAAAATCAGACTTTCCTCATCTACCAGAAGACCCGCCGACATGTCGTAAAAATACCCCCGCTAATACCAATACACCAGTCCTGTATAAGACAGCTCTAGCATGTATGCATTATGGACGGTGGGTGTTAGCGCCGAAGTGGTGACATGTGGAGGTGTGTAGGAGGATTACTGGGCATTGGGATAGGCCACTGCCCCCGAAAAATAGGTCTTGAAGCCTTTGGTCAGAGTTGAACACGCAAAAAAGAAAAAATAATCTTTGATTCCCCCCCCCCTCTCTTCACCTCTTCTTCCCCACTTGCATACACTCTTCTAGTCAGCCTTTCATTTTCCATCCTCTCCACATGGCCAAACCGTCTTGAAGCATTTTCCATAAAATTTTCAGTCATATCCATGCTAGCACCACAACTGTCCTACACTCTTTTATTTGTCTCTCTCTCTCTCTCTTCGCGTGACTGCCCATGCTTCTTTCAGATAACTCATTTCCACTGTTCTCACGCTTGATTTGCCTCCTTTCAACAGGGTCTAAGCTTCACTTCCCTACGTTGTGGCATTTCTGTCATGCAGCAGCTTTTTTTACTTCCACGTTCACTTCTCTGTTCCCTACAACCACTTTCAGTGAACCAGCAAGCTTTCGACCCTGCTGTGGTCTTTCAAACACTTCCTCAATTTAACCTTCATTCATTATCGTCATAGTACCTAATTATTTGAGTACATTCACTCATTAATATAATAATTAAACAAACTGTGTTAACCAGTTCAGCCTGATTCCAATCAGCCAACTAAAAACTCTGACCCCATGTGCGTCCTACTGCATAAAGGCAGACACAAGAGAGTGGTATTAAATAATTTCAGAGAATGAAATAATATGGAAATCACAGATATGCTTTATAAATGTATAGACTACAGTAGAAGAAGCAGCAGACAATGACAGTGAAATAAGTTTAAACCAATAACGCAAGTCAGAAGTATTAAAGATATGGTTCCTAAGAGCGAAGTCTCCTGTAGACAGAGGTAAAGGAGTCATAAAACTGCCACATACATATATTTTATTCCAGCTAATTAGAGACGAAATGATTCTGCTAAGCGTGAATCATAGAAGCAAGAAGTTTTTTTTTTTTTTTTTTTTTTTTTTTTCAAATGGAGGACACCTGCAATCTGTTATATGGATTTTTTTTATTCATTTGTTTGTCCTTCCTCTGTTCTGTTTACACACACACACACATATATATATATATATATATATATATATATATATATATATATATATATATATATATATATATATATATACTGTGACCGCTCCCAACCCTCCAACTATCGTCCAATTGCTTTAACGTCCTGTATTTCAAAAGTTTTCGAGTCAATTCTCAATCGAAAAATTTTAAGGCATCATTCCCATCACAACCTTCTTTCCGATCGTCAGCACGGGTTCCGTCAGGGACGCTCCACTGGCGATCTTCTCATCTACCTTTCAGACTCCTGGTCATCCTCCTTTCGGGACTTTGGCGAAAGCTTTGCCATTGCACTTGACATCTCAAAGGCTTTCGATCGAGTCTGGCATAAATCTTTAATTTCCAAACTGCCCTCCTACGGTTTCTATCCTTCTATCTGTGCCTTCACCGCTAGCTTCCTTTCTGGTCGTTCTATAGCTGCTGTTGTAGACGGCCATCGTTCTTCTCCTATATCTATCAACAGTGATGTTCCTCAGGGCTCTGTCCTATCACCAACTCTCTTCCTTTTATTCATCAATGATCTTCTAAGCTGTACATCTAACCCTATCCACTCATACGCTGATGACTCCACCCTTCACCTTTCCATTCGGTTCCCGCAACGCCCAACTCAACAGTTACTTCAACAAATAAGGGATGAGGCTATGGCACACCTAATGTCAGACTTGGCTCGTATCTCTGGCTGGGGTAAAAATAATATGGTTGTTTTTAATGCATCTAAGACTCAGTTCTTACACCTATCAACCCGACAAAATCTTCCACAGGTATACCCACTAATGTTTAATAATATTCAGCTTAATCCTGCATCATCCTTGAACATGCTTGGGGTTTCATTTACTCGGGACTTATCTTGGAAAGATCATATTACATCTCTTGTAACATCTGCTTCCAAGAGATTGGGTGTGCTAAGCCGACTCCGCTCTTTCTTTACCCCTGCACAATTGTTGACTCTATACAGGGGTTTTATCCACCCCTGTGTGGAGCACAACTCTCATGTGTGGGGATGCTCCCCACATACAGCTCTTCTCAATAGGGTGGAGTCAAAGGCTTTTTGTCTCATTAACTCTCCTCCTCTTACTGACTCTCTTCAACCTCTGTATCTTCGCCGCACTGTTGCATCTTTATCTCTTTTCTATCGCTACTTTAATGGTCACTGCTCCTCTGAACTGTCTGCTTGCATTCCTCCACCTCTACGACGGGCGCGTAGCACCCGTCTGGCAGCAAACTCTCATCCCTTTTCTGTCCAACTCTCTAATGCAAGAGTTAACCGTTATTCCCAGTCTTTCATTTATGCAACAGGTCAGCTCTGGAACTGTCTCCCTCTGTCTATATTTCTCGCTGCCTATGATCTCCAGTCTTTCAAACGCAGTGTGTCCAGGCATCTCAAAATGATCGGACCTTGAATTTGGCTCTCTATTGTATTTTGTTTTTCTCTTGGAGGGAACTGTTACTGCGGGCTCATGGCCTTTGGTTACTTCTTCCTCGCATAAAAAATATATATATATATATATATATATATATATAAAAGCAAATTATATCAAGGAATAGGTTAGACCGGTCGAACACACAGTCCAACTCTATCCAATTGGAGGCAACAGGTCTAGATTTGTCTATCAAACTATCTAAAACGTGTTATTACTCTATTTCATCCACGATCTCTTTTTAATTTAGAAACTGCCCCACCTTTCCACCCACTCCCAGCACACGTACTCACACGCATACTTTTTTTGTTTTAGGAGTTGCAGTCTACATACCGGTACGGTGAATCATCGTTATGTTATTTTTTGTTGTTATAAAAGTTAATACAAGGCTGAAACATATAAATGGAGCAAATAGTAACTAAAAGAGTGAATCGCTAACGATGATGCGTATGAATGAAAAGATGAACTTGAAATGGTATTGCAAGTACACTTCTTACCTAAGGGGGGAAATAGAAGTTGCGATAACACCATGAAGTCAATGTATACCTTTATGAGAATCAGAGAAGTAGATTTCTTAAAGTAGGAGTACAATGACCCTGTGCATGTGAACATCTCTAAACACCATGGTCTGGAGAAAGTGGATGTCTCTAGAAAGGTCCTCCTTCATAATCTTTAATTTATATTCACAGAGAAAAGAGACATAGGCATGACAAGTGGAAAAGAAAGATGACCGGTATTCGGAAGGTCTTGATGTGAAACGGAGATCTGAGCTGAGCATAGGGGGATTACATGATGGTGTTTTAATGGTCACATTAACATACCCGTCTGGGACAGGAATGACGTGAATGCATAAAGTCAAGAATATCAACAGTGGAAAAAAGAATTTTAAGAAATGTGTGTGGAGTGTGTAGATTGGACAGGATGAGAAGTATATACGAAGTCTGATCAAAAATCATCCGACCTATAGCCCCGGGGGACTCAACACACTTCGCCTAGTGATCCTGCCGTTGCTGGAAACATTTTGCAAAGTCAGTTTTTGGGATTGCCAACAAGATTTTTGTCACATTTGTCTTGATCTCAATTGCGACCTCAAATCTCAAACTCTTCAGCGGCATCTTCAATTTAGGAAATAGACAAAAGTTGCAAGGAGGCATGTCAAGAGGGGGAGCCTATTGGACCTGTGTAATCCTGTGTTGGCCAAAATTTCAGGATGAGATGGGATGAGTGGGCTGGGGCATTATCGTGATCATCTTGGTGGAGCTGCCAGTCCTCCGCTTCGCACAACTCTCGTGTCATGCGTCGCAATAAAGAACTCCCAGGTAGCACTCTTTATTGACTGTTTGGCCTTCCGGAGAGTACTGTTAACGAGCAACTCCCTGGTGGTCGAAAGAAAAAATGTCAGCAGGAGCTTCACCTTGTTACGGACCTGTTGTGCCTTCTTTGCCTTTTGTGAGTCCAGTAATTTTCATTGTGATGACTGAGCTCTTGTTTCTGGATCGTATCCATACAACCAAGAGTCATAGTCAGATATTGTTTTCATGAAATCTGGATTCTGAGTAACAAAGTTCAGCACATCCCTAGCGACATGGAGGCGGAGGTCTTGCTGCTCGGTATTGGAGCATTGGTACAAATTTTGCTGCAACGCAGCGCATGCCCAAATCTTAATCTTCAGTCAGAATTACTTGCGCCAAACCGTAACCAGTGCTTAATCCATTTTCAGTTTCTCTTATTGTTTTACGGATAAATTCCATCTCTTTCAAATTTCTGCTAGCAAAAGGCCTGCTGGGATGCTTGTCATGCTTGACTGGCGTTCCTCAGTTTTTGATGCTATTGTACTAGTCCTTAATTTGCATAGCACCCAGGACTTTATCTCCAAAAGCCTGATGAATCTTTTGGTTGGTTTCAGATTGGTGTCACCAAGTTTTTGACAAAATTTGATGCAATTACGTTGCTTGATTTGCTCAGTCATCGCCGCATGAAACGCAAAATGGAACATTACTGCATCTACCAACCATTTCGCTGATGTGGGCAAGATTAGATTCTTATTTCAGGAAACATGAGATAATTATTTTTTAACCCGCGGCATCCCGTCGACGTGAATTAATGTCCACACGTTTTAGTCACTGCCAATCCTGCGACGTACATAAACGCGAATCAATTGCAAGGTCCCTAATTTGCACAATTTTCAATTTTTGCGAGTGATTTTTGGCACGTATACACGGGACACCTTCCTCTACAAGATGCCAGGCAGGGACAATGCCTTACCCAGCATGACCTCCTCCCCCCCTGCATGCCCTTTTCTCAGCAATTCACCTGTTATCAGTGACCTGGCCAGTAAAGCCATGTCATGCCACGGTACGAAATTCAGGGCCAGAGTGATTCCCCAATCGATGACAATGTGGAGGACAAACATTAGAGGAAGAAACAGTCAGAAATGATGATCAGGTAATGTGGCAAAAAAAGGTCAGGAATGGTGATGAGTTAGTGAGTGAAACAATGCTTATAATGCCTATATTACCGTTTGAAAACCAATATACTCTCATACTACATATAAATTCTTACCAAATAAATAAATAAATACCGTTTATGAGTGGTGTGGAATAGTTATCCTCCCATAGAACTCGTTTTCTTTGCAGCCAGCCTGATAGAAAACCCTGTAAGGTAAGGAGGTACTCCTACCTGGATCGAGTATTTTAAACCTCAGGTGAGCGATTTCTCTATGAATTTTCGATGTTTCTCACCAAAAGCGGAGGTTTGAGCCAAATTTTTTTTTTTTTCAAAAAATGGTCGGGATTGGGAGGAGTCAGTGGTGGAAAAGTGGTCGGGATGGGGCGGGTTAATATGAGACCTTGCAGTAGAAAGACTAACTGAATTCCAGCAAGAATTTTTAGGCTATACAAGCACATCGCGGTCTTATTGGGGTGTTTAGCACTTGCCCAAGTGAGAGGAGTTTCTGAACCGCGCTATGATTTGCATAAATCATTGACTTAAATAAATCCTCGACAGAAGTCCGAAGCACTTGCTCCTAAGGAAAGGCATGAAACTCCACGGAAATGCCCCGCCATAATTTCTGGGGAGTATAACACCAGTGGCAACAGTTATTAGGGGCCAAAAAACCCCTTAAAAAAAAAAAAAAAAATCATGCGGCATGAAAGTGAAACGAGCCCATCATTGTTCCAATTCCAACAGTCTTGCTGAGTTTCATCTAAATTTATTTTCCAGCTTCGGCTCTGACACACACACACACACACACACACACACACACACACACACACACACACATGGTGCTTTATTATTAAAGGTTTATTTATATTTTAGTTACGTAATCATCATTAAATTTTCGTTGCGTTTTCTCTTCACCAACTCATTATTTACGAATTCCACTCTTTTTTAATCGTACATTCCAGCCTTTTTGTTGGAATAACCAGTAATCTTTCTTTGTTTGCGATTTTGTTCCTCCGATAATCATATGCTTCAATATTTTAAGATATGTTTTATTTTTGTACTTTTTCTATTGACCGATATAATGTTTCGTCTGTTATTTCTCGATCGATCGAGAGAGAGAGAAGTGAATGAAGGTGTGGGTGAAAACGGGAAAAGAGATGTGGACGTGAAGGGAAGTAATAACAATAAATGCCAGTCAGGGCTATGACACGATCAGGGATAGGAAATATGAAAATAAATAATGGACGGAGACGAGATGAGGATTAAAGGGGGACACTGGAAGGGAGGTGGAATTATCATTATCATCATTTTTTATGTTCAGGGGAGATTTAATGTAGTATGGGGATTATTGGTGGTTGTAGCCTATCTACCTTTTCCAGTGCAGCAAGTCAGTCCTGAGATTTAAAAAAAAAAATCGTCTGCAGGTTGAACAAAATGAGAAATTCGTTATCAGATTGAAAAGGAGGCGATGGCGGCGCGGCTGGAATTAATGCTTATGAACAGTCGATGGTTATTAAATACAACCTATTCATATTGATATATGTCGAAAAAAAACAAAAACTTTACTTAAGTTGACCGCGCCAGATGACCTTGACCTTTGACATTTTTCTACTGAACAGGTCAACCGCTTTGTTGACCCTCAGTCTTTATATCAAGTTTGGGCCAAGTCAGATCAAAATGATTTTAGTTATTTTTTTTACGCTAAAACACAGATCGAAATTTGGCCTTGCCCTGTAAACCTTACCGTTGATAGATTGTTTTCGGAATCGAATCCCTTCTTCTTTGCCTTAACTTCAACTCGTCCACTAAGTTGCTTCAAACTGAATTAAAAAACTGCTTAAACTGACTTTGCTAGGTAAAATTTTAATCTAGTTCTGTGATCTTGACCTTTGACCTATTGCTATCAGACATAGTTGGTCAGCCCCTTCGCTGTCCCACAACTATTCCACCAAGTTTGGCTTAAGTGGAATGAAAACTTTGAGTTACTTTGAATAAACACACACGCACACGTCGAGTAAAACGTAATACTCGCACTTGCTTCGCGAGCACAGATATAAATATTAGCTAGGAACATGTAGATGCGATTTACAAGGGGGGAGAAAGAGAGAGAGAGAGAGAGAGAGAGAGAGAGAGAGTAAACAAACCTGGTTGACATGGGAGAGGGAGATATTGGTAGGCAGTTAAAAATAGAGGGAAGAAAAAATATAGAGAATACCTAAATCGAGGGAGAAAGGATGAATGTAGTGGTGAAAATGGAAAAATGAGAAATAAAGAAATGAAATGAAAGACAGTAAAGCAATGTAAGTTTGGAAAAAGATTAAAAAAAAAAAAAAGAGGGTACAAAAATATGGTGAGTGATAAAGAATCCAGCAATAGAAACTACGGAAATGAAGATCAAAGAGGCAAAAACTTTACGAAGAAACGAAAAGGGGAGCAAAGTAGTTAGGCAAAGAGACAGGAGGGAAGTGATGGACAGAATGTTTACGAAAAATGAGAGAGAAAAACACGGAAGAGAGAGGAAAAAAATGGTGAACGATATTGAAGACAGCAGTATGAGGGTGCGGGAAAATGATTTAAAATAAAAACTAAAAAATGGAAACGAGATGGTTAGCGAAGTAAATAGAGAAGAGGGTATGGGGGGAAAAAATTAGAGACTGAGGGAAAATGATAGAAACAAAGACTGTGAGAACTGGTGTAGAAGATCTTGGCAACAGAGACGTGGAATAAGAGCTGCAAAAAATAGAGATAGCGATCATGGCAATTAGGGAGCAAAGAGTCCGGAAAAATATAGAGTTCAGACACTTAGCAAATGGCAAAGTAAAAACTGGGGTGAAAACTGGAAGAGGAACAGAGAAAAAAAGAACAGTATAAAACGAATGAAGGGTGCATAAGATGGACAAAGGAAAGTAGCAAACAGTACGGATAGGGACATGAAGTAAGAGGGAGGGGAGAGGCAAGGGGTTTAGGAAAACATAGGGAAAATACATGTGTTCAGAGACTGATGGGGAGAGAGGAAGGGAGGAATGGTGAAATTTGTAGGAGAGAAATGCGGAGATATACTGATAAATGATGGAGAGGAATGAAACACACACACACACACACACACACACACACACACACACTTGGAGGTAAGAGAATATATGATAGCGAGGGCCATTCGGGAATAGCGATGGCTGAGGCAAAGATGGAGAGTTGGAGACTGAGTGGCTGGAAACTGTAATGAAAAATGGCAGAAAGGAAAATCACAAGCAATAAAATGAAGCAAAGAGAGAAATATGAATGCAGGAGAACAGGTACAAAAAATCAAAATGTGTGTCAAAATGAAGAAAGGACTACTTACGCAAAAGAGGAAAGGTAAACTAACCGAAGTAACAGGATAAATAATAGAAAAGCATGAAAAGGAACTCTCAGAATGTTAAGTCTTTATTCCTGCATAAAATAGCGGAGATTCAGCATGAAAAAATGCTATAGTATCTCCATTGGAGAGAAAGAGTTAAAAAATATTATACAAGGCAAAAATAAAGAACTATGAAACAAATGCAACTATTGGTGGAGGGAGTTAGGAAAATGGGGTACAAAAAAAAAAAAACGAGATCGGAAAAAAAGTGAAAATGGCAAAGAGCAATAGTAGGAGAGAGAGAGAGAGAGAGAGAGAGAGAGAGAGAGAGAGAGAGAGAGAGAGAGAGAGAGAGAGAATAATTATCAGGATGTAAAAAAAAAAGGAAGAGTGACATGAGTTGCAAAACCTGTAAAGAAAAAAACAAAGCCAAGACTACCCATCATCTGTGAGCCATGTATACTGTAATAACTGTGTCAGATGAAAACTTGATTATTATGTATCCATCCTGGATGACTCCCAGTGCTAGTTGAGTGACATGTGAACTCAAGTTGTGACTCTAAACAACTTTTATTATTGACTTTTCCTTATACAATCAGTACTTTCTGAGATTTTAGTTTTCGACACAGATGCGCACAAATACATTTCATACAAAAATAATGACCATCGACTTCGTCTACCTGCGACTTTAAACAACTTTTATTAATAACTTTTACTTCTACAGTCAATACTTTCTGAGATTTGAGATTTCGACACAGACAGACACACAGATACATTTAGTACAAAAATAATGACCATTGACTTCGTCTGGCCCAAAAAAGAAATAATGAAAAAAAGAAAAAAATATGCAGAAAGATCACGAAAAGAAACAAGGTTAAGGGCAAAGGGAGTGAGGAAAAAGGGATATGAAAAACGTAGGCTATATAGTTCCGAGTGTAAAGAGCAAGGAGAGAGAGAGAAGGGTGATGAGAGACGAGAGATGGCCGTGAAGTAAACTCTCGTGAGAAACGTTTTATATATATATATATATATATATATATATATATATATATATATATATATATATATATATATATATATATATATATATATATATATATATATATATATATATATATATATATATATATATATATATATATATATATATATATATATATATATATATATATATATATATATATAACAGAACGGAGGAAGGAAAAACAAATGGGTAAATAAATAATCCATACACCAGATTACTGGTGTCCTCTGTTCATAAAATATCTGTAACAATTAGACTTGAACAGTTG
The DNA here is from genome assembly GCF_032717465.1 of Coenobita brevimanus. Taxonomy (NCBI): domain Eukaryota; kingdom Metazoa; phylum Arthropoda; class Malacostraca; order Decapoda; family Coenobitidae; genus Coenobita; species Coenobita brevimanus. The sequence continues at coordinate 27,204,833 of NC_136976.1, read as the reverse complement.
TGGGTTGAAATTTGGAGGAAAACAACTCTGGGGAAGCAAGTTCCAGAGAGATGCAGTTCGGGGAATGAAAGAATTCTGATAGGCAGAAGTTCTGCAATATGGTTGAGTGACATTCCAGTCATGAGCGCTACCAGATGCCCGTGTAGCACGAGGGAAGGCATAGAGAGGTGGCACCATGGACGCAACTTCGTCTGAGCATTTGCCAAAAAAATATCTGTAAAATAATGCAAGGGAGGCAACATTCCTTCTTACTTGCAGAGGAGGTAGTTTATATGTAATGGCAGGGTTGTTTATGATTCTAACAGCTTTATTCTGAATTTTGTCTAGTTGTCTTAATGCAACCTCTCCACAACCATTCCACAAGGGTGAGCAATATTCAAGCTGAGAGTGCACATGACTTATAAATTATTGCTAACTGCTCATCGGCGAAGAAGTTACGGACTCTGTACAATAATCCAAGTTTCTTTGAGGCGGTTTTAGCAATTGATCTGACATGAGAGGTCCAGCTGAGGGCACTGTTAAGTGAGACACCAAGAATTTCAATACTTTTGGAGATGGGAATATTAGTAGCACTGAAAGTAATGTACGAATCTGGCAATATCTGTCTATTAGTAAACTGTATATATTTAGTTTTACTAACATTAAAAGAGACAAGGTTGTTTTGTCCCCATTCACTGATTGTAGATAGATCTTGATTTATGGAGATGGCTGTACTGAGTTGAGAGGTAGAGATATTAGACTTTGTAAATGGATGTCTGAGTGTGAATGAACTATGTAGTGTTGAGTCATCTGCATATGAGTGAATGGAATTGTCAGTGACAGATAAGAGATCATTAATAAGAACCAGAAATAGGGTTGGCGCCAGAACTGATCCCTGCGGCACGCCGGCGTTAATTTAGTGGAAATTCGAATATACATCATCTACTTTTACTCTTATTTTCCTGTCACTAAGATAAGGAGAAATCAAAGGAACAAAAGACGTTAGTCCATAGCAAGGGAGTTTGGACAGCAGGGAACGGTGCCATACTCTGTCGAAAGCTTTAGAGATATCAAGAGCTACTGCATGAGTTTCTCCAAAAAGATCAATTGATTGATGGATGGTATGAGTTAAGAGATTGAGTATGTCAATGGTGGATCTTTCGTGGCGAAAACCGTATTGTCTATCACTAATTAAGTTGTTGGATTCAAGATGTTTAACAATATGCTTATTAATTAAAGTTTCAAATACCTTACCAAGAGAAGATGTGACAGCTATTGGTCTGCAATTGGAGGGGTCAGACGAACTTCCTTACTTCGGAACTGGGTGGATATTGGCTTCTTTCCACGAATTTGGGAATAAAGAAGTACGTATGCATAGTCTGAATAATTTAGCTAGGACAGAGGCAAGTTCAGGGGAACACTTTTTCAAAACAATTGGCGGAATTCCATCTGGGGCTGGAGCTTTGTTGGTAGGTAAATTGTCTAGGATGGATTTTACATATCTTGTCTGTATTTTAAGTGGGGCAATTTCAGGAGAATCAAGTTCCAGTACCGAGACATTCCGGCTGGTATCATCTATGGTAGAGTTTCTGGCAAAGGTACTAGCAAAGATATCTGCTTTCCCACGTGGGTCATTTGTAATATTGCCATCTGAAGATTTTAGTGGGGGAATGGAAGATGACTTGTTAAAGTTATTATTGAAAGAATTAAGAGTTGACCGGAATATTCTATTGTCATTAGGGTTGTTAAGTAGTTTTGATGCTTGCTTTTGAAGAAAGTTTGATTTAGATAGATTTATTACAGCTTTTGCATGATTTCTAGCAATTTTAAATTGGGAGAGTGATTCAGATGTTTTTGATTTTAAGTAAGAGTTATATGCTAATGACTTTTGGGCTGTTGCTCTGGCACAATTGCCATCAAACCATTTTGGAGAGTTTGATCTTTTAGTGAATTGTTGACTTGGTATGAATAAATCCATACCAGCTAGTATTAAGTCGCTATATACTATAGCACTAGCCATGTGTGTATGTGTGTGTGTGTGTGTGTGTGTTTTGGCCAACCGAAACTACACATTCAAATCGCACCAAAATTGACACAAAAATCGCAAAAAATTCGCTGATGTGAAAAAACTTGGTCCCATCACGACTGAAAAACTTTTACTATATTTAATGAGCGATCACATTTTTACCAAAAAACGCCACTCCCGGCGCCCGGCATAGGATCTCCGTAGAATTTTTTGACCATAGCTACAACTAAAATATGCTATAGCAGTAGCCATGTGTCTGTGTGTGTATTTCGGACTTGCGTTCAGACAACTTGGGTTCCATTCCCGAAGCTGCAAATAACATGATCAATTGGTTAGCTGCAAAAAATTAAAGTGACAATGTTAGACTAGAACAGCACATAAACGTGACTCGGATTACCTGAAATGATTGCAACGGGCACGCAAAGCGCGAGGAAACGAGTGAGAAGCGCGAGGAAACGAGACGAGAAAGTGAGCACGTAGCGCTAAAGCCCTCCACAGGAGCAAGTGCGAGGGGCCCGAAGGGCCCATGAGCACTTGTGTGTGTGTGTATATATATATATATATATATATATATCACACACACACACACACACACACACACACACACACACATGCTGGTAATTTCAGTGCTGGACCAAGGAAGAATCCATCCCCTCCACTAAGAGCAAGTGCCAAATTTGAAGCAAAAGGCCAGAAATGAGTCATAACTCGGAAACCAGTGGCCCAATTGGACGGGAAATTGTTTTATTCTTCAAATTATAGCGGTACCTTGCTCTAACAAAAATTGCGCTACATTGTGCCGTTTTTGCTGTGTTAGGTTAACAAACATACAGACGGGATCATTATAATATAGCTGGAGGCGAGATGGGAGACGTAGGCAGTAAAGAAAAAGAGGAATTTAAAAGAATAATTTTAAAATGAAGGGGAAGAGGTGAAAATGACGATGATAAAGGAAATATAGGGAACAATAAGAAAAATAAAAAGCAGAGTTGAAATGGACTGTAGATTGTATGGAACACAGGTATTCTGGAACAGACGGTTTGAAGACAACCGAGAGTTCTGAGATAGGTGGAGCATGGTGAAATGTGTTTAGCACTAGAGGTTAGCAATACTGAAGAAGAAAAACGGAACCAGCATTGTGACAAAACAAGAGAGGAGGGCGTTAGCAAATGTGGATGGAAAAAAAACAAAAAAAAACTCCAAGATGGATAGAAAGGGGGTGAAAATGACACTATAAAGTTTGCAGTGGTTGATTGTTGGTGGTAAAGCAGTACGGGCTCTGGTTTAATAATGGTCCTTGCCCAGGCCATTAATCAAGAGGTTTATTGTTTGCTTGTTCTTGAATATAAAAATCCAAATATTGATCATTCATCTCTCGGCTCCCTTAATATTTTGTGAGTGCTTTTGGTTACCCATTGGCTATAAGGGGTAGGCCTGTACCTTGAGCTGAGTATATTCATCTAGTGAGAGAGAAAAAAATAACAGACGTCATTGTAATGAATAGCCTTACTATATTACTTTATTCCTTGTAGATTACTGATGGTGACGTTTTAAATGCCGAAACGTTTGCGTTACCATTGTTACATAACTCTGCTATAGTCCCCCCATCGTTAAGCATTTTAAGCATATTTTGTCACATACATTTTTGCGTTAAATCATTTTGCTTGATATCTGACACACTTTTCCTCTTACAGTACATGAAATAACCAACGTGGTAGAGTTGTTGCAAAATCTATCTCTGTATTTAGCTGCTGCTGTCCCCAGTGACCTGGCGGCAGGCTGACAAAGGTGCAGTTTTGGACAAAAATATTTATTCATTTCCATACGATATAAATCGAGAGACAACAATGATTTATGAAACACCCATGCTACCTTCGGAACCTTTCATACTTTTCAGAATGTTTTATAAATGTTTCATAGTTGACTGGCTAATAAATGGAACGACATTAAGTCCGTAACAGTACGGGTGAATCAGACCAATTTCATCATAACAGGAAAAATATTCAGTACGAGGTTTGGGTGTTACTTAACCATCTCATGATGTGGACAACATAAATATCCTTTTCCAAATAAAGCCTGATCATTATATTCATGTGAAAGTACCATGGTCCAAACAATATTCTAAAATTCCATTCCAGCTATTGACGTCAGTCGATGGTATTTGAGGTATGTGAGTCATAGGAGCTTGAGGCTGTTAAATAAATTACAGGTCGCTAAATAGTATAGTCTCACCAATCTAAAACCAAGGTTTGGGTGGAGTCCAGCCGGGGATATCCCGGCGTACAGCGTTGCCTTGTTTCCTATACTCTGATTGGGTAGTGGCTGACCTGACACCGTTAGAGTTCGTCCGCTCACACCTCGCCACCTGGCCTGACATGACTTCACCCACTTCTGTGTGTGTGTGTGTGTGTGTGTGTTTGTGTGTGTGTGTGTGTGTGTGTGTGTTTTTGTGTGTGTTTTTTTTTGTGTGTGTAAAGACAAACTAATTTAAGTTATAAATATAATTTAAGTTATATATATAACAAAGTGAACAGTGGAAGCACGTGACAGAAGCTTAATCTCCCTCCAATGGATTAACTCCCAGTATGGGCCTGGATGTTGCCGCTCGTGAGTGTTTTAACTTATTTATTTCTATTAAGAAAATAGCGTATGTTCTATTGATTCCTTCAAATTATATTATAAACGTAATTGTTACATTACTTACCCAACTTAGAACTACCGTGAAAGTCGGTAAAAGTAACTACATTTTTTTCAGCACCACTGTAAAATATGTATGCCACGTTTCTTTATTGATGTACAAGAGCCATATGCATTACAAGTTTACCTTCCTTTGATATGCTAGAATACTTACGTTTATATTGTATTAGTATGTGTGTACCTATCTGTGATGCCTATTACATATATTACAGAATCTACTCATCGCTCGTTTAGGAAGTATGGCATGGGTGCACCCAGCGCCAGACCCCACCCAAACCTTGGTTTTAGATTGGTGAGACTATAGCAATATGTATATAGTATGCACGTTATTGTTAGTAAGTACTGCAGATATGGCAGTCAGGTAAATAATTCCATCATGTTTGTGGAAGCAGTTGTCACGGACGCAGACCCATAGGTCGCCTTCCAAGAGAAAACTGGCAAGTTTGAGACGGAACGAAATGAAGCCCGGTAACCTATTGCAGTTATAAGTGTTTTGTTCTATTAGAAGTGATAAAAGTGAAAGAGTACCGATATTTTCAGCAATGAACTCATCTCTGCCCGAAAGCAACCTTGGCAGGCGCATCTTCAACGATCGTTTGATTTATTACAGCCATAATATTTGCCCATCATGCCTTAGCGACTATTTTTATTGATCATAAATGTGTGGAAGTACTGTACGCACTGCAGTAGCAATAATTTTGGGTCATAAGTTTATATGGGCAGTTGTTCCCTCAGCCGTTCACTTGCTCATTTCCGTCTGTCTGTCTGTCTGTCCGTCTGTTGTCTGTCCATTTCTCTCTCTCTCTCTCTCTCTCTCTCTCTCTCTCTCTCTCACACACACACACACACACACACACACACACCTTCTCCTCTTCCATGGTTCCCTAAACAGCGGACTTCTTTCCAAATTAAATTCAGGTGGTGGCGACCATCATCCACTCACTTGATGTAATGCTGCCTACTTCTTCCTTAGCCTTTATCATTCTTTTTCTGTGCCTGCCCTCCTCTCTTCCTATTTCTCCCATCTTTCCTGTCATTACTTAATGTTTTTCTTTCCGTTACAGGTGGCTTTACATTGAGTGACAAGCAAAATGGTTTCCTGTAAGCCAAGAAAGCATTTACAACGCTGGGTGGTAACCATATAACCAAACCATACGTGCTCCCTACGTGTCAAGTGGATTGATGGAGGGTTAGTGCCCCTCCCTGTAAAACAAATAACTCAGTCAAATAGCCACCCCATACGGGATTATGGCGTCTGGCAATAGATAGATAGATAGATAGATAAAAGGCTTCCGCACAAACCCGGATAATGAGGCTACGGGGAACGACGTAACCTTCCACAAAGCCGTCGCACAGTAACTGTCGTACGAACCGTCAGTTCGTCACCAACATTTAATCTGGATATGTCAGAGAATATTAACAACTGGAAGAGTATAATTGTTATCAAGAATGATACTGATGAAAAACGTCAAGAGGAGGAGTTAGTTAGTTTGGAGATTTAGTTTATGGAGCCAGTGCCTCGGAAAATTTAGGTTGTACGAATTGATATAGGAAGGGGAATAATTACAAAGCGAAATAATGTAGTATCGCATTTTTTTTTTTCTTCGGCCGGTCGTATTTTTTCAAGCGATTACTAATGAGTTTGCTTTGCGTGCAGTGTGGGTGAGTGTACCTGGATCGATGTGTGTAGGAGTGGGCAAATGAGGCGGCCCTATTAGTAAAAACGAATGCGCGAAGATCTAAAGGAACCCCTAATTCTTAAGGGACATTTACGGAACGCCTATGGTTATTAAATTTGACTATTTTGTATTAAGAGTTGTAGTGTTTGGTCAGCAACTCGGCGGAGAGTGTGTGTGAGTATATTGGTCCTATTTTCTGAACCGAGTATAGGAAGGATTAGGAGAACCTCTCTCTCTCTCTCTTTTTTTTTTTTTTTTTTAGTAAATGAAACGCCTCATGATACTAGATTTGATCCTGCTATGCCTAACACGACAGATGGTAGCAAAAAAAAAAAAAAAAAGTAAGAAAGACAGGAGAGGAAAAAAAAAACGATACTCAAATGTCAGACGTGCCTTATTATCATCGCATGCTTCAGAAATTATCGACAAAATGCTAGGATGTGTCCAAACCATTGCACTTAGTGTTAATAATGCGCCCCTGAATGTGTGAATGTCTGATGGAATGTGTATAACTGAGCTGTCCTACTCTGGTTACGTGTTTGTTAACAGAAGAAAGAGTTTGTAAGCCTTTGATGTGTGTGTTTGGAATTTTTCCAAGGATTAATGAGGAGAGAATTTGAAAGTTATAATGATGTAAGTATTTACAAGAGTTTCTGCTGAATTATTTCCTCAATATTTTTGTGTTTCATTCAACCTTCTCCTGATCAGAACAACACTAGTAACTTATTTAGGTTAGTAACATGCTATTTCATCAGTTCTGCGAAGCATAATTGTATTTTTTTCGGCACCTCGCCCTATACCGTTGCGCAAACTTCATCCTGCGTGTGTTTGTGTGTGTGGGGGGGGGAATGTGTTTGTGTGGGAGTATGTGCGTGTGTGTGTGTTTGTGGGTGTGGGTGTGTGGTTTTGGCAGCGGATCAGTGCCGCGTTTGGTATTCATGCCGGTCCTGAATGTCTCGCTCCTCAGAGTTCATGTCATGTTTCTTGCTAATTTTATGATCTTTTACGTTCTCTTTCTGATTTTTTTGCACCGCCGCTGTTCTTTTGCGGTTTGCCCTACGTGTAGTGTTCATAACACTGGATTATGTTACTTATTTTTGCTCTTCTTTAACTGTACTGGGGTTAGGCAGGGGTATAATGGCATTTACTCTGTAGTGTGCGTGAAAATTCTCAATTCGTGTCAATTTGCCAGTGTCATGGATCTTTCCATCATGAGTTATTCTTTCTTCGTAACTTGAAGGAAAGTGATTACTCCTTAATAAGCTAGTATTATCTGTTCGTAGAATTCTCCTTTAAGCAAAATTTTAAGTCACTGGTGACATCATGATCTCCATTATTTTCATAATCATCGTGACATTGAAGAATGAATCCTACCAGTTCCCCCTGCGCACATAGGAGCAGTCTGTTTTACCTGCACCCAAAAAGGGAACAGAGACGCGACAGGGATAAGCAATATGTCATCACTTTGCCCTGAGTCCAGAGGAACCTTCGTTTAGACTCCTCCTCTGATGATAGTCAACCGTCTCAGCCTCATTCAGTGACACTGATGACACCAAGAACGCCACAAAAAACACAGACACAGCAGAACACATGGACGGCGAGATTAGTTTGGTCTACCCTTAATTAAACATCCTACTGTACTTCATGCAATAGCTCCATCTGGTCCAAACTGCACCTCAGGAAGGCTGCCAAAACCAGCCACACCCGATATGATATGAGAAAATCAGACTTCAGGGGCAGGACAGTAACTGAGCTGTATGCTCATCCTCATCTCCAAGTCAACTTGGGATATGGCCAGTTTTCGTCCAGCCTCATCTCAGATGCCAGGTCGTCACAAAATTAGCTCATTTCAGAACACCCTGGGTCAAGACCACAAAATGTTGTTCACACCTGACGAATCACCACCTAGACATTCTGGCATCAAAGATAACAAATTGCCGTTACTCGTTCGTGACTCCAGACTCTGGCCGATATTCTAGTTGGATCTGTAAGTTTGTAACTCTTTTTTTTTTTTTTACGTTTTATTATGTCGTTTTAGCCTTAATGTCAAAGTTTAGCGTCAAAATTTGTTCCTGTAACACAGAAGATGACAAAAGCTGTAATATGCAAAGCTTATCGCTGAGGAAAAGGCTCTGCGAAGTCTCTTTTGCTACTCAGAATATGGCCCTGAGCTTGGAGTCTAACCGCATCCTAAATCTCACTAGTTTCCATCAGTCTTCTGATTCAGGTCTTACCCATAATCCCCCCCATTTGCTATTAGCCTTTCTGCATGGAGGGTACCCTCACCTTGCTCCCCATTAGATGATACCAGCCATTCTGAAGAAAACTGGCACCCCTTAATGGCGAGATATCTGCCTCAAATTAGCATATCGCCAGGTGATAGTAGCAACAAATTAATGTTCATAACATCGTAGTGATGGAATCAGATGTCTTATCTGCGAGATTACCTTGTTTCCATATCGTGTTCTAACATTCTGTGGCAAGTTAGATACTTTTGTCGCTTCCATGGAAAGTGAGTTTTTCGTCGGTATTTTTCAGCCAACTAACGTCATTTATTGTTTATTGCTGTGCTACTACGTTTACTATTTTATTCAGTTTAACAGGGTCCTGTAGTAAAGTAAAACTCAATGATTGTTGTCTTTAATCCTCCAGACCGAGAAGCCTATTCTAAGATGAAGAAGTTTTCCAAGAGAAGGGAAGAATTTAAAGATGCTCCACCGGATTCAAGGAAGTTGTGTATTGCACTTTTTTTCTTTTTCTCGGCGTATCTTTGTGTTTCTGACGCAATAGGCTTGGTAGTACAAATAGGCCGTCGGATTCAGTGGGCCAGTTTCAAGATTTTTTTTGTTTTCTCTATTTCCCGTCACTCCCTCGACCAGGTAGTAGTGAGCGTGTTCTTGTCGAGTATGACTGTGTGTGTGTGTGTGTGTGTGTGTGTGTGTGTGTGTGTGTGTGTGTGTGTGTGTGTATGTGTGTGTGTGTGTGTGTGTGTGTGTCAGGGGGGAGGGTTCAGTGGGGTTGTGTTGGTCGTGTTCCAGTGCTGGTCCTGGGACGACCTGCCTTCAGAGTTTTCCCTCATGTCAGCCACAAGCCGAGGCTACCAAACTAGTCACGTCAGCCCCGCCACTCGCCTTCTTTCATGGTTTGTCCTTTCTTTTCGTTTTTTTTCCCTCATACCTCTATCTCTTGTCTCCTATCTCTCACTCTACTCTCGACTGTCTTCTGTTTCGTATATTCTTTCTTTCTTTGGCCTCCTACCTTAGTAGTACCTTCTCTCTCTCTCTCTCTCTCTCTCTCTTGCCTTCCACCCTTCTCCGATATATCTATTGTCTCTTGTCCTTCCTTCACTTTCTTCCCTGCCTCCTGTTTTCTCTGTTCCTGATCTCTGCTTGCCTCCAGGGTTTTCCTCTTGTCGCTTACATGTTGCAGCCTCCATTCTCGGCACGCAAGCCCTGGAATTCTCCCTGTCTTTTATCTCGTCTGTCTCCTGTCTCTTCTTTGCCTTCCTCAAGTCACTTTCCTTGTTTTTACCTCCATCCCTGCTCTCCCCTGTCTCCTCTATCTTATTTTTCCTTTCACTTTTTTTCATATTTTCCCTCGCCCTGCTCCCTCCTCTGTTTCTCACCTTTCTGCCTCCTTTGTCTCTCTTCCGTCAGCTCTGTCTCCTCCCTGTGCTCTGCCTATCCTTCCGCTTCCCATTGTCTGCTGATCTCTTCCTTGCCTCCACAACCCTCCCTCCCCTCCTTACATCGTCACACACTCGTTGTAACTAGCACTCCCATTCCTCCTCTCTCGCCTCTTCTATTTCGTCTTCTTCTTGTCTCTGCCTCTCTGTTCTCTCCTCCCTCTTTTCTTTCTCCGTCTTCCTTCCCTTCTTCTGTCTCGCCTGTCTTATGCCTCTTCTTTGTCTCACTTCTGTCTTCCTTTGTTTTCCTCCCTTCTTCCCTTCGCTCTTGTCTCGATGCTTCCTGTCTCTTCTTAGGCTGTCCTCTGTCATTCCTTTTTTTTTCCTCCCTCCTCCCTCCTTACTTCTATCTCGTCTATCACGTTTCTTTTCTGTCTCTCTCTTTTATCACCTCCCTTTCCTTTCTCCTTCCCTCTTTCCGTCTCTACTCTCTCCTGCCTCAACTGTCTCCTGTCTCTGCTTTGCCTCTCTTGTCCTGTCTGTCTAGTGTTTCTTTTTTGTCTCGAAAATCTACCCCTTCCTCCCCCCCCTCCTCCTCCCTCATACATTTCGGAGTCACCCACCCTCATGTCCACCTAGCCACGCTCCTCTCTTGCGTGTCTTTGGCTTCTCATTTTTCACTTTTCTTTCTCCTGTGTCTCCTGCCTCTTTTTGTCTCTCCATTCTCCCTCTTGTTCCTCTTCTGCTTCCTCCCTCACTTGTTTCTTCTGTTTCCGCGCTCCTCCGCCTTTTTTTTTTTTTTTTTTTTTTTTGCCACTGCCTCTTCCTTGCGTCGCCTCACTGCCTCTCATGCGTCTCACTTTTCTGTCTTTTAAATCCTACTTTCCACTTTCCTATTTTCTCATCTCTGTTTGCATCCACCCCGTCAGATTCCACTTTTTTTTTTCCTGGCCAGTTCTCTCCCGCCATGTTTTGTCTCCTTCCAGACACTCTTTTATGTATCATCTGTCTCTGTTGCTTCCCTAATCCCATTCATGCTTTCCATCATTTACATATTTGCCTCGTCTGTCTACTGCCTCATTTTTGCTTTCATCTATTTCCTGCCACCTTCTTTCTGTTGTTCCTCCTTCCTCCCCCTCCTACCTTCCATCATTATTTCTTTGTTTCCCGCCTCATGTTTCCTTTCCTCCTGCCTTCCCTGCCGCTTCCTTTCCCTTTTTTTCATTCCTTACTCTCTTCTGTCTCTTCTGGAAGCAAGATTTACATCAAACCACGTCATCTAGTCGAAGGAATTAATCACCTCATAAACTGGTGACCAATATGGTCTGAAAAAATGTTTAAGGATAATTGGTTTACATGTGGGAAGCCATTTTTTTTCCTCATTTAAGTAGCCTGTGTTTATGAAAAAAAGTGGTTCGCAGGCTGGATTTCAGCGTTTTCGCTGTATAATTTGCATAAGACAAAATGGTCATGAAATGTCATGTTATTGAACATATGTGATTTCATACTATCATGTAATCACGTTTAAGCAGAATTTTTATTATTTGTTCATGCTTTGTCTCATTATAGTACATGTATAATATTTCGTCATGTTATTGCTGTTGTCCCTGATTCATTTGGATGCATTCCTGGTGGACCACAGGCTGACGCTGCTCTTTTCCTGCAGTTCACCATCTTCTTCGCAGGATATATGGAAAGATTTGAGATATTGGATGCGCACCAATTTATCAGTATCAGCACGTGAAAGTGGCTCTCTCCACAACTAATACTTTGTCGTAAACCAGAACAGTTACTGAGCAGTAAATATTGTCTTTGTAAATTAATATTTTTACCTATATGCAGGAAAAAATGCCGGGATATTATATTTTCAATTTCTGTACAACCAGTGAATTGTGCAACAAAAGATCCGACAATAATATCAATTAAATATTCAGTGCTTACTGAAAGACATCTGAGTCAACATCAAACTGAGACACACACACACACACACACACACACACTAGATATGACGGAAGCTGGTTCCAACCCACGTGTCTCCTATGCTCTACTGCCAAGAGCGTTGTAACAATACTCGTAATGCTGTCTCACTTAGCCTGGAACACAAAGGACAGGAAAGAAGAGTGAAAACAAATGGAAACTTTGTGTAACGCCCGATTGCTGCTTATCAAGCAGGCCATATTTTTTTTTCTTTTTTTTACGCAGGAGAAAGAGCTACAGGCTAAACAACCGCAAAGTTATTCTTTTCGAGAAATACGTGTGAATAAGCGAAAGAGCCAAATTCAAAATCGATTTTATTTCTAGATAACTAGACTCATTGTAAAAGACTGGAGGTTATAAGCAGATGGAATATAGGCTGAGGAAGACACATCCAGAGTTTACCTGTTGTATTCATGAAGGACTGAGATTATCGGTTAACTCTTGTCTCAGACCGTTGGACGGAAAAGGAGTGAGAGTGTGATACCAGACGGTTTTCACGAGCCGGACATAATGAAGGTGGGATACAAACAAACAGTTTAGAAGATCAGTCACCACTGAGGTATCGATAGTAAAGAGATGAAGATGCAACACTGCGCGTATAGAGAGTTATATAAAAAAAAAAGAAAAGAGACAAAATCATAACCTTTAGGGATGGTCATAACAAGTTCGGCCAAGGCCGATATAGCCGGATCCTCTAATTATCCAAGTGGATAACTTATGGGAGCGAATTCCTGAATTTTACCTCAGGGCCCTTATGTACCTCATTCCCAAAAAAACAGTCTTAGGCGTATTAGTGTTTTGGCAAAATGTGAGTGGTTATGGAATCTGTAATTTCGATCACAAAATCGATAATTTACGAAAAACTTTGGAGCAGAAAAAATGTATATTTCATATAACTGTAGGTCAATAAGTAGGAAGGATTAAGGAAAGGAGAGAGGGAGGGCAAGGAACAGTTGATGTCTCCCTATCCACGTACAGCATAAAACTGAAGGAAAAACAGACTCAGTGTAGTCATATCACAGAAGCGACAATATGCAATGACACTTCTGGAAATCTACTAACTTACCCTAGAACATGTATTTTAAATTATATTATGCTAACTGTGTGCCAACTAGCCACGTATAACTTTATTCAAGGAGACATTTGAGTGGTTGCAGTGATATAAAACATATACCAGATTTATATATCAATATCTATCCGTCTGTCTATCTGCTATATACAGTATGTCGTATATAATATATATGCTCTATATATTATACTGGTAGATAAAGTAAATATATAGGTAGATGTATGGAATGGTACAACCAATAACAAAAGTTTGCCGACATTGCTTTGCTGGCTGTGGTAATAGAAAGTGTTACATGAACAACTTTAATTTTTTATTGCAGTTCGAATCAGACAACAAAAAATTATGAGATGGAAAGATACTCTCTGGTGACAGGGCCGGAATAAGAAACATGAAAGGGAAGACAAAGTGCTCGCAGAGGATTGATGGAAACTTTTATTCAAGACAGTACCAAACACGAACTACACAGAAAAAAATGCAAACTGAATATGTAGCCTGCAGGCTAATCATAAACTGAACAGTAACAGAAACAGCAGAGTCTGGCAATAACATAATTGTTCCAATCATCACCATCATCATAAGACTGACGAGAGTTAATCGCTTTGCCATATCTCTAAAAACTACTCGTATATTTTGACCAAGCTTCTCTCTCCACCGCGTGACCGATTTCCAGAAGTGATATGAACCTGATGATATAGTACGAAGTGGCCCGTGTTGGCAGGAATATATTTTTTCCAAAGAATGAGTGTGTCAACTGTATGGAAAGAGTTTGATCAGTTAACAGTCTGAAGTGACACTTGCAGAAACTTCACTTTTTTCTTCTGTGTGTGGATCGCCCTTTCCAGTTTACACACAAAAAGTTTTCGGAAGACATTATTTCAACACCATATTGCTGATAGAACTTAAAGTAAAAACTAGAATGAATAAGGCTTTTCCATTTTACACCCTGTTATCATCTGGTTCTGAATACTCTCGGCTAGCTTTGTTTTCAAAATGCATTTCCTATTCACAGTTGTTAACACAAGAATAACAGCTGAATACTCGTATATACAATGCTTCACTTTTACATGATATATATAAAGTGAAAAGCTAACACGAGCGGCTTTCAGATCCATTATCAGCAACAACAACAACACAATAACAATAGCTGGTTATATGCTCATCACCGAAGGTACTGAAAATTTTCCTGGGTTACAGGAAATCATTCTGCTTGTCACCAAGTGTAGAGCAGCTTGAAGATATCACTACATCATCTGGTAGATGCTGGTGCCCCTACCTTCCGGAGTCATGATTATCCTATGTCTCATATTAAGTACTTAAACTTTCAGCCAGAGGTATTACATCACATTTCATTCTGGCTGTCATAAGACGATTTTATTCAGCTTAGAATAGACTGTATCGTGAAGAGTTACAACTTGAGAATCATGCCGTCTTTCATACGGCATAGTCTACCACTTGCGTAACTTCTTCACCACAAGAAAGAAAAGGTCAAGACAGAGTTTTCATTTTAACCTCTATCTGGCTGAATATGAGTGCTAGCCGAGCTCTCAAAAACGTATCTGATTGCCCAAAATATCTGCATGAAGTTGTGCTGTCGCTCTCGTCCCTTCCCTGTCTCTCGCAACCTCAGCACAGGAGCTTTACTGCGCTCACTTCCAGCAAACTAATCCCCCTCCCCCCTGTCCTTGTTATTGGTAAAGAAAAAAAAAAAAAACTTGGGCTCAGAGTGAAGGGTGACAGCTGATTGTGGGGCGTACATGCAGTGGGCTAATCAGATTTGTCCCTCATGCGTTTTTCCTGAATCTGAATAAAAGTGCGCAATTGTCCTAGCGTACGTTTATTTGTTTAAATTGTTATGATTCATATTTTTGTACTGATTTATATGCAGCAGACAGTGTTGACAAGGAGTCAGGTTCATTATTCCGGCATCCTAATGGTCGGATCACGGGAAACAAAGGGGAGGACCTGGGGTCACAATACAGTATGACTGAGATATGAAGAGGTGGTGGTGAATGTTAAGCGAGGAGCCAGACGGGACGTTATGGTAATGGAAAGGACAATGGAATCTTGTATCGCCAGGCTGTTGGAGAGACATGGGACACAGGTGCCTGGTGAAAGCTATAAGCCATACGAGTAAACTGTGGCCAGTACAGTGTATTTTTGTACGTGCAAGGCATTAAGTCCATGTTTAACGGCTGTGTTGTGCATTCTGGCATTTGGATAACATGGAAAGTTATACAGTGTTTTGCATTATAGAATGCTGAATTTGAAATCGTGGATTTATACACCATGGAAAGTACTCAGAGAACGCGTACCTCCGCCAGCTTCAAAATGATTTAAGATATATTGTTGTACAGTAGTTTTTTTTTTTTCCCCTTCCAAACGAATATTTGTATGGTCTCATATAGTCACTCAGTTCTACGGTCTCTGTCTTAGTCAGGGAGCACATACCTTTACCAACTCAAACGAAATTTATGATATATACCTGCATCCGGATCCGGATCCACCATGAATTTTAATCAGCGATTTCTTAACTCACTGCCCACCAGTCCACTAGATTTCATTTACATTGGAGAGCAGCTTTTCGAGATGTCTTGTCCGAAGACAGACGGACACTGGAAAATACGCACTGCAACTTCATTGACGTAAAAAAACATATTTAAAATTCTTTTAATAAATTGGCTCCAGAAAAAGTAATAATTTATTATATAAATGAACTTTAGTGGATGTTACTGTGATTATATGCAGAACACTTACCAAACTCCAGTTAGTGGTAGACTGAAGAGAGTAACTTCACGTCGAATTACATGTCACTGTTTGGTTTTGTAATATCTATCTATCTATCTATATACCTAGGCTGCTTCCCCCAAGGAAAGGGAGGTAGCCGAGACAGGATGACTCACTCTCCATTTACTCATCCATTCAAACACATTCATTCGCATCTTAGCCCCAAAGGGGAGAACGGACAGATCCTCACCGCACCACACCGCACAAGGGTCAACTGGGCAATGCAATCAGTGACATCCGCAGCAGGGCCCGACAGCAGAACTGGTTTACCCCTGCCACATCATAACAGACCCATCCCCTTACCCGCACCTGACCTGACTATCATTAATGATAATCCCCTGTGGCGGGGGGGACACAACCTGGCCGCACTATGGGGTGGTACTACTACTCTGCGGCCAGGTTGTGTTAGGAAGAATACTGCCACCGTATTCCCTGCGTGTCGTAAAAGGCGACTAAAAGGGGCGGGGTGAGGGGACTAGGGACCCCCTCCTCTGTTTTTTAGTTCCTAAAAAGAGACAGGCCAGAGAAAGGGATGGGGGATGGAGTTATCCCCGTACCCTGAAGATTGGGTCTATGAATGTACGTGGATGTAGTACAATTGAGGCTAAAAGGGAGGAGATTGGGAGAATGTTTGTGGGAAGAAAGTTGGATGTGTTAGCTTTGAGTGAGACGAAGATGAAAGGGAAGGGGGAATCTATGTTTGGAAGTGTGAATGGAAGATTGTCAGGTGTTGATAGAGGAAGGGCAAGAGAAGGTGTGGCCTTGTTAGTGAGTCCAGAAGTACAGCAGTGTGTGATTGAATGAAAGGAGGTGTCATCGAGACTGATGTGGGTGAAAGCGAAATTTGAACGTGAGTTGTGGGTGTTTGTGAGTGCATATGGGCCTGGTAGTAAAAAGGATGAAGAAGAGAGGGAGTCTTTCTGGAATGATGTTGATGAGTGTCTGCAGAGTTTTGGAGCGAATGTGAATGTGGTACTCGTAATGATGGGAGATCTGAATGCTAGAGTGGGAAATGTAGCAGTTGAAGGCGTAGTTGGTATGCATGGTGTGCCTGGAAGAAATGAAAATGGGGAACGAATGATAGCAATGTGTGTTGAGCGAGAGATGGTGATTGGGAATACGCTGTTTGAGAAGAAAGATATTTATAAGTATACATGGGTGAGACAGGAGGGTGGAAGGGTTGTTGATAGAGCTTTGATGGACTATGTGGTTGTGTCTAGGAATGTAATAGGAAGATTGTTGGATGTGAGAGTTCTGAGAGGGGAGGGTGGAGGTATGTCTGACCACTACCTGGTGGAGGGAAAGGTAAGAGTAGGTAAGAGATGGGTGAGAGCTAGGAGGGTTAGGTGTGGCAGGGAGGTTTTGAAAGTGAGTGAGTTGGATAAAAGAGAGAAAAAGATAGAGTATCAGAAGAAATTGAAAGATGAGTGGAATGCAGTGAAAGATCGGGAAAATGGCAGCGTGGAGGAGGAATGGCAGTTGTTTAAGAGTGCTGTGGTGGGGCATGCAGAGGAGGTGTGTGGTGTGAGACGTGTGGGTGGTGGTGTAAGAAAAGGAAGTGAATGGTGGTGCGAGGAAGTAAGTATGGCTGTGGCTGAGAAGAGACGTGCATATGAAGTGTGGCTGCAGAGGAAGGATGAGATATCATATGAAAGGTATAAGGAAAAGAGGAATAGAGCGAGAAGGGCTGTGCGTGATGCTAAAGTGGCAGCAGATGAAAGGTGGGGTAGGCGGCTGACAGAGAATTTTCAACAGAATAAGAAAATGTTTTGGAAGGAGGTGAAAAGGGTGCGAAAGGGAGAGTCTGGGAAGGAAGAACGAGTAAAAGCAGAGGATGGAAGGATGTTAATTGAAATGGATGCAGTAAGGAAGAGATGGGCAGAGTATTTTGAAAGATTGTTAAATGTAGAGGAGGAAAGGGTGGCTGAGATTGTGGCAGATAGAAGAGTGCAAGGAATAAATGTGTTGGGAGAGTTGAATGATTCTTTGATCACAAAGGAGGAAGTGGAGAAGGCAGTAAAGGAGATGAAAACAGGGAAAGCTGCAGGTATGGATGGGTGTGGGGTGGAATGCCTGAAGGGTGGTGGAGTGACTATTGTTGACTGGTTAGTAAGATTATTGAATGTGTGCTTTGAGAAAGGTATGGTGCCAATTGACTGGGCAAGTGCTTGTGTGGTCCCGTTGTATAAAGGCAAGGGTGATAAATATGAATGTACTAGCTTTAGGGGTATAAGTCTGTTGAGTGTTGTAGGTAAAGTGTATGGTAGAGTATTAATTATGAGAGTTAGAGAGGGTACAGAGGGAGTGATTAGTGATGAGCAGTGTGGCTTTAGGAGAGGGAGGGGATGCGTTGATCAGGTGTTTGCTGTGAGACAAGTGTGTGAAAAGTATTTAGCGAAAGGCAAGGATGTGTTTTGGGCATTTATGGATTTAGAGAAAGAGTATGATAGAATTGATAGGGAGGCTTTGTGGACTGTTTTAAGATTGTATGGACTTGATGGTAGGTTACTAAAAGGGGTGAAAAGTTTTTATGTAAACAGTAGAGCGTGTGTAAGAGTGGGAAATGCTGTGAGTGATTGGCTTCCCGTGAGTGTGGGGCTGCGACAGGGATGTGTGATGTCGCCTTGGTTGTTTAATATTTACATGGATGGTGTTGTAAGGGAGGTGAATGCAAGAGTTTTAGGTGGTCTGAGTCTGGTAAATGTTGATGGAGGAGAGTGGAATCTGAAGCAGCTGCTGTTTGCAGATGATACTGCACTGGTGACTGATTCAGAGAAGAGATTGAGACAGTTGGTAGAGGAGTTTGGAAGGGTGTGTGAAAGGAGGAAATTGAAAGTAAATGAGAATAAGAGTAAAGTGATGAAGTGTACGAGGTTGATAGATGGTAGGGGGATGAATATAGTTTTGAATGGTGAGTTGCTTGAGGAGGTAGATTGTTTTAAATATCTAGGGTCACATGTTGCTGTGGATGGAAGAATAGATGCAGAAGTGAAGTTTAGAATAAATGAAGTAGGAAAAGTGCTGGGAGGAATGAAAAAGTGTTTAAATGTTGTTCGCTTAGAATGGATGTAAAGAGAAGGCTGTATGAGGGTGTTGTGGTACCGACTGCATTATATGGGGCTGAAACATGGAATATGGGTGTAGCAGAGATGAAAAGTTTGAATGTAATGGAGATGAGATGTCTGAGGAGTATGTGTGGAGTGACGCGTATGGATCGAGTGCGAAATGATGAAGTGCGAAGGAGAACTGAAGTTGTTCGGGAGATGGCTGGTAGAGTTGAGCAGAGGGTGTTGCAATGGTTTGGGCATATGGAGAGAATGGATAATGAGCGATTGGTGAAAAAGATAACTAGATCTGATGTGAGAGGTGTAAGGCTGAGAGGAAGACCACGAATAGGATGGATGGACAGTGTGAAGAGAGCGCTGGATGCGAGAGGGATGTCTGTTGAGCAAGGAAGAGTGGCTGTGCGTGACAGAAATAAATGGAGAGAAATTGTGAATGAATAAGTGATGACGCAGCCCTGAGGGGATATTCTCCTGCATTTGGTCTGATCAGCTAGTCAGGTCAGGTGCGGGTAAGGGGATGGGTCTGTTATGATGTGGCAGGGGTAAACCAGTTCTGCTGTCGGGCCCTGCTGTGGATGTCACTGATTGCATTGCGCAGTTGACCCTTGTGCGGTGTGATGCGGTGAGGATCTGTCCGTTCTCCCCTTTGGGGCTAAGATGCGAATGAATGTGTTTGAATGGATGAGTAATTGGAGAGTGAGTCGTCCTGTCTCGGCTACCTCCCTTTCCTTGGGGGAAGCAGCCTAGGTATATAGATAGATAGAGATTAATGATAATTAAGTCGATGATAATGATAATAGAGGCGGATACGGTAGCGAAAACCTTAACAACCAGTCTCACGTTATTCATGCGAGATGTTTGGGTCAAAGGCTAGCATCATATTGCAATGCTAATCTCTTGTTTCATCGGAGCATTCAAAATGGGAATTTATCAATTATACGACAAGTTAAAGCGAGAATATTTTGTTGCTCCTGGTCTTGGCAGCCCACTTGCCATCTTACCCTGTTGACACCTGTTTTTATTTAATTCTGCAATCGCCACATTATATCATTCAGCTTATAGGAAGAACTTCTTTTTTTTTAGTGTAGGAAAATCACACCCATTTATTACCTACGCAGTCTAATCAGTCATACACATCATCATCATCATCGTCATTGTCATCAACGTCATATGACCGTGTTGTTGCGGAGCCAAGTTATTATTTAATATATCAGTTCAGTTACCAATCATCATCATTATAGCCTTTCCATACAATACATGAGCAGGGATGAATAAAAAAAAACAGGGACAGAAGAAAAAATAGACATTGAACCACACATCCATTCAAGCCTTAGAAATTCTAGGCTGCACCTCAGGGGTCATGATCCGCACAAAGTTGTCCACTGAAGTCAACGATGTCCATTATTATCATTTACCCACGAATGAAGACATTAGTCTCAGACTGGAGCCAGATTTGCTTACGGACTTATGATCAATTGTCTATCGTAAGTCTGATTCATTTTAGCCTGAGCGACAAGACAAGGAGAGCGTAGAATCATTCCATAACTCCTGTTCCACGTGCAAACAATACGATATGAAAATCACCGTAGGTTATTCACGGAATGAACAAGGAAAGCCGAATGCCAATCTTCCGTGTGCTTCGCTCTTTGAGCTAAAGCAAATCTGAGTTACGGCAGGAAATTAAGTGTGAGTATGCTGAAGAATCCCACCCCTGATGTGATCCCAGCCACCTTGCAGTCTATCACAGTGACTCCTACTTTTTTACCTGGCCAATGACTAGCGCCACCCTGTAATCTCCCTCTGACGTCCCCATGCCGTTCCAACAATACCTCAAGATTAAGACCCGTATTCTAGTCAGCCCAAAAAGTCTTATCAACCTGGCTTCTTCATTCCGATGATGTAGTTTGCATTATGTTCATCCTACCCTCACATTATTTTACAGAAATTAGGATAGCACCAGAAAAGTGGAGTTAGTGAAGGCTGTATCTAAAGCTTCCCAATTCGAATAATCATATTTAAGCTGAGTAGAATCGTCTGACAGGAAAAAGAATAAGGCAGAATTTAAGGTTTCAGAGGCAGAAGGAAATAATCCGATTCGAGAACCGCTTCAGTCCATCACAGTGACGCCTGCCTGACCACTAACAAGCCCCACCGTGAATCCTTCTTGACATCCCCCTGTCACTCTGACAATACCTCAGCCTAAGCCTAGCGGTCGATCCTTGGAAGATGAGATTTTCCTGGAAGAAAAATGATTACCTAGAAACTCCGTCAGTAATCTCGGGTGTTTCCTGGTGATATGGACGACGAAATTGTGTTCGGGTGTTCGTTATTTCGAATGCTCCGACTAAACATATTTCACCGTACAATTCCCTACCCTCCTTATCTGTGTAAAAGAATGTAAGTGATGTAATTGAAAATGTGAATCCCGTGTAATCGGTGACGTTAGTAATGATTCAATCTTCCAACTTCTAGAGGCTTTTGTTTTATTTAGGAAAGGCCTGTGTAGATAAGGGGATTAATAAAGGATATCCCTAGCCCACCCGGTTCGAAAGTCTCCCCTTAGTTAACTTCGCCCTAAGGAAGCAATAAATACCGTCACATGTCTGATGAGGTTACGGTGTACTCTTCAAAACTGATCACTGAGGGTGAGATTATGGAAGAGATTCACATAAGCATACGAGAATGCGGCCTTGTGATGCTCGAGGTCTCCCAGTTCGTCAGCATCAGTGGCCAGACAAGGAATCAGAGGCCACAATAAACCCAGTCTGAATCCCTGGGAAGCTCTCTCTCTCTCTCTCTCTCTCTCTGGGCGATCCGTAGGTTTGCTGTATGATGTAGGTCTATATAAAGCTACTTGTGTATAATTTTTTTCTTCATACTCATACAGACATCAAATACATTAGTCCAAAACGAAATTTAAAGTGGCAAAGTATAAAAAGGCAAATCAACCTTTAATCAATAGTTAATCCTTATGGAGATTTTGTTTATCGTAAAAATGGGTTATGATTCTTTTTTAACTCCATTTCGCTGACTCTATCATCATCTTCTCTTCCTCTGTGATGCTGGCTTTCTTTTTGTTATAACTGGACCGCGTTTCCCCATCCGACAGATTAAGGGAGGCGGCCGTGCGGCTCACTTTCCTTTTTTTTCAGTCTCTTGGAATTAAATTTTGCTAGAGAAGTAATAAATACTAGGTCTCAATTATATAAATTTGGGGAAAAAGAAAAGCACTTATTGCCTCATCAGGAGCATTGAAACATGAGGCTAGTCAATTGAGACCAGATATTAAAGAGAAGAATGACCAGTTCCTTTCTCCAGAGTGATTATCATTGAGGCTAGGATTGTCGACGGTTAAGGAAGCTCCCTGACACTTCTTAAGCGATGTATTTTGTTTATTATATCTTAATGTCCTTTTCCTTGTCAAGCAAATCATTGCAATATCGCCGTACTCTGCATAGACAACGTGCAAAAGCATACCAACTTTCTAAATTCAAAAATAAATGGTCAAAGAAGAGATGCTAGGAAGACTCTATACCCGACGAAAATACGTCTCCATAATCGCAGCCATCCCATAAACCCTCTATAGGCCACGGTCTGTTGGAGCACCGTAACAAACTAGGCACTGGAGGAGGAAAAAGCACTGTGAGAGAGGTGGTCGTTCAAGTTTCAAGAAAGTTAGGAGGGTAAAGTTGGGAGGTTGCAGATGACGTTTGCAGAGTAGGAAGAGAAGCTGGGGAGGAGCGTGTCAGCTATCCAAACGTCACTTGACCACACCTAAACTGGGCACACATACGTCACCTGGTGACACATATGTCATCTGGTCACAAGTCACCTGCTAGTACACACGTCACCTGTCCACAGACGCGTCAGTTATCCAGGTACACGTCATCAGGTCACGCACACGTCACCTGGCCACACTGGTAGTCAGGGGTTCGGGTGGATGTTGGCAGAAGTGCTCCCTGTCTGACTTGGGCTGTAATATTTTCCCATGCCTTTGTAACTCTTATTTTCTCTGCCTCTTTCTCTGTTATTGCTATTTTTTTTTTTCTCATCGTTCCTCATTCCATTTCTTTTCCTCTCTTTTTCTCCACATTTCCCCGTACTTCTTTCTTTACCATCACCCCCTCTCTTTCTCTGCTTTTCCTTCTCCTTTGTTGCTCCTCTTTGTGTTCCCTGTCTGTTATTCGGTTTTCTGCCCCTCTTCCCGTACCATATTCTTTGTCCTCTCTGCGTCCATTTCACAATTTTTCTCTTTGTGCCGTACCTTTGTTTTGGCCAGTTATTCCCCGTACTTCCCTCTTTTGTTTTCCAAGGTTCACTTTCTCTGCTTTACTGGCCTCCCTTCCCCCTCCCTGTCTCTCTCGCGCTCTTTGTGTGTGTGTGTGTGTGTGTGTGTGTGTGTGTGTGTGTGTGTGTGTGTGTGTGTGTGTGTGTGTGTGTGTGTGTGTGTGTGTGTGTGCGTGTGCTTGTGTGTGTGTGTGTGTGTGTGTGTGTGTGTGTGTGTGTGTGTGTGTATGTGTATGTGTATGTGTGTGTGTATGTGTGTGTGTGTGTGTGTGTGTATGTGTATGTGTATGTGTGTGTGTATGTGTGTGTGTGTGTGTGTGTGTGTGTGTGTGTGTGTGTGTGTGTGTGTGTGTGTGTGTGTGTGTGTGTGTGTGTGTGTTTGTTTGTGAGTATGTTTGTGTTTGTGTTTGTTTGTGTGTGTGTGTTTGCTTGTTTGTTTGTGTTCCTGTGTATGTTCGTGCTTGTGTTTGTCTGTCTGCCACTTACTCCGAATCTCTTTCTTCGTTTGTCAATCTTTTTTTTTTTTTTTTTTTTTAATTCACGCTGTATCTCTGTCACTCACTGAACATCTTTATTTTCACTGCCTCCTTTTACCTTGTACCTTTACTCCTCATCGTAATACCTCTCGTATTTTCTTTGTCTCGTTTTCTGTGATTCTGCTATTTTTTGTTATACCTTTATTTTTATTATTTGTCTATCCCCTGCTGTATTTCTTTCTCTTGGGAATTTTGTTCCGAAAAATCGCAAACTCTTGATCAGGCGACGAAGATTCGAAAATTCGTAAGGTTATTTGAGACAGTCTATAACCCTTTGACTAATGTTCTAGTTTTTTTTTCCTCATCTAAACAAATTATTCTTGTGGTAGCCTGGGTAAAATAAGGCGCCCCTCGAGGCACAAGGATTGTGGAAAATTTTGCATATCTTAACCATTTCACTACGTTGATGCATTCCATATTTTATTATGGTTACTGAAGAGATGAATTTATAGAATGTACGGAAGCCTCTTGCAAGATAGAGGATGACATTGGTTTTGTCAAAACCCAACCAATTTGAAATTTTTTTCCTTTGCGAGTTGCATGGTGGAGTTGAATATATAAAAAGTCGTTGTAGCGAATGGATTATATTGCTGGATAAGTAAGTAAATAAGAGAGACTCTGTTCATATTAACAATGAGCGTCAAAGCGCTAAAAAAAATATATACCTTCTGAAGTATCCGATAACGATAAATCGGCCTTTATGTATCGCATTTGACTATACTCTGTAATGCAGGCTGATCGCATCAAACAATTACAGGTCTTAAACTAGAGCAAAGTGGCCCAAGGTCACAACACGCCGCTCGTGCCCCAAATTTGGGGTCCCCCACATCCACGTATACCCTCGATGGATCTTCACCAAAATCGAACCATTTCCTCAGTTCCACTTACCCAACACCTGTGCAGAGTTTGAAGATGATCTGTTCATTGGTTCGAAAGTTAATCGTGGACAGACTCCAATGTGTGGCCTTGATTTTGACCTTTCAGGGTCACCCAAGGTCAAATGTAATAGTGCCAACTGATTCCCCGTATATGATTTCCTATTAGTGTTTAGGAGTAGCCATGCGTCTATCTCTCATCATTGGACTCGTATGGCACTTTGAAATATTTGCTCCAGATTTGGGGATCCCCTCTCCCATCCTTACCTCGGGTGGATTTTCACCAAAATTCGAGTTACTTCCTCAGTTCCATATACCCAACACCTGTGTGAAGTTTGAAGATGATCTGTTCATTGGTTCAAGAGTTACGGGACGAACAATTATCCACCAAATCTTAGGGACGCTGGCATCTACAGATTTTTTTTTTTTTTGTGCTCTCTCTTGACGACATTGTTCACTTTTGATTGACTAGTTCAACTGAAGGGGTCTCCACAAGACGGATCTCTAGTCCTCAGAGATCTCAAGAAGACAAACTACTTTACGTGTCACCGCTTTCGCGTCAATATCTACCTCCTACATGAAGTAAATGCTACGGGTGTATCATTCCGGAATGGTGTGATGGTACCGAAGGGGGGTGTTTTTTATGCCATTTCGACTGGTCTTTTGGAAGATCAGTATTGCCTGTGGCTGTCCAGTTGATCAACTCTGTCAGTCTCCAAGTCTGCTATGTTTTTTTTTTTTTGCTTCCCCACCCCTTCCTCCTCGATCTTCCATGCCTTCCTCCATTTTTTCCTCTCTACCTTCCTTGGTTTCCCGCGATTTTTCCTTTTTTTTTTTCTTTTTTCCGATTTTCCCTCTTTCCATCGCATATTATCTCAGTTTATTCATTTTTTTTCATTCTTCTTTACCTCTTCCACATGTTCTTTCTTACTTCTTCATTTATATCATGTTATTCCTCCTTTCCTTAATTTTTCCTCTCCATATTTGTCTATTATCCTCCTTTCCTTCAATTTTCTACTTTCCTCCCTATCTTCCCTCCCTTTCTTTTTTCCTCCTATCCATACTTTTCTCCATCTCTCTTCTCTGTCTTTATTTTCATCCTTTCCTCCCATTTCTCTTATTCTCTCCATTCTTCCGTTTTTTCCTTACCTTCTTTCCTTTCCTCCATCCTCTACCCGTCTTCCCTCCGTTTCTACTTTTTTCTACTTGTTTCATTTATTCTGTCTTCTCTTTTCCTCTGGTTTTCTTCTTTATGTTCATTTATGCATTTTCTGTCTATACGCCTGATTATTAACACTCAGGCTTCTGCAACTCACTCATAGCTTATTATTATCTGGTGTTAGCTGAAATTGATTCCTAGAACCGTTCCATTATGGCAAAGATGGCTGTTTACGTAAAGGTGGGAACAGACGCCATAAGTCATTTAGCCGCAGTGCTCATCTCCGTACCCTAGGCCGTTGAGCTTGTGAAGGGTTTTTCGTCCACTCTCCTCTGATACAAAGCCACTGCATCATCCAGGCTACTAAAGAAACACCTGTAAGTTTTATCTTAGGTACTAACACCTGAGTCGGGAGGCGGCAGCTGCCAGCACCAGGATTCCAGTGACGCCATTTACCCTCTCATAGTCTTCAGTTCCCGCTACCGCTAGGCAGTTGTTTTCTTCAAGTGGTAAATCATAGGAACCAGAGCATCAGCATCTTTAAAACATTAGTGAAATTAAACATGTGTGTCCAATGGACATGATACAGACCAATTTTGTCTGAAATTGCTGGGTGGAACTAGGCGAGATTCTGGTCTTGTAGGTCGTTTTTCCTAAATACTACTACTTGTTCCGTGTAGCCCCTGCTGATTTTAGTTTCGGGTAAAGTGGGTTTATTTCGGCCTTACATGCAAAAAGTATGTAAATAAATATGCAATTAAAAAAGACAAATAGATAAACATAAATGGTCATTTATGAACAGGTATCAGTAGGAAATACGGTCAGTATGATGATGGTGATAATGATACTAAGGTAGGTGGAGACGTAGCAATCCGTGAGAAGGCGAGGGAGAGTCTTTTGCTTTGTTACCATTTACTCTCGCAGTTACCACAGTCCCACACTAGAAATCGATGGTATTGGTCAACTCTGTAAGCCAATTACTCTATATTCATAGGACTCACTCCCTGTTCCTTTATCATCCCTTCTTATCTACAGATTCCTTCCCATCCTACCCTCCCACTTCCATGCCACCCCATCCCTCCCCTTCCTACCATCCCTTTCCCCGTTATCAGTCCTTTCAATCCGATATCGAACTTTGTATTTGTTAGACTACTAACAAACAATTTCAACTTTTGTGGGGCTTGAAGTTATGAAGGGACTACTGAAGGCAACATCTAACCTCGCCACTTGGAAGTTTATTGTGCTGAATAGAACCTTCTGAAGAGAGCAAAAATGGGGCGACAGAGCCATAGGATGTTCCCAAGATGCTACTGGTGGCAGCATTATTAAGGGAAAGTGTTTCAATGGACCCGTGCTCCCCACTCAGGTTTATTTCAAAGATCTGAGGTGACGTATGATTGAGGTTTATTTCAGAGAGAACTTCTATACCTGTGATCTGTTAGATGGCTAGCCCCATACTGACTCACAGCGAGCAGCGGGCGTGGGAACCTTAGCTTAAGTCAGCAGTTCAGAGAAGTGTGCTGATTTCATCAATGGTGCTGGTTACAGATACATATACATATAGGTTTTAGGTGTACATAATATGGGTACAATACTCCCCCGGTAAAAATGGAATTGGTGTCTCCTGACACAATGAAGGTAGGAATGCAGTAGAAATCCAATAATTGTGAAAAAAAAAGGTGAGGGGTGTTTAGTATGTATATAAGTAAATGGGTTAATTATTATTGGTTGATAAAAACAATCTATAGGAATTGCAGCAAGGCACGGGAATTTAGTATATACAATACATGGCCATGTGAAAGAAGAAAAAAAATGTAAATACATAGGAATAATATAATAATGGGTATATAGACATATGATGCAAATGCACAGCACGTAGGTATAATAATAAAAGAATAGACTGAAGGGTAATATATCATTTGTGGAGCACATATGTGTAGAGGTCACTATATTTATAAGGATCCCATCCGACTATATGATGCACTCTACTATTGTCTTTGTCTTATGAATCCATATTTGGTTCAGTAATTTCACACTAGATTTACTGTTCCACATATATTCTATATGGT
Organism: Coenobita brevimanus; assembly: GCF_032717465.1. Classification (NCBI taxonomy): domain Eukaryota; kingdom Metazoa; phylum Arthropoda; class Malacostraca; order Decapoda; family Coenobitidae; genus Coenobita; species Coenobita brevimanus. Next base: position 27,177,006 of record NC_136976.1, on the reverse strand, counting down.
TATGCTACTAGTAGAAAATATTGATAGTATTTTGGCTGTCACTACATTTTTCTGTTACTCATGAACTGTTCGTTTTCTATTTGGTTACACCTTTTCAATATAATGTAAGGCGTTTCTGTTCAAATTTCTTACATATTATGTTTATTTTCTGATTTTCTTTTAATAGATGGTATCTGGATGCTTCTGCACTTTTAGTTACCATGGATGGACACTAAACACGGCCTTCTTCTACAGCCCGGGGAGGCTGTACAGCTCCTGTTGCGATTCTGATTTCTTGAAGGTGGCGTTCCATTTTCTTTACACAACAATGCATTGCACAGATCATAAGAATGAAACCTATCAAAGAGATGGCCACTGGGGGAAACACAATTGTTGGATGTACCCATGAACGGCTGAAGGCCACAGAAAACTGGTCCATAATGAAGTCACTTTCATTTAGAAAGGTTAGCATGCGCAAGTTTGCAGAGGTGATAGAGATATTATCAAATGGTAGAGCGGAAGTCATGTTGAGTGGTTGAAAGATGTCATAGGTGTGAGTGCGGACAGCTTGGTGGTAACGAGTGGCATAAATGATTACAGATTCAGATTTGACTGTACAATAGTCAGGTGTCTTATAGAGACCATTAGCAAGCACTGAATGAATAGAAGAACCAGGACACACGATGATGACAGAGACAGGAACCGTGAAAAAGAAGTACTGGACGTGGTTGAGATAAGCGTGATGGACTGGAAGTTCTGGAGCCGGTGCAAAGGAACAGGCAGAGTGTACAGAATGGTTGAGAACTAAGGCAAACTTTCAGGGCGCGGCGCTACTAGGAAAAATAGTTAGAAGGTAAGCAGCACAAAGGCGTGACGTAGGGGTAAGGAAAGAACATTTGGTGAGATCTTTTGAGGAGATAAAGGCAATGGAAAGGTGATCATGGGATAGGAGGAAATTTTCCTGGAGAACAGATGCTTGTACTAAGGAATTATTAAACCTGAAAGGAAAGGGAATAAGTTGGAAGAGGTTAAAGGTGATGGCAGAGCGAAGAGGAATATGAACCATGACATGGTTTGCAAGAAGGGTTGCCTCAAGAACTGGATGGTAGAATTCTAGAGAGGAAAAAGAAAGTAGTGGACACAAGTCGAAGGTAGAGTGAGCCCATTTCAATACAGAGCGAAGAGCAGAAATAGGTACTAAGTCCACAGTGACACGTCCATCAACAGCATCAACTAGAATACGAACCAAGGTGGAAACTTGAGAGAGGAGAGAGTCAGTTGAGAGTTGGAGGTTGTCGAGGTGAAGTTTTAGATAGACGAGCTGAGAAACAATATTAATCTTAGAAATCTGTTGTCTGAGAATGTCTGTGAAGTTGTTCAGAGTGTGACTTCATTGAGGTGAGCTGTAATTTTTTGCAACATAGTGTGTTGGACTTTAATGACTCTACTCTGAGATTCTAGGGCCGTGGCCAAGTAAGCTAGGCCGGATTTGAAGTCAGAAAGGTCACGAGCTGTAGCTACGCCAAATAAGCCACTAGAAATTTCACCTCCCAAGTCAAAGAGACCTCGTTTTACACGTGAACGACCTACTGGTGTCTGACTGGAGAACGTGTTGTTTAGTTGAGAGAACCTGTCATAGATGTAAGTCAATTGCCAAGAAAGTGGGAGATACAATGGGTACCAAGGTTGATTTTTTTTTTTTTATAAATAACAGAACGGAGGAAGGAAAAACGAATGGGTAAAAAAAAATAATAATCCATACACCAGATTACTGGTGTCCTCTGTTCATAAAATATCTGTAACAATTAGACTTGAACAGTTGTGGGTTGAAATTTGGAGGAAAACAATTCTGGGGAAGCGAGTTCCAGAGAGATGCAGTTCGGGAAATGAAAGAATTCTGATAGGCAGAAGTTCTGCAATATGGTTGAGTGACATTCAAGTCATGAGCGCTACCAGATGCCCGTGTAGCACGCGGGAAGGCATAGAGAGGTGGCACCATGGACGCAACTTCGTCTGAGCATTTGCCAAAAAAATATCTGTAAAATAATGCAAGGGAGGCAACATTCCTCCTTACTTGCAGGGGAGGTAGTTTATATGTAATGACAGGGTTGTTAATAATTCTAACGGCTTTATTCTGAATTTTGTCTAGTTGTCTTAATGCAACCTCTCCACAACCATTCCACAAGGGTGAGCAATATTCAAGCTGAGAGCGCACATGACTCTTATAAAGTATAGCTAACTGCTCATCGGCGAAGAAGTTACGGACTCTGTACAATAATCCAAGTTTCTTTGAGGCGGTTTTAGCAATTGATCTGACATGAGAGGTCCAGCTGAGGGCACTGTTAAGTGAGACACCAAGAATTTCAATACTTTTGGAGATGGGAATATTAGTAGCACTGAAGGTAATGTACGAATCTGGCAACATCTGTCTATTAGTAAACTGTATATATTTAGTTTTACTAGCATTAAAAGAGACAAGGTTGTTTTGTCCCCATTCACTGATTGTAGATAGATCTTGATTTATGGAGATGGCTGTACTGAGTTGAGAGGTAGAGATATTAGACTTTGTAAATGGATGTCTGAGTGTGAATGAACTATGTAGTGTTGAGTCATCTGCATATGAGTGAATGGAATTGTGAGTGACAGATAAGAGATCATTAATATGAACCAGAAATAGAGTTGGCGCCAGAACTGATCCCTGCAGCACGCCGGCGTTAACTGAGTGGAAATTCGAATATACATCATCTACTTTTACTCTTATTTTCCTGTCACTAAGATAAGAAGAAATCAAAGGAACAAAAGACGTTAGTCCATAGCAAGGGAGTTTGGACAGCAGGGAACGGTGCCATACTCTGTCGAAAGCTTTAGAGATATCAAGAGCTACTGCATGAGTTTCTCCAAAAAGATCAATTGATTGATGGATGGTATGAGTTAGGAGATTGAGTATGTCAATGGTGGATCTTTCATGGCGAAAACCGTATTAGGACTGTGTTTCCCCATGATGGTTGACAGTTGGGCCCTGATCTCGTCCAATTGGCGTGCGAAGTGAGGAAGGGCGATGGCTACGTCGGCCAGGGGCTCTAAATCGTAGCACAATGATATGACGTTCTCAATCACGATTACATCAAGAATGCCGACCCTTTTACCTGGTCCCCTAATGCTGTTTAATTAAGGAGCTTTCAGATATCAGATATCCCAGGAGGTATGCCTGTGGTAGTGAAGGGACCCTGAACCTCTCTTGTTTTTTATCTGCCTCTGTTCTACGCTCTGTCTTTTGCCTTTTCTGTTACACGTGTTTTCGGTGTTTGTTGTTTTGCTTACAATGTCGTGTTCTTGTGCATTCTCTCTCTCTCTCTCTCTCTCTCTCTCTCTCTCTGTTGTGTGTGTGTGTGTGTGTGTGTGTGTGTGTGTGTGTGTGTGTGTGTGTGTGTGTGTGTGTGTGTGTGTGTGTGTGTGTGTGTGTGTGTGTGTGTGTGTGTGTGTGTGTGTGTGTGTGTGTGTGTGTGTGTGTGTCCCTGCCTGCCTGCCTGCGTGCTCACGCGTCTGCGTACATGTCTTCTGTCTGTCTGTGACTGTGTGTATGTGTGTGTACGTATGATTCTGTGTCTGTGTGTTTCTCTGTGTTTGTGTGTTTATGTGTGTGTGTGTGTGTGTGTGTGTGTGTGTGTGTGTTTGTTTGGTATATACAGTAGTTGTTTGTTTGGTATATACAGTAGTTTCTTACTTGACTAATCCGAAAAACATTAAAAAATATAAATATCGACTAAAAGGTATTTGAAGCAGATCTTAGAATGGCTACAGTTCCCACAGGTCGAGACTCACATACTCTTTACACACATTCTTTAGTTTACTCACCACACCCACAGAAACGCAACGTAATACGTACATACAACGCTCACTCACAAAGTAAACACGGTTTTGGTACAGTTCTCAAAAACAGCCACCCCGTATACCATGCATGCAAACTCACAGTACAAAGGAAATATAGTCCTAAATTACTGATACACATGTCCACGGAGATCAGACCCGTTGCCACACCTCGAAATAAAATGCAGCCTATTCTACGAGGACAAGTTTCCTCCCCGCATCTCCTCAATTATGTTTTTCATATTCTGGTAACAAACTCAGGCTTCGATGATTTACTGTCGGGTGACTGAATTAATTTGGCCTTAGCTGCAGTACAATACTGGAATCGTCCTACCATGAAAATGTTATTGTACCATTATTAGCTCTTAGCATCCTGTGAATCGACGAATACAGTCAACTGAAAATATTACTACAGCTTTCCCGACTATGGAGGACCTATGTACAGTTGCGATATGAACAGCGATTCACTTCACGACTATAAACAGCGCCACGGTATGCAATAGCTTTCAAAACTCCATAATGTGATTCTCAGAGTCCAACAAGCTTTCAGAATATTATGTAAGTTCCTTATATGTGCCTTTAAAAAGTGGAAAGCAATTTTTGTCAGCAACTGTACATTTAAGACAGAATTGTCAAAATCTTTCGCTGGACGATGTTGGATTTGTGCGATATTTTTCTGCACATGTTTCAGCTCGTTTGGTAATTCTGAAAAACTAAATGTCAACTCTGAGGCCAATATCGTGCCTCAATGAGTGCTAAGGTAGGATATAAGAAACGATTATTCAAGTAGGGCACAGTATTTCATTGATACCTTCATCACTTTTTTTTTCAAATTATATAGAACCGTTTGGGTCTAGGTATATATCTTTTCTGGACTACTATCACGAACAAAAGCTCCCGACAATCCTCTGCTGTATAGTGCCCTGGTTTGCACTCTTTTTTTTTTTTTTTTTTTATACCTTCCTGAGCATTACAGAACTTCCTTCCCTGTCACACGCTAAACTTTTACTTTATTCTTCATATTGCTGTCACAGTTATGTAACAACTTCCATCTCCACAGCGCGCAGGGATGTGTCGACGAACTTTTGTTCGTGATTTCCCATTTTCTACTGTTTACTTGTATGCCACATACTACTCTTTAAACAACAAGCGGTGCCAAGGCACAGCAAACTCGTCCATGCAGCCATTTTAGTGCTGACGTACAAACACAACAGGATATCTAGTCAAAGATGTCACATATCAAATCTGGAGTAAATCGGGTGAAAATTTACGATTTTATGCCTATCTGAAATTTTAGGCCCGACCCACCTGACATTAACCCCCTTACCGCTGACTAGGGGATGACCCTCCTGATGTAATGATGCATGTTATAGGATGCAGATTTGAAAGATGCACCTGTAGGTATTGATTTCATGTCGATATGACGAATTTGAAAGGAGTTATGGCGAGGAAACGATTTTTTAGTTTCCTTTTTAACATTTTTTGGCCCCACAGCCTGGGCCTTGGCTCAATTTGGCCCAAAATTTAATCGGGTGATTAGGTCATAGCCCACCGTCCCTGTAATTTTAGTCAAAATCGCACCCGGAGTTTTCGCATAAAGTTGTTAACAGACAGACAGACAGACAGAGAGACAGAGAAACAGACAAACCAAATGAAAACAATACATGCTCCTGAGCCCCGCCGGGGCTGGGACGGGTAGCGAAAATAGTTCATTTAACAGTTTCCACCGTCACAGCCGAAAAGGTGAATGGGCAGACTTTTGGTCATAATAATACATACTGTATGCACACTAAAGTCATTCAGAGTTAGCGTTTCTCACGTACTTACTCCCTTCTCAACATGCCCCTCGACCACACACATTCTACTAGAAATAACTCAAGGGGACTAGCCAAAAAATGAAGTTAACCAACAATAATTTTGAGTAAAAGGCAATAAAGGAGTTATTTACGTGATGTCGAGGAAGGTTTTAATTGTACAGGAGGTGAGATTATGGTGCCTGGGAGGACTGAAATAGAAGAGCAGGATGAGAGGGAAAGATGTGTGTGAAAAGGATGGAAAGAAGAGAATGAGAAGGAAGAATGTGGTAGGAGGGATGAAGACGGTATAATGAGAGATGGTGGTAAAAAGGAAAAAGATGGTAAGAGGGGAAAAAGATGATGAAAGAGATGATGATGATTAGAGGGAAGAAGATGGTAAGAGGGAAGATGATGATGAGAAGGATGATGACGAAAGGGACGATGATAAGAGGGAAGAAGATGGTAAGAGGGAAGAAGATGATGAGAATGATGATGATGATGATGAAAGAGATGATGATAAGAGGGAAGAAGATGGTAAGAGGGGAGAGGATGGTAAGAAGAAAGGAGATAGTTAGTGAGTGGGAAGACGATAATGAGAGGGCAGAAGACAGTACGAGGGCAGAAGGTGGCGAAAGAAGAAAATAAAGAGAGGAATGATGATGATGATGATGATGATAGGACAGAGAGGGGTATGAGGGAAGAAGATGGGAAGAGGGAAGAAGATAGTGAGAGAGAAGAGGATAGTGACAGGAAAGAAGACAGTAAGAGAGCAGAAGAAAGTACGAAGGAAGAAGATAGTGAGCGGGCAGAAGACTGTACAAAGGAAGAAGATAGTGAGAGGGCAGAAGACAGTGCAAAGGAAGAAGACAGTAAGTGGGCAGAAGACAGTACAAAGGAAGAAGAAAATGAGAGGGCAGAAGACAGTATAAAGGAAGAAGATAGTGAGAGGGCAGAAGACAGTACAAGGGAAGACGATAGTGAGAGGGCAGAAGACAGTACAAAGGAAGAAGATAGTGAGTGGGCAGAAGACAGTACAAAGGAAGAAGACAGTACAAAGGAAGAAGAAAATGAGAGGGCAGAAGACAGTATAAAGGAAGAAGATAGTGAGAGGGCAGAAGACAGTACAAAGGAAAACGATAGTGAGAGGGCAGAAGACAGTATAAAGGAAGAAGATAGTGAGAGGGCAGAAGACAGTACAAAGGAAAACGATAGTGAGAGGGCAGAAGACAGTACAAGGGAAGAAGAGTGTGAGAGGGAAGATGATGATGACATGACAGAAGAGAGTAAGAGGGAAGAAAGTGAGAGGCAAGAAAAGTACAAAGGGGCACAAAGAAGACTGAATAGCAGCACTCTTGATGTTTTTTTTTCAAGGGTAAGAAGAAGGGAAATACGAGTGATGAAGAACTGGTCATGAGGGAAGGCAGTGA
>NC_136976.1:26952437-27167437 GCF_032717465.1 Coenobita brevimanus | reverse complement strand
TTGAATGTAATGGAGATGAGATGTCTGAGGAGTATGTGTGGAGTGACGCGTATGGATCGGGTCCGAAATGATGAAGTGCGAAGGAGAACTGGAGTTGTTCGGGAGATGGCTGGTAGAGTTGAGCAGAGGGTGTTGCAATGATTTGGGCATATGGAGAGAATGGATAATGAGCGATTGGTGAAAAAGATAACTAGATCTGATGTGAGAGGTGTAAGGCTGAGAGGAAGACCACGAATAGGATGGATGGACAGTGTGAAGAGAGCGCTGGATGCGAGAGGGATGTCTGTTGAGCAAGGAAGAGTGGCTGTGCGTGACAGAAGTGGGTGGAGAGAAATTGTGAATGAATAAGTGATGACGCAGCCCTGAGGGGATATTCTCCCGCTTTTGGTCTGAGCAGCTAGTCAGGTCAGGTGCGGGTAAGGGGATGGGTCTGTTATGATGTGGCAGGGGTAAACCAGTTCTGCTGTCGGGCCCTGCTGCGGATGTCACTGATTGCATTGCCCAGTTTACCCTTGTGCGGTGTGGTGCGGTGAGGATCTGTCCGTTCTCCCCTTTGGGGCTAAGATGCGAATGAATGTGTTTGAATGGATGAGTAAATGGAGAGTGAGTCGTCCTGTCTCGGCTACCTCCCTTTCCTTGGGGGAAGCAGCCTAGGTATATAGACAGATAGATAGATAGTAAAATGTACCCTCACGTTCTTCCACACCTTTGTCTTCAGATCTTGTTGATATTGCACAAGAAGCTACCTTAGGTTACTCTAAGTACATGTTCCAAAGATGAATGACCTTGAACGACTTTTCAAGTTAACAGTTCATGATGCCAAAATTTTGTTTGCATAACTACAATGAATATCATAAAGTTATGACAAAGCTTCCATATTGTGGTTCCACAATAGGTAAATAGGCAACTAATTATTATTATTATTATTATTATTATTATTATTATTATCATTTGGTAGCACCAGATGCCCTACTCAGCTAGGGAGGAACTAAGTGCAAAAAGCGTCTGAAATATTCGCTTTTCCGTGCTATTTTTTCTTGTCAGATGATTATATTAAACGAAGAAGCCACGGTATCGCATAAAGTGCTTAAGGAAGAAATAAGCTATTAGAAGTAAACAGAAGGGTTGAGGAGGAAATTAGGAACTTACTCGTGGGGGGGAATTTTAATGGTCGTGAAGCGTTAAGTAGCGTAAGTGAGTACAAAATTTACAAGCTTGGTATGTTACGCTATTGAAATGATTCACTATGACATTACTGATGAGGCATATCGGGTCCAGAAGTATTATATAATCACGGTACAATGGACGACACCTCATAAAAAGTGTATCTTTTTAAAGCCTGAATCAACAAAACTGTTTTTACTCCAGGATCTGCATCGAAAAAGAAAATCTTTATCAACATTCTCTTAAAAGAAACTAAATCCTTGAAGCATCAGCAACACATCTTATTTTTCGAGTATAATTATATTCGCAAAGTACATTTTTGTGACACTTGCTGCGGTAAAATCCACTAAATATTCTGAAGTTTATTGCAAAAAAATAATAATAATAATAAAAATAAATAAATAAATAAATAGATAAAATAAAGTATTAACGTGTTGTTTCTCTGATATCATTTGATATATATGCACATTATGCAGCCTTTTAGCACCTGTTTCATCAAAACTCGATAGATTGTTCTGAATAGATTATATAAAATTTATAATATTTTGGCCTGATTGTCGAAAAAAAAAATATATATATAAGTTTAGGGTTAATGGCAACACTCATCCGGAGGCGTCAAAACATGAGCCGAGAAGTAACAAATAATGCAAAAAATTTATTAACTTTGGCAAGAAATAACCGGATAAATTTTTTAAAGCTGGAGAAATAGGTACCATTATTAACATAAGAACTCAACGCATTTTACCATAAATCTATAAGTTGCAGCCCCTAAGAATTCAAGTTTATAAATTTTATACTTTATTTACGTCTCTGCTTCAGGTCATATCTAGACAACTAAAACATAGGCTATACTTTCCTACCTCACTGAGCAAGAATTTGTTACCGAAGAAGACATTCAAGTTACTACCGGGTGGTATTATTTAGTTTACAAGAGACTTTTCAAACCGCAGAAGTTAACAGCATTTGTTAACTGTTTATTTGTAAAGGTTCTCCCAGGCTGCACAGACTCGTCTGGAGGCAGCAGTAGTAAAGTGAAAAAAGAAATGCTTTGCTGAGGGGTTTATGAACAAGGAACCCCATCATTCCCCCACGCCCAATCCAGAGCTGAATAACATTGTCTGATATTAATAATGTTAAAATTGGAAGAAATGTTTTCAGGCTGGAGGAGCTAAATAAGGGCGACCTTCATCATTCACCCTCACGTGGAGCCCTTTCAGAAGGCGTGAAGGCAACTACTGTTGAGGGGGGTAAAATTTTCTTTCCATGAGTTCCAACAACCCCGCTGTTGCTGTTGACAGATGGGCCTCCGACACGAAACGCTGGAAGTGGCCGGGAGTATGAGGAGGGTGTAGTAAATTGGGGACATGCTGGGGTTGGGCGGGGAAATAAGGGAGTGAAGGTTGTGAACCCGGCTCAGGGCATAGATTTGACAGCCAGATCCTTCCCTTCTGCTGAACACCTTCCCATGTCACCACCTGAGCACTTAGGTTTCTCTAGGATAACTTATTATTGACTTTTTTTTCTGCTTCTTTCAAAACTTTTGTTTAGCTTGAGAAACATTTCAAATTCGAAGAGTTGCATTTAGCATTCATTAATTCACTTAGTACTTGGGTCTTTTCTTCAATTCAGTGATATGAATTGATGCAGCAAGAATATACTAAGAAACACATCAACGGATTTGAAAAGATAAACGATCGACTCAGGGGTAGTGGCTAAAATAAAATTCCTGGGTTTACAAGCTGGGGAGAAAGTGTTACTGAAGATAGTTTTTGAAACCTTTACCTACATCAATTTCTCCCAGCATTACTAAGTTCTCTCAATAAAATACCCAAGAGAATTAACTATAGCAAAAAGGGTGGTGGGAAAGAGAGGGGCGGGGAGGGGGTAGGGGATGGGAGGAGGTTCACCAAAGGGTCGACTCTGGCAATGCAGCAACCTACTGCTTCATATCTCTGCTGGTCACTTTCACTTTATTATTGAATGGTTAAGCATATATTTTACCGTTTTATTTCTGGCACTGGCGAGCAATTTTATACAGATGTAGGTAGGCATTATGTTGTTTCTTTTGACAGTGCATCCTGAACTTTCAGATCTGGTGGTGTACCTCAAGGGCAGGGAAGAGGTATTGCGTTACACAACGGAAAAGGAAGAGAAAATGGAAATGATCATGATAGCAGCGGAAGGTAGGAATTGAACTTTATTCGTTTTTATGTTTCTTGATATAACAGCGTCGTGAATTGTTCAGGTGGAAAAAACATACCCACACTTTTCCAATGTAATATAATTCTTCCTTTGATTTTTATGTCTCCGCTTCATATGAGACCCTTAGAATAGAAGTGGCCCTTTAATCAACCAGATACTTTTTCTCAGGCGTTGTAGTATTAGACATTTCCCCCATCCCCATTCCCCTCACACCCCTCAGGATTTACCATCTTAATACAAACTGGAACAAAGAACGCTAAAGATGTAGAAAGGTACAGAACGGGTCAGACCAGGACATCCTTCCCTCCCCCTCCATCTCCATCCGAGCCTCAAGATTACACCCGTCAGGATTTACCAATTTATGATCAAGTGAAACAAAGGACCCATGCCGGTCTGGTGTGTCCTTCCTCACGACATGGGGTATTAATCATGTGTAATTGCCGACCCCTAATTTACAGTCTTTGATACTGCACGAGAAATTTTGGCACAAGAGGCAACTTTTTCTTCGTCATAACACAAAATACTTCGCCTGCATTTATCCTGGTTATGTAGAGTGTAACCCAAAGTCTCACTGGTGTAATTGTTACTTTCGTTATGATATTCACAACCTTCACATTTTACGGTGTTTTGGTCTGCTTTTTGCATACAATTCCAGTTTAATAGCTTAATGGTAGCCATAATCCCGCAATGGAGGTAGTATAGTAACTAATCACTGTGCCCTCATTGTCATTCAAAATAATTACTCAATCTACGCCCCACAGCAAAACAAACACCCGTCCCTTCACACCCCTCTCAGACAAGCTCACTCGGATTTGGGTGAGGGGAAATTTGCCAAGATAATTTTATCAGGCTTCGAGGGTTCTGCATCAAACACCTCACACGCGATTGCCTTCGCCCTCCGCATTGTTACCCACCGTGACTAATTAATGAGGACATGTCACCTCAGGCGAGAGAGAGAATCCCTTTCGTCTTAATGCTATTAATATGCAGTGTGTATATGTATATATATATATATATATATATATATATATATATATATATATATATATATATATATATATATTGATAGATAGATATAGATATACAAACATATATATATATATATATATATATATATATATATAGATAGATAGATAGATAGATAGATAGATAGATAGATAGATAGATAGATCGATAGATAGATAGATGGATAGACAGATATACAGATAGATAGACATAATATTGTGTGTGTGTGTGTGTGTGTGTGTGTGTGTGTGTGTGTGTGAGTGAGGTTGCTGTAGACCGATAGTTAGGTAAGTAGAAATTATGTGCCGGGGAATATGTGGGAACAAGTGAACAATAAACTGGTACTTATGTAAGTAGGTAGGTAGTTTGGCAGGCAGGTGAACAGGTAGACAAGTAGGTAGTCAGGTAGAAATTCTGGGGTCGAAGTTTTGTCGGTAAGTCGCCTGTCCTTTATATCCCCGGAGGGTTTTAGCAGCGTGAATAATAAATGGTCACGTTAAAGGAAACGCTCAGTGTATTCAGCCTAGGTATACATAATAACTGAGGTGAAATATCAAAAGTTAATGTGAGCGTAAAGGGGTTCTGTGGGTTGTAGTGGTGTTCCTTTGTCGCTCACCCACTTCTCTCTCTCTCTCTCTCTCTCTCTTGGGGGCGCGGTAGAACAGTGGTAGCGCGCTGAGCTTGTGATCGGGAGGTCGCAAGTTCGAGCCTCTCCCAGGCTACCGTTGCCGGGAGGGGTAGCTCCCTCCTGTAACCCCAGCGGGGCTATATGGCCTTAGTTGCCTAGCTCGGGGAATTCATTTCTCCATTTCTCTCTCTCTCTTTCTCTCTCTGTCCTTGTGTTGTTTCCTCATTTTCGAAAATCTTCTCCACTATTCTACTAAAGTGCAGTCAGCTTTTTGCGTGTCTGTATATTTTACAAACATATATTGCAATCCATTCCGTCTGTTGTGTGTTTTATTTTTTATTTTTTATTCTCGTATAAGGTTACAAGAATTTTTTTTCTATATTCTCTTCAAGGATCCTCTTTTTGCATCCTCCTGTCATTTCCTGTCCGATATTTTGTGAGATGTGGGCCTGTAATTTACCATCATAATTTCAGGTTGATGTTAATGACTCCGTAATACTTCTTGATGCTTTATTGGCAGCGTAGATGTTACACCCACGGAGTGTAGTTGATCTTTAACTCTCATACAGTCTACTTTTCCGGGCACAGGTAGAGAGTTTCCTTTGTGTGTCTTGTCCTGTGTCACGACCACACTGTTTACAGATAGAACTGTCATTCCAGCAGAATTTGCAAGAGGTCTGCTGGCTGCTCAGATTGACTCAGGAAGTCCACAGAAGCCTCAGCAACAAAACATCCGGTCGCTTACTCGTACAATTTTCTCTTCTCTCGACGTGAGCCTTTCTTCGATTCCTCCCTTGATTCTGTGTTTCTCTGCCTCCTTCGAACGCAGCTTTTACTCCTACATGTTTTCCGTCGCTTTTCCTCGAATCTCCTTTCTCTGTCGAATTCTGCCTGGTTCTTTTGCCTTTCGCCTTTTTAACACCCCGACTGGCTTCTTTACCTCCTTTTTGGTGAAACATATTCCTTGTGTCCCCTTGACTCCATAATATTATATCGTATTATACTGATTTTGTGACCTTTTTTTTTTTTGTTATTATTTCTTGTCATTCTCTCAGTCATTTTGTTTATTATTATTTCTTGCCATTCTCTCAGTCATTGAGTCTGTCATATCTCATTTTCTGTTGTGCCTGTCTGTCAATTGCCTTTCACCCTCTTTCGTTATTTCCTGCTCTTTAATTCTTTTTTGTCATGTCACTCTCCTTCTGCGGTTCATCCTCTTCTTGCTTACTCTCCTTCTCACCTTTGGGCTTCCTTATCCTTTTTTTACTAGTACTTTTTTTTTTTTCATTTTTAGCTACGTCATCTTTCTCTCCTGTATCTTCCGATTATTTACTATTCATTTCCATTCAACGTTTTACACTTTCTGCGTCTTCATCTTTAATTCTCACCCTCTTTCTTCTTAATTCTAACCCTTTCCATCGCACCAGTCTTTTAACGTTTTCTCTCCTCTTGCCTTTCTTCCACCCTCCCTCTCCTTCGTCCCTTCCCTTCCTTTCCTTCTCTCCCCTGTGTTTCCATTCAGCTCCTTCCATGCCTCACTTGCATCCCCCTTTTTCTGATGCTAAAAGCGTGGCAATGCATCTTTGGGAAGTCCCACCTTGCTGCTTCACTGGTAGATCATGGGACTGTGCAAGCACGTCCCTCGGGATGGTCATAAAGAGAGAGAGAGAGAGAGAGAGAGAGAGAGAGAGAGAGAGAGAGAGAGAGAGAGAGAGAAAATGTGTGTGTGTGTGTGTGTGTGTGTGTGTGTGTGTGTGTGTGTGTGAACCAGTTTATCAGTCTTCAGAGGATGGCTGCATAAATCCTACTTAAACTGCGTTTATCATTGAACGATAAATGATAAAACTGGGACATGACCCCTTTTTGCTCAGCTACACTTTAATATAGCAAAAAAAAAAAAAAAACAGTGAATATTGTTCCACAGTACGGATCCTCATTTCTATGCTCTGCGCTACAGGTCTAAATTTTTTTCTGTGTCTGGGGAGGGAGGTCAGACCAAAGTATTCACGAGAGAGAGAGAGAGAGAGAGAGAGAGAGAGAGAGAGAGAGAGAGATGAGGGAAAGGAAGTGAGTGGGAAGAGGAGAGCGAGAAAGAGAATAATGGGAACCTCGAGGTTAAAATATGGCCTCAGACTGGGTGTTGCAATTCCAGAATTTTTACACAAATTCTCATTCGTGTCACCCTGGGCCAGCTTTCCTTAATTACTGCGGCGTCCAACGTATAATCATAGCATGTGCATTCAGTGGGAACAGACATGATTACTACACACAACTGCACCCTGCATCCCACTCGCCCTTATTCAAACTGTCCTCATGCTTCATCCTTCCACAATGCCTCACACTTTCTTGCCTCCCACCTATATACTTGGTCATACTAACTTCTTCCTTCATTATTAATACGTTCATCCTACCTGCCGTTTTCGTGCCTTTGTGTATACTTATCATATTTTGTCTTGCATATCACGTTGTTCATTCCTGCCTTCATCATCCTTGCCTTCACTCTTCAGTCTTATCGTTCCATCATACCTGACCCTTTCTTACCTCCCAGGAGGCCTCCTTGTACATACTGCTTTCATTTTCCATCTTTCCTTAGTGTACAGCGAAAGCAACCAAAATAACTGCGCACAAGTACAACCTGTCTCCATCCCCTTGTTCATACTGCCCTCTCTCTCCATGTCATCCTTTCCTTGACCAAATTTTACGCTCTAATTTCTCGTTCCTATGGTTCCCCATTGTTCTACACTCTTCTTACCATCAAGTTTTAAACCTGTCATCACTAAATCATTTTCCCGTCCATCCTGCTACCTGTCTTTTAACATCCATCCCCGCACCGTGAGGCCACAGCATAGTCTCATGTATGCATATGTCCATCGTCCAGACTTCACTCTGACTTTTCCCTTGTGCAGCCACCCAGTTTATCTCTCAGCCCCTTTCTCGTGCCCCCGCTCCCTTTGTATAAGTTTTCACTCTGCTCTGTACACTTAAGAGAAGCTCTGTCGCCTCTTCCCTCGACTCCCCTCCCCGTCCTTCTTCCTGCGACTCCTGTTATGCAACCCTTTCCTTTCTCTTTTATCTCCTCTTAGATTTGTTCCTCCCTGTGTCTGCCCTGGAGCAATTTAGATTTTTCAATGTCTCCTTTTCCTTTGGCCTCCCAGTCCTACGCCAATTCTACAGTATCTGTAGTCTTTCACCATCTTTCCCTCGTGAGGACTTTCCACTTTTCCTTCCTATCTTCCCTTGCATTGTTCCTCCCTGTATCAGCCCTGTACTATTTCAGCTATTCTTCTTGTTTACAAATCCTTCGATCTAAAAATTTGTTCCCTACTTCGGTCAGTCTTGTACTGTTCTTCCCACGTGCAAGCCTTCCAAATATTTTCTTGCATTATTCCTCCTTGCCTCTGCCTGCAAGAGTTCATATTTTCTACCTTTTCCGTTTTCCTTTCACCTCTGTCTTGCGATCCCCCCCTCCACCACTACCTATATCGCATCTTCCTTCCCTTATACGAGACTACATTTTTTTTTTTCTTTCTCAACTGACCTCTCCCATCTTGGTGTATTCTACATCTTAGCAGTCCTTGCCATATTCCTCCATAATTCCCATTTGCAGCTCCTCTAGTCTTCTACCATACCTTCCTCCTGAAATCCCTCCAGTTTGATGATTGTCGGAGAACCAGCCATACCAGTACCACCTGGCGCCCGCACAATTTTTCCCCCGGGACATTTTCGTTAGGGATTTTTTTTTCTCCTAACTAATTCCTTCCCCCTTGACATATTTCCCCCTGAATATGTCCCCCGGACAGATTCCTCCCCTGGATTTATTCCTCGCGGATATTCCCTCCTCTGTATGCTTCGTTCCCTTCTGATTTTATAACCAAATCTTCGAAAGAACAATTGGTAGTGTGATAGGTAAGAAAATATTCAAAATATTTGTACATATAGGTCGGAACCTACAACACTCAGTCCTTGTGCCAAGCTACACAGTTCTGGAAGAGTTATTCCTGAAGTTGTTTGGTGGCACGTCTGACGTGATTTTTGTCTGGCTGACTATATTTCTCCTGAAGCAGGGCAAGCGACATTAAAGACTAGTCTTTACCGTGATCGATGCTTGTGGCCAACCAAAGGAAAGAACGCAAGATTCCAGCTCTCGCATGTCATTTGGGCGATCTCCTTCTGCGGTAATATCGTGCGCATTCCTAACTGTGCGGGCAAACAGAAGCGAACGGTATTGGATTGAAACATACATATCAGGTGTTGGTTGTTGTTACTGTTGTTGTTGTGATTACAAGATCACCTGAATGTGTACAGTACCTGATGAACTGCAGGCAGAAATTACCCTGTTCCCTACAGACAGCGGTACGAACCTTAACCCATTGACTGCCTTTGTATTTTTTGTTTTTTTTTTTTAACCATGCCGCTTCTTGAGGCAGATAGGGGAAAAATAGGGTGATTCACGAGCTGTTTTGACCAAATTATATTAAACGAAACATGTGTAGGTTTAAATTTCACAAACATCTATCTTTCCACGAACGTTTGAAAGAAACTGGAGCTCCGAAGATGGTTAAGGGCCGGAGGCACAGCGTGCTGAAGAGGTGTTGTGTGCGATTGGAGAACAAGGGTCGCCAGCGTAAGCACCGGGCAGCGTTGCTATAGTCTATTTGATTGACTTGTGCAGCTGAGATGTATGCGGCAAGTAGGGTGTGTTTGATACGCGGCTGCTGATTGGCCGCCGATGATGTCATTGAAGTAAATGCAGGTATGTATAGTTCTGCAACATGCGGACGTAGGTGTACACCGTGCGTGGATGTAGTGGAACATGCGGACGTAGATGTACACAGTGGGCGGATAATTTATTTCAAATGTCACTCATCGTTTTATGAAACTATAATCAACTGTAATTTTCTTTAATAACAGTAAACTTTTAAAGCTAATTTTGACATCTTCAGCTTCGGAAATTAGCCTATTCCACATTTATTATGGCAGCTTGTATTGAAGGCAGTTTAATAATATAAATATAAATGTATTAAAATAAGAAGCATAGATTTCAATCATCGGCGGCCAATCAGCAGCCGCGATTCAAACACACCCTACTCGGCCCATGCATCTCAGCTGCACAGGTCAATCAAATAGACTATAGTCAGGAAAAGAGCAGGAATTCTGTCCCATTCGATTGTTTAAGATTTCATTACCAGGTCTTCTTTTCTTAATTACCTGAAAGGGCCTTTAAAACTGATCTGCCATTACACACTCAAAAATCGTTGTCACTAAAATAAGAATGGCAAAAAGAATTTCAGGGCACAAAAAACATAAAATAGAACAATTTCATTCTTGAAAGAGTAAGATATTTATATATCGTAAAAACAGTTTGTCTCAAGTGCTATGCAGAACTCCTGGTAAAACTGTGTAGCCTACAAGTGTTTTATACCATCTGATATAACCTACAGTGCTAATAATAGTTTTGATTAAAGCTATCATTCATCGTAAGGCAACCCACCACTAAACCTAACTTAACAAAACAAAGCAACCAAGCTGATCAGTTTAGACTACAGCTGGACCTAATTAAATCAAATTTTTACCTAATACAGACTGCCGTTAGACCTAACTATACCAAATTCTTACCTGAACTAACTTTGTATGGCCTTGCCTGCAAACAAATGCCAGTGGAACCTATACAACCTAAAGTAACAGTAAACGAGCTGAAAATTGGTTACTGAGGACTATCTATATCTATATCTATATATATATATATATATATATATATATATATATATATATATATATATAATGTATAAAATGGATAGGTAGATAGATAGATATACACACATGGAGAGAGAGAGAGAGAGAGAGAGAGAGAGAGAGAGAGAACAGTGTGATCTAGTACACAGATGTACTGAGGCAAAAAATAACATAAAATCAGATTATGAAGTTGAGAAGACAATTGTTACTATAGTAACTGCTAGACTGATGGAATTATTGCTTAACTTAGGTTTTTCTTTCAAATTTATCTTGTACAGGATTCTAGCGTGCCGTCCATGTAACACAGAACGAAAGTACAGCTCTTCTCATCTGATGGTACAATATAGGCTATTCACCAACTTTATCTCCGCAAGTCAAGAAAAAACAAAAGGGGGGCTGCTTGAAGAAACTCTATTTCTGCCAGGAATAATAAGTTAAATATTATCATAGAACACACACACACACACACACACACACACACACACACACACACACAACATTTCCTACTTTCCCACACACATATCCTTCCCCCCTCCCCACCTTCCTTTGACATGTCGTGCCGCAGCAAGCAATGCTGAATAACCATCAGCTACACCAGGTCCTTAATAACTGTGTCATAACAGAGGTGACAGATCATTTTGTTGCTATTGTTATTGATGTGCATTCAAGCTTCAGATCTCTACTTCCTGTGTCACTCTATGATTCCTGGTAGTTCTTAACTCTGTGCAGTTAGTCCTCTGCAATACGTTTGCAGTTCAGATCTTGATGAACTAGTCTGAAAACTAGACCTGCTTTACAGACCTTCATGAACCAGAACGATAAGACCTGCATCTGCTTTTCAGACCTTCATGACCTAAGGTAGTTGGAAAAGAATTAGATGCATAGATCACCTGGAGATAATTAACTATTATTAGACAGCTTAGTATTAGATAACAGTTGCCTTAAGAAAGCGATAGAGATCTTTAAAAATTGCCGGTGAATAGAATGACCATCTCTGTATCCAGCAAAAAATGCGCTACATTAGCAAGTTTTTCCAATCCACCATGGCCCTGTGATCAACACCTCATACTCCTCACACTTTCTCAGAACTATAGATACATACATGAAATGTCATGACTCCTCTACTGAGGCTGAACATGGTACGACTGATTTTTTTTCTAGAGACTGAAAGATAAACCCTGTGTCATATTGCTTTTCAACAGCTGCTGGAAGTTGCTGAGAAAACAGATCTAAAATGTCCAATAAGATCTGTAACAACGTAAGAGTCTCAAAAAAGTTTATTGCGTATACTTGTCGTGAAATACTGAGATGCATTTATTTTCCAGATGAGAGTAGGCCTACTCTTCGATGATAATTATGCTAATCAGCTAACTTATCTTTTATGCTGCACCTCTACTGTATATATTAAGCCGCTCACATGTATTAAGTTTTTATAAGCCCAGTAGGATTGCTGTTGCATATGTTTTGACTAGCGCACCTCAAGCAATTAAATGCAGCAGATATTTCTTATAATCATTGTAAAGACAGCACGATAATGGTTTTTGTAACAGTAGGGTTTGTAAGTTTTTTCCATCCATGTTATACGAGTTACTTCGTTCGAATTTTTAATTATGTATTTCACTCAGACTGAGTGGTTAGCAATGCTGACTAGAGAGCTGTCAGGATTGGAATCTTGGCGTAGGAGGTTGGCGCTGCTTGACTCAGGTGTCCAGCCACCCTTTATGAGGTTGGTGGGTAGGTAAAATGAGTAGTTGAGTACCTGGTTAACACCTAGAGGCGGTAACTATGATAATTCTGAATGATGTAGTTGCCTTGTATCCCAGGAAAGTGGGTGAATATCCCGCCACAAGTTCAACGACACTTGTTACGGAGATGAGAACAGTGGCTAAGCGCTTCGTGGCGTCTGCCGCCACCCATAATTTACCTTTTCTGTGATATACCTGGTTTGATTGTTGATATATCATTTTTGTTTAGAATTCACTCATCTGTCATTTCCCAGAGTTATGCCATTCCCTCTCTCTCTAGATATATTTAACATACATGTAAGTAAATGCTTATGTCTACACACACACACACACACACACACACACACACACACTCACACACACACACACACACATATATATATATATATATATATATATATATATATATATATATATATATATATATATATATATATATATATATATATATACAGTATATATATATATATATATATATATATATATATATATATATATATATATATATATATATATATATATATATATATATATATATATATATATGTATACACACACACAGAAGTCCATATTCTGTTTTACCCAACGTAGTGTGCTGCATTGTATTGATCTTGCAAATGCAACAGGTGTGTAGTGTATGTGGTAGTGATAAATGCTGTACTGAGTAACAATTTGTAACCATTCCATTGCGACAGCCTAAAAACTCACATTCGTGCCCAACGGTGCTTTTAAATATCGAATATTTCTTATTGTATATTGGTGTGGATGTGGATGTGATAGGAAGCATTAGGAGGAACACACTGAGGTGGTTTGGCCGTGTGGAGAGGATGGAGAGTGAGAGACTGACGAGGAGAGTGTATGTGAGTGAGGTGGAGGGGGGGAGAAGGAGGGGGAGGCCGAGGATGAGATGGAGGGTTGGGGTGGAGAGGTATATGAGAGAGGGGGGTGTGAGTTGGGAGCAGGGCAGTGAAATGGCGGGGGACAGGGCGACGTGGAGGCGATTTGTTTGTGGCCACCCCGTACGGGATTGAGGCGTCTGGCAATAGATAGAGAGATAGATAGTATATTGCTGTATATTTATTCAGTCCCAGTAGAAATAAACGTACTACTGTACTTATTTTTTCCCTGAAATGTTTTTTTTATATATATGTAATGCGAAGAGAAAGGCAGAATAAAGTAAATGAATGTTCACTGGGTGAAAGGCTGCAACTGCAATTAGTTTTCATTGAGCTGTATTGATATTTATTGTATAAGTAACTGAGGCCTGGGATGTTACCATTCTTTAATATAACGGAATTTTGCCACCCACCTGTTACGCACATGTTTACTGGTATATGTTTTTACAAGTTTAAGAACCTTTTTTTGAACAGCAGTAAGACTAGTTAACGATAGTTTATATTCCATTACAGGTATATTCATGACATCACTCCAGTAAAAAATGCTTAACTTTTTTCACATGGAATGAACCTCTTGTGTCGATTGCCCAGTCTTTCTACTCAGGATATCAGGGAAGGTATTTATACTCACTTAAATCCTTCAGTCCGATAACGTATAATTTGATCTTATTATGCATTCCCGGACAATTTACCTTGAGACAGACTTTCGGGCTGGAAATGTTAGAAATAGCCTTCACTATTCCCATGAAAACCAGAGGTCTTCCCTAAGCTGAATAATATTGTCTGATGGTTACAATAATAAAAAATATATTAATAACAATCATCATACCGGAAGAGATGGAAACAGAATTGACCATTCTCAATGTATCTATTTCACTTTTATTCTGCATGCCTCCTACATTCTCTTCTCCCCATTCCCACCCCTGACTCGTGTCTAATGACTCATCGACCACCCACTTACCAATTCCTCACGATTTCGCACTTATAATTTCTTGTCCTGCGCATGTCACTACCCCTGTATCTTACGCGAATCTTCTGTTCTCATTTGACCAGCCTCCACCTCTGCTTCATGGTTAATACCTCATTGCACTGTCACTCATTAAATCCTATCCATCGACACGTATCATCTGTTCTTCGTACTTCCCACTTCTTTCATTTATTATTTCTTTTCCCAGCCTTTCACAGACCTCCTCTCCTCCTTTTACTCACCTGATCTGCCCACTTTGTTGCCTCCCGTCTAATGCCCTACTACTCTTCCACTTTTTATCTGCCACGCACCGACTCACATCATCATTTTGCCACCATTACCCATTTCTCATTAATATTGGAGTTCAACTGCTACCTACCACTCATTCTTTTCTGTATGCCTCCTCTACTCTGATCTGTCCAATACCATACCTCCCTCACATCTAATGCATCGTTACGTCGCCTACTCCCTTCACATCTTCGCAGATCATAATTTCTTCACCACATCCCACTTGTCCTTCTTTAAATTCTTAACTGTAAATCCACCACCTACCTCCCCCAATCTTTTATATTATGACTAACCCTGCTTAGTGTCTAACGTCTCGTCGTTCTCTCACCTGTCACCCCGCCCCATCTTCCCACAAAATTTCTTTCGTACGACTTCCCACGTTTCTGTTTCTTTAGTAACCTTTCTCCATATAACCTCTTTACCCAGTTCGGCATGGGCTATCTATTTTTATCATGCCAGCCCCTACTCCAGCTTTTGTCTAATGTCTTCTCACTCCAGCATTATACCTCATCAACAGTTCTTCACTAACCTGTTTCAACTCCCACTCTCTATAACAGTCTGCCTTCCTCAACTGCCTGATTCTTTTGCACTACTCCCTTCATGCCATTCTCTAACCTTCTCCGCCCCCCTTCCTCACCGTCTCTCCCTTCCCTCCCCATCACCCCTTCCTCTCCCGTCTGTCCCTTGCATCCCTACCTCTCCCTCCTTTCACCGCCTCCTCATCCTCTCACAGCCTTCCCTTGTCCTCCGAGCCCCTCCCTCCCATTCGCCTCCTCGTCCTACTTGTCCTCCTACACTTTTCAGCTCAGTTCTTTCCCGGTGCATATTTACCAACCTTGTTGACCATTGATCCCTCCAGATGCATAATCAATCACAGCCCACTTCTAACTTCAGCAAGTCTCCCCACACTGCCTTCCCATCCCTGTCATGTTGTATTTGATATTACTCTTCCGTGGCTGCATTTCAACCTTAGATTGCGAGGAGTATCGATAAGCGGAATAAAACCGTCCGATGCAAGTTGGAGTAATAATAAAAAGTTCCTTTTTGTGATCAGAAAGTGAACTTTGATTTTTCATTTTTCTTTTTCTTTTTCTTTTCCCTTTTTTCAATTTCTTCTAAGATTTCTCTGAAGCAGAGTAGTCGGTTGTCGATGGCCAAACAAAAATGGAAAATAAGTAATTCGCATCCAAAGGGTATTAACACAAGATGAACATCCTGCACATGCCAGTGATATCTGAAAGATATGATTCAGACATGACGTGGTAATACTTCCTGGTTGACGATCTACTCCATTAACATTGTGTAAGGGCATCTGAATAATAAAATCAAGATGTGTATGTGTGTCTGTCTGCGTTTTTTCGTTTCTTTCGCGAGAACGGTAATAGATATCGACCTAATTATTTTTGCATTAGGTCGGGGTAAGTCCAAGGAGTGTCAGAAAAATGTTAAACAGGAATTTTGGCGATTGCGCACGACGCGAGGGAGCGAAAATTCTGGAAATCGCAACATGCGATAATGTCTTGTCTGTGCGTCTGTTCGTTTCTTTTACGAGAATGGTAATGGATATCGACATAATTCCTTTTGTGATAGGTCGGGGTGTGTCCAGCGAGTGTAAGAAAAATTAAATAAAAAATGTTGGCGATAGCGCGCTACGCCAGAGAGCGAATTTGTCGGAAATCGCTTCGCGCGAAATTATATAAAATATATATATATATATATATATATATATATATATATATATATATATATATATATATATATATATATATATATATATATATATTTGACATTCTGGTGAAAAGTGGTCACTGTGGGTTCACAAAAAATTATGAAAATAAAGATAATTGTAACTGCAAACATTACGTGATGGAAAAGTTATTTGTTTCACAAATTTTTATGGGCAAGCACTGGTTTATTATAAACCAACTTTACTAGAATAATGTGCTCCTACACACAAACAACAAAGAGTGTGTGTGCGTGTGTGTGTGTGTGTGTGTGTGTGTGTGTGTGTGAGAGAGAGAGAGAGAGAGAGAGAGAGAGAGATAGGTTGGATGTGCGGAGGGGGGGAATGAATGAGAGAAATAGTAACGGTAGTGGTGAAGAAAGAAGCCACAGACTGGTAGGGATGTGTAGGCTGCGAGGAGAGGCGGGGGGGGGGGGTCCCAATGTTACATCAGCACCAGACATGTTGGGTGTCCCAGGCGAGATCAGGGAGAGAGTCAGGCCTTGCAGCGGGGGAGTATGTTGAGGGGGGCGATGCGGAACTCTGATTTTAGACGCAGTGAGGGCACGAGGGGGACTGTTTTAGTTTGTTTGTTTGTATGTTTATTTTTTTACTTATATTTCTCAGGTCTGCTAAAGATATGTCGCTTTACGGAGAGAATTATTGCCTTACGGTGTTCAGATCTTTTACACAGTGGGTGCGTTCATGGGGAAGGCAGAATTTTTGCCTACATTTGCGTGATTTAGTTTTGTTTGGAATAGTTCAGCGGAAATCATGTAGTCTAATGGAGATAAGGATAATGAGAGACTAATGAATGCTATTTAATGTCCAGATTCTTTTACGTTAAATGAGCAGGGAAGGGTGCTCATACTTTAGATGCATTGTGAAAACAGAAAGGCAATGTTGATGGCTTGAGTTAATCTCTACAGGCTGTGTCTGATAGGTTAAAATTGGAGCTGGCATTTGGAGAGCATGGTTAATGAGTTTGTAGTTTATCTTTATTGACATTACCAGAGTTGCCATTACGAGTGCGGCGATCTGTAGATAACTAGTGTTGAGAGACTGGTAAACAGATTTCAAAGCAGATGTGAGAGTAAGGTGATAAGCAAGGAAGAGGTGAACGAGTGTGATGACAAAGATTTTGAACCACAAAAGTCTGAGCATCAGACGGGCTGAGTGGCGTATAGGGAACAAAATAACGTGGGATATTGTGGTATACAAAGTACATATACCTATACCGGTATATAGATAGATAGATAGATAGATAGATAAGATATAGATAGATAGATAGATAGATAGATAGATATAGAGATATATTTACTATACATTATTTATATATATGAATCGTTTTGTTTGTTTGACCTTCAATCACGCCTAAACCAAGGGCCAGAAACCCCCAGACCCATATATATTCTGAATTAGGGTGACCCAAGGATAGTTTTAAGGGTGTCAAAATTCAGATTTGGGTCGTTCTAGGTCACTGGAAGAGTTTCCGCTTTTTTTTTTTTTTTTTTTTTTTGGCCAGGGCAACGCCGGGTACCCTTGCAGTCCAATTTTTGGCATGGAGACTCATATGACCTCAGCTTTGGACACAGGCTATGTGAGGTTGACCTCCAAGGTCAATCGAGGTGACTGGTCAGAGGTCATTTGAGGTCACCAGTAATACACGGTCGAACAACTGGACCCAGCAGCCCAATTTTTGGCATGGGGACTCACATGACGCCCAGTTCGGACAAGGGCTATATGAGGTTGACCTGCGAACACATCTGAGGTTGCTGGACGGAGGTCATTTGAGGTCACCGGTAATAGTAAACAAGTGCTCACAAATACTGTGCGTTAGTCGGCGAAAGCTGAAATAGAAAGTTCCTGGACCTCTTATTATCCCTCTTCAAAAACATCAGAGGTACATAGTCTTTCTGGAGTAGAAAGAAGATTGAACTAAAACAAAGAGGATTAGAGTGTCGCCTTTTTGGACTGGCAATGTCGGGTACCCCTGCTAGTTTATTATATATGTTATACACAAGTATAAGTCTTATATGTATGCAGTATATATATATATATATATATATATATATATATATATATATATATATATATATATATAGAGAGAGAGAGAGAGAGAGAGAGAGAGAGAGAGAGAGAGAGATATCTTTTGCATGGCACCTTTATCCCGCATCGGGTGGCCACAAACAAATCGCATCCATGTCGCCCTGTCCCCAGCCATTTCTCTGCCCTCCCCTCAGCTCAGACCCCCCTCTTTCTTATACTTCTCCATTCCATCCCTATATCTCATCCTTGGCCTCCCCCCCCCCTCCACCTCACTTACAGAACACTCTCCACGTTAGTGTTTCGCTCTCCATCCTTACCACATGGCCAATATATATATATATATATATATATATATATATATATGTGAGCGTATACCTATATCCCTGCAACCCTGCACACTTGAATGCCTGCCTGTCCGCTCACCTGAATACCCGTCTGCTCACCTGAATACCTGGCTGTCTACCTACGTACCTGAGGATCGCCTCGTTATCTGGCTTGAGTCAAGGTGGTGTCAAGTCCCTCCCTCAGGCCTCTGTGCCGGCAGGAAGCGCTGGCACCCCATAATCTTTTCTCAGGGATGCAAATAGGGGATTTATATAGAGGTGTTCGGCTGTGCTACTTCATGCTGCCTCTGCCCTGTTATTATTTTCTTGGCGTGTGTATTAGGATGAGCTGATTGACGTCCATGTGTGTCTCATGTATATTTCATAAAAGTACTGGATGAGTGGTTACGTTTCCTGGACTCATCACCACTTGCTGGTGTGAGGTAATTGCAATTCTTTAATATCTTCGTGGTTTGAAAGAATGATGATGCTCTAATTTTTTGTTGTGTGAAGTAATTATAAAGCACTCATTTGCTGGTTGTGTGAGGGAATTGCAGTGCCCTGGTTTGCTAATGGCGTTAGGGAATTACATTGCACTAATTTACTGTCGGTATGATGAAATTGGTGTTTTACTATGCTAATATGAGAAAGTTTGAACGTAGTTATTTGCTGGTAGTGTGAGGGAATTGGAAGGTTTTAATTTGCTGATGTAAGAGAATTAGAATATGATAATTTTGCTGGTGTAAGAAAATTATTATGCACTGATATATTCTTCTAAGGGAATTAGTTTGCACTATTATATTATTGGGAGAATCAGAATATACTCATTTCTTGGTGTAGGGAATAAGAATGCTCTGATCTACCTCTTTGTATGCATTTTTACTGTCAGTTTGTTTTAGAGGAGTGATATACCCTAGAATGTCTTGGTTTGTGTTTATTTTTAACTTGCTAAGTTGGGCTGAGTCGCCTATATCTACGTCTCACTTATGCATTCAATTGGTGAGGTATTAAGATGCATAATTATATTCTGCTCTATTTTCATTCCAGGTTTGGCACCTGGTGTGAAGGCACTGAGATCATCAAATCAAATTTTGTTTCGTTTTAGATCATCATATTAAATTTTGTTTCGTTTTCGTTTGTGTAAATAAATAACCATTAAACACCATGAAATTCTTTTTACCTACTGGTATAAGGACATTTGGGCAGCGATTCGGCTCTGTGTTCCATTATAACTGGAATGCTCTAATCTGCCTCAATTCGAGCTTTGCTTATACTTCTTGATATAAAGTTACTGCAATGCTTTGATTTACTTGTATCTGTGCTCCATTTTCACATGCCATTAGTACCGCGATGCTTGATCTGGCTCTGTCTGTGTCCCCTTTATATCTGCTATTGTATAGATACTGTGAAGTTCTTGTATGCCTCTTTCTGTGCCCCATTTATACTTGCCAGTGAGATGGTATTACAGTGCTGCTATATGCTTTTGTCTCTCAATTTACAGTATAATTATTTTTAAAAATGCAATCTTGTGGTCCACCTCCATCCGTGTCCTAATTATACTTGCTGGTGTAAAGGTGCTGAGATGCTGAGATATGCCTCTATCTATGTCCCATTTATACTTACCTGTTTAAGGATACTTAAATTCTCTGGTCTAACACTGTGTGCATTAAATACTTCACTATTCTATTCCACTTTAACTTCGCGTAATATTACCATCTATCTATTTTGAGTAGTGAGCTGTAATTTGAGAGTAACCGTAGACTGTGGTGTTGTCAAGAAGTAATATGGAAAGGATTTAGAATCGTTGTTTTAATAAATTCTGCCACTAAGTAAAGAAAAATGACCCGCAAAAGGGAATAATAGTTCCGCCAAGTTAAGGGGGCCATTTCATAGAATGTCCCTTTTTCCTATTTTTTTACTGTGCTGAAGTCGTTCTTTTTGTATGTCTTTAATCTCTCTACCGTCACATTCACTGAACTTATGCGAGATCACTGTGAACGGTTTGATTTGGCTCGTATCTCTCACTGGGGTAAAAATAATCTTGTTTTTAATGCTTCAAAGACTCAGTTTTTACACCAATCAACCCGTCAAAATCTTCCACAGGGGTACCCACTAACGTTTAATAATACCTAGCTCAATCCTGAGTCGTCCTTGAACATGTTTGGGGTTTCATTCACTCGGGACTTATCTTGGAAAGATCATATTGCATCTCTTAAGAAATCTGCTTCCAAGAGATTAGGTGTGCTAAACCGACTCCGTGCCTTCATTACTCCTGCACAGTTATTGACTTTATACACGGGTTTTATTCTCCCGTGTTTAGAGTACAACTCTCATGTGTGGGGAGGCTCCCCACATACAGCTCTTCTCAATAGCGTGGAGTCAAAGGTTTTTCATCTCATCAACGCTCCACCTCTTACTGGCCCCCTTCAAGCTCTGTCTCTTCGCCGCACTGTTGCATCTTTATCTCTTTTCAGTCGCTACTTCAGTGATCACTGTTCCTCTGAACTCTCTGCTTGCATCCTTCCACCTCTACGACGAGTGCGTAGCACCCGTCTAGCAATAAACTCTCATCCCTTTTCTGTCCAACTCTCTAATTCAAGAGTTAACCATTACTCCCAATCCTTCATTTATGCAACAGGTCAGCTCTGGAACTGTCTCCCTCTGTCTGTATGTCCTACTTCCTATGATCCCCAGTCTTTCAAATGCAGTGTGTCCAGGCATCTCGAAATGAACGGATCTTGAATTAGGCTCTCTTTTGTATTGTTTTTTTCTTTTTCTTGGAAGGAACTGTTCTTCGGGCTCAGCCTTTGGTTCCTTCTTCCTCGTATAAAAAGAAAAAGTGTCTGTATAAAAGGACTCCATAATAATCATTCGGCGGCAGCAATAATATTGTAAAGACGTCATCCCGTAGGAGGGGTTACGTTCAGTGCAAGCATTAAAATTATATGTCCAGTATATATACTTTGTCTACCACTAAAGAGGCTAGGTGTATTTCCTTCAAGAGTAAGTCGCACACGGTCTGAGTTCTAACTGTGGTATTTTTGTGTCTATATTCTTAAATTTCGACGGTTTAGTGGTGGCAAATCATTACAGACGAACGTTTCCTGTCATATGAATGTCTTAGTATACACGACTGCAAGCCTCTCTTATTTTACCGAGAACATGCATGTGTTTATGAAATTATTTAATCAACGGCGTCTCTCCCCCAGACTTTTTCAACTCAAAGAACTCATTGCACCCACACCATTCACCGAGACCATTAGATAATTTCACCCTCATACATTTCCTGGAAGCAAAGAGTTTTCCATTTCCACGGCACACACAGGACGACGCACCAACCATGATATACTTCTTGCAGACAACTTCCCTTGACGCACAAAGTGATAACTTGGTAAACAGAGAATTTATTACAAGGGGAGTGAATATTTAGCACTTGAGCTCCCTCGACCCACTCTGATGAAATAGAATACTAAACCTATCTTGGTCATGAAAAGATTAATGACAATAACACTAACAACACTCTAAGGATCCTATACTCAATCCCTGTCAGAACGAGGACGAATTTTTCCGCTATTCTTCATTGGAGATATATGTAGCGAAGAATTAAATGAACGATGTATGTACCTACTTCAGCTCATAAAGGCACTTATACACTGAATAAAGCTGTCTGTCAGTAGCAAGAATAGCACAAATATGTGGAAGAGGTGCAGGAGTTTGTTCTCTTTACCGAAAAGGCGATCATTTCACTTTATTCCTGCCGTTAGACGATATTTTTGGAGGCCATTCGAGCTAGAGTAGTTACAATAATTTTTCATTAACTCATTCACTATAATTTACTCCTCCTGACGTAAATTCGCATGGTGAAATTCTGACACATTTACATTATCGCAGTGAAGCGGCTAACCTCTTACAGAACGGACACATTTTTTTTTTTTCTGATCTATGATATCGTTCAACTTCAATAAATCCTCCAGTGATGAAAATGTCAAAGGACGCTATATCTAATGGCTAGAAGGCATGATGTGAGGACGACAAGGATGAGAAGAGTGGGTGTGATGGAAGGAGATGAAGAGGAGGAGACGAATGATTGAAGGAGGAGGAAGATGGCAAAGGAGGACGTGAATTCTTAACGCACGTGATCTTGAGAAAATTCTAGCAATCTGTTCCAGCTAACGTCAAACGATTTTATTCTTTAAGTGTGAGTCATAAGAGGTTGTGTGTGTTAAAATTCAACTGGGAATGGCGTACTAAGTGGTGGAAGACAGCGAAACGCAATAACTTTTATGGAACATGGATATACTGTAAGTCGTTAGGTGAATATCAGAATGAATAAAGTGGAAAAAGGGGATAGGAAAAACTATAAAGCGAAATAAATTGAAAGTGAGAAAGACCAAGGATGAAAGAGAATAGAAAAGGTGGCAGAAAAAATAGAGAACTGGGAGTTTGAACTTTTTTATAATGTGTGGAAGAAGGGACCAAAGTTAAAAGATCGCAAAAATGTTTCTTCGGAGAAGAAATAAAACAAAATAACAGAGAGCCTAATTCAAGGTCCGTTCATTTCGAGATGCCTGGACACATTGCGTTTGAAATATTGGAGGTCATAGGCAGTAGGAAATACAGGCAGTGAATTATATTCCTAGAGGAGTTATGGCAGGGGATGAAGAGGAAATATCAGAAGCTGAGACAGAGTGAGAACTAAAAAAAAAAAAAGAAAGAGAAGTTGAGAGAACAGAAGTTAGGAAGAGGAGAAATAGAGAGAGGAGACAGGAAGGGGAGAAGGTAGATGAAAGAAAAATGTGAAAGAGTTCAGATGGAGAGAGTATTATTAAAGAACTATATATATATATATATATATATATATATATATATATATATATATATATATATATAATGTGTATATAAAAAAAGAAACAATATAAAATGAACAAGAGTGTTAAAAATAGTGAAGAGACAATGAGAGAAGAATCTGGAGCGAAAGAAAACTGGGAGTGATGTGAAGGAAAGTGTAGGAGGGATGTAAGCACTCGAGAGAGAGAGAGAGAGAGAGAGAGAGAGAGACAGAAAGAGAGAGAGAGAGAGAGAGAGAGAGAGAGAGAAAGAGGTGGTGGTAAAGCAAGCACCATTAGATCACTGGCACTCCATCAGAAAGATTTCCTCTCACCAGCGTGCCATCTTCCCTGCCTCCCACTCATTAGTTCTGTGTCAGCACTCGTGTTTCTCCCTTCCTGATCTCTTTCTGTCTCTATATTATTTCTGGATCTCTTCCCGTTTTCTCTTTCTCGTCCAAGTTTATATAGTTCTTCTATCTGTTTTATGTTTATTTTTTTTTTATTCCTCTTTGTTTCCCTCTTCCGTGCTACTTGTTTTCATTTTGACTCGTCTATTTTTTAATACATTCCTGTCTTTTTTTTTTAATCTTCCCTGCCATTTCTTATGCATATCTCTATCTCATGATTGTCTGTGCCTTCGAATAACTGCTGTCTATTGCTCTGATTCTGTTCCTTCTCATTAGGTCTCTGTCAGTCCCTCAGTCTCCTCAAGTTTTTAAAATTTCTTTTTCTCTCCTCATTCTTCTCCTAAGTGAACTTTTTTTTTTTTCTTATATTTTACATTTTCTTGATCTTTTTCTCTCTTCTCTGTCTAATTCTTTTCTTCTGTTTCTCTTCCTTCTTTTTCCTGTCCCGGTCCCAATTACTCTTACGTTCTCCACATATTTGTGTCATCCTTTTTTATTTATTTTTCCCTTATTAAATCCTTAAATTTGTTTCCACCTCTTCCCTCCTTTCGTACCTGATCTCTTTATTTTCCTTTGATCACTTTTTGTCTCTCTATTCCCTTGATTGCTAGCTCTCCCCTCTTTTTCCCTTATTTTTATATTTTTCTTTCTCCAAAATTCCTTTCTCTTGATATTTTTTGTGTCTGCCTTTCCTTTTTAGGTATTTTCTTTCTTAAGTTTAACGTTTTTTTTTTGTCTGTCTTCTGTTTCTTTGTCCCTTGACATGTATGACTTGCGTATCTTGCTGTTTTTCACTATTTTATTTTATTCACATCTATTAATTCCGTCTCAGGGCTGTCCTTATTTTTCCGTGGCTGCCCTCTCTTTTGATCTTAGTCTTTATTTTAACGTATTGTAAATATCTTCCTCTATGTCTCATGCTCTTATATTCCTTTGATCTTTCTTCTATGTTTATCTTATCTCTGTTCCATTCCTCTATCACTTCCATACTTTCCTGTTTCCCCATCGTATCATTCATTTCCTATTATGTCACTGTTCTTATCTTCGATTTCCTTTCTCCTGTTCTTTCCCGGTCCCTTGTTTTTTATTACCCTTTATCTGTCCCTTTCCCTCCCATCACTATTGTCACATTTATTCCTTTCTCTCTCATTAACTCTGTCAGACCCCATATCTCTTCCTTCCCGACGCAGTTATTTCTTCATATCCCTATTTTTATAGTGCTGGCATCATCACATGACGGTACATTGAAAAAGTAACTACACTGAATAGAGTAAATGTAGGAAGTGACCACAGGATGGTGGGAAGTCTAGTAATACTTGATCTCACAAGAGTGAGGGAGAGGTTGATCCGAAGCAAATAGCCAATCCTTGTCGTTTGAGGGAGAAGGCAGCAAATTTTAGCTTGTTAGTTCAGAATAAATACTTGCAGTTGGTAAATGAATAAATACCGACACAGAGTTTATGAGCGAAAACTTCATGAGAATTGTAAACGAAGAAGCTTTAGAAACAGGAAGTAAGAAACCACGAGACAACAACGAACTATTAGAGAAACTTCTAAATTTAAGAAGGAACATAGTTGCAAGGACAAGGAGGGATCTCGTTGAAACAGTCGAACTAAAGAAAACAATTAGGCTAACAAGAAGAAAAATGAAGATATACACAAACTTAACATAACAAAATTGAAAAAGTTCTAAGGAGTGCAGGAAGCATGAAAACAACCAATCGGAGGTTTGGTGTAAATAGAAATCAAATGTTTTCTCCGAAGGATTCTGAGAGGCAACGAAGAACAGAAATGAAGTGGTCAAAATAACAGAAGAATTTATATTAAAAAAAAAAAAAAATAGTATTAGTACCGTGGCCGAAAGTCAGTTCAAGACAGAGAACTAATGGACACAATCATTCACAGCAGTACACTGGGGGAAGAAAACACAGCTCTGAAAACAAGGGAGATGGGTAAAGCAGTAGGTGATGATGGTGTCGTTGCTGCTCTTATTAATGATGCAGGTGACTTTGTATTAAATGAACTAGCAAATCGTTTACGAAATGTTTCCAAGTCAAAGCTGTACCCTTGTCTTGAAAAAATTCCTACATCTGTTATTCTGCTTCACAAAAAAGGCTATTTGGAGGACTTAAAGAACTACCGTCCTCCTCCTCCTCTTCCTCTCTTTCTCTACTTCCTTCATCTTTCTCTTCCTCCTCTTTTTCACTGCGTCAGTCGTTTCCTCTCATATTTTCAATTTTTTTTTTTTTAAAATCCTGCGTCTTCCTGCTTTCTTTTCCACCATCTCCTCTTCTCTCTCACTAATTCCTGTCTCTGTCACCTCCTTTCCTATTCCTTTACCTCCTCCTTCTCCTCTTCCTCCTCCTCCTCCTCCTCCTCCTCATATAATATCACCGAGATTTGTCAAAGAAGCAAAAAAATGAGTTATTGCCGCCACTCTCTGTCTTAATCAATAAATCGTTAAATACTGGGAAAGTCCCATGCGATTGGAAACTAGCAAATGTTAACACCAGGTTTCTAAAACAGAATGACTCGCTCCCAGGAAATTACAGACCAGTCAGCTTTATATCAGTAGTGTGCAAATTAATGGAAACAATCATAAGATATAAAACAGTTTATTATCTAAAACAAAATAATATAATCAAAGACTCGCAACATGGATTCACACATCCACGTTCATGCTTAACCAACTTACTGGACTTTTTCCATGATGTTTACAAATCATATGACGAGTCAAGAGCCGTAGATAAAATTTTCCTCTGGTTTCAGAAATCATGTGAAACTGTCCCTCACAGCGATCTTGTCAACAGCTGCCTCTTCTTCCATTCCTGTTTCTGCCGATAACAGTCAGTTTCTGCTTAGCTGTTTGTCTCTGTCTGTCTGTCTGTCCGTCTGTCTGTCTGTTTCTGTCTGTCTGTCTGTCTGTCTGTCTGTCTGTCTGTCTGTCTCTCTCTCTCTCTCTCTCTCTCTCTCTCTCTCTCTCTCTCTCTCTCTCTTGTATTACATCCTATCTCATACCAGCGTAGGGAGAGACCTTAGGAAATATATTAACGGAGGGCTGACAAGTAGTATCGTACTTGAATGCCTCAGAACCGAATCCTCCGAAGTAACTCTACAACAAAATTAATTTTCCCCGAAATTGAAATGAAATCTTACAGTTAACCTAATTAAATGCTTTAAAAGCCTTAAACTGCGTGAAGTCAGATATTTTTCTCTACATTGGTTCTTGCTAGGGGTCGTATGCTACTTACTGTTTACCCTAACTTGGCCTAAAGTTGCCATCTTTCGAGCTTGAATAGTGAGTTGAAATAATAGCTTAATAGCAGAATATGATGCTAATTACGAAGAACTGCTCTGGAAAGGATGTAGAGCCGTATTTTTTTCCCTCTGGCACCTTCAGTAGGTACGTTAAATAAGCTTCAAAAGGATGAAAATCTGGTCCATGTTAAGGTAAGAAAAGGGTGTCTTAGGTGGCACAGACTCACCTGCCTGACACGAAATACTTTATATATACTCCATGATCCAGTGAACGTAAATTGTTCTTTGTTCTTGTCTTCAACCGGATGATTATGGTCAACTTGGGAGAGCTCCAATGAGTTAAATGTTTTGATGAAATCTGTGTCTAGCTCTTGCATTCCAAAAGTAGCAATAATAATAATAATCTGTCTGTGTATCTGTCTATCGCCAAACGCCATTATCTCGCAAAAGGTGGCCGTTTGACTGTGAGTTAGCTGTTTTATGGGGAGATGCATTCAACCTCCGCCAACCCACTTGTTGATACGTAGGGAACACGTATGGATTGGTTTTTTTGTTATCACCCACCGTTGTAAATGGCTTCTTGATTTACAGGAAACCATTAGCCTTGTCACTTAATGTAAAGTTACCTGGAAAGAAAAGAAGAGTCATAAAAAGTGACAGGAAAGATGGAAGAAATAGGAAGAGAGGAGGGCAATCACAGAAACAAAATGATAAAGGTGAAGGAAGAAGTAGGCAGAACTACATCAAATGAGTGGATAATTTTCGCCACCACCTCTCTCTCTCTCTCTCTCTCTCTCTCTCTCTCTCTCTCTCTCTCTCTCTCTCTCTCTCAACAACAGCACTTCTCGCCAGCTACAATGAAAGTCCTTGCACTTACAATCAATGTACTTTCAAATACGATAAAAGTGTCTCCGGTGACAGCCAAAGTAGGAAGGCCACAACAATACTACCTACCGATAATAAAGTCTCACAACAACATTTTGACTTTCAGTGCCTCGTTTCTGTTTCCTTGATGCTATGTTTCCCCCGCATCGTTCCCTCGTACACTTGTCAACAGATTTCTTCAGACCTTCTTCTCTGTCTTCCAAGAGTCAGTACGTTTACAGTACATACCCCTACACCTACAAAAATTGTCTCCACTTTCATTCAGCCTTTCCACTTACAATATTAGATCTCCACATACAAGAAAAGTCCCTCCACATAGAGGAAGATTCTTCCAGCCTTCAATAAATGTCCCTTCGATAAAAATTCCCATACATACAATTAAATTTGCTCCATCTTCAATAAAACTTCCGCTAACTATAATAAAGTTTCTCCATCCTCATTAAAAGTCTCCCCCTCCCCCCAAAAAAAATCCACCTGCAAAAATAGTCTTTCCGCCAACAATATTCTGTCTCCCAGACTCTTTCCTTCGTCACCGTGACGATTTGTTCGCCCCTCCTCGCTGTCATGCTGCTGTCAACAAATGTCCCCACTCCCTGTCTCTTTCAATTGCTTCCGCCTGCGTCATGCGAGGCACCACCTGTTGAAGCCTCACTGACTGTTGCTCTCTCTCTCTCTCTCTCTCTCTCTCTCTCTCTGGATATTATACAACAAATAGTTTTAAAAGAAACTGGAGGGATTAAAGTACTGAGCAATAGGAAAATATGAAACGGTTAATGTTTGTAACGAGAATCAGAGTTTTTCTCCGGCAATAAAGTAGTTGGAATGTGGGGGCTGTCTAGCCTTTCAAATGCTGCCATGATTATTTTGATTCATTCCAATTACAGCCATAATTCAGTTTCAACCTTTCAGATCAGGAACTTCTTAATGCAGCATTTGTCTGTTTCTGTGTACACGGTTGATGGTTTATTTGCGATGTACAGTGTAGTCTACTGAATAAGGAGACACATTTTGTTGGTGTATTATTATTACCACATAACGCTTTCAGTCAAATTCTGGAGGATCTCTTGCAATTAACGGCATATCAGTTGCTCCAGTTAAAAAAAAGTTTCCCCTAATCAGATAAAGTAGTTTGAATTTAGCGAAGTTAGAATAAAAAGCAAGTCATTGGAATGAAGAAGTTAACCACTAGCACATATAGTCGTATTTCTATCAGAATGTGTATATTCAAAAAACTGTAACTATCCCCTTCAGATCCATGACGAAGTACACTGATTATATTCTTGCCGTAACTAGCCAACCCTGTTCAACTTCTTGTAGAGAAGGGTTAATGATGGATTATCTAAACTGCACATCAAGAACTCTCTTCTAAACTGAATATAAACATCAGAAATTTGCAAGAGAGAGAGAGAGAGAGAGAGAGAGAGAAAGAGAGAGAGGGAGGGAGGGAGGGAGGGAGGGAGGGGGGGAGAGTCATTGAAGAGAACTGGAAAATATTTCAGGCAGACGTAAAAAGTATATTATGATAGGCTTTATACAGTTACTGTAATATCCAAAAAAAAAGGGATGTCCTTCATAATTCGCCTGTTACGTGGCAGGAAATTGCAATAATAATAGTAGTCTCATAATTCACTTTAAAATTTTCTGACGTCCTGGGTGACAGTTACGAGTGAACTTTGATTAAAATGTGGTTGGTTTTGTAAAATGGTAATCATCATCATCATCATCATTATCATCATCATATAAGTATTAATTTAAGGGATGTGATGAATTCATAAATAAAATCCAAAACACTAGCTCACCAGTGCATATCGCCTTCCATCACTAAAAAACTTGATCAGCAATCCTCTGGTAATTAGAGGCACATCACCGCAGCTTCGCCAAAATCGAAAAGAAGTCTTAATATTTTGCTGTTTACTCCTAGTATGTTAAATATCACGTTAGCATTCAGAAGCCTGAAGTTAGGGGACATGATGTTGTTGAACTTCACTGAGTATAACAGGCCTTTAAATAATTTCTATTAATTGCAGCTTTAAGTAGCCATTTCCTTTCCTTAAGGTGTGATAAAAATGAGATATTATAGCAAGCTAAAAGATGAGGGTAGATGATACTTTTCTTTCAAAATCCTGCGACAGTTGGAGGCATATCATTGCAGCTTCACCAAAATTATTAGCAAACAAACCACATATCCTGGGATACTGCCCTCAAAGTTTTGATACAATTTACCTGCTTGATTTTGAGATGTTTTGGAAACACACACACACACACACACGCACACACACACACACACACACACACACACACACACACACACACACACACACACACACACACACACACACGAGCGCGCGCGCGCGTGTATATTATCGCTTTTGCTAGGCGGGCGATAATAATATAGGAACATAAACCCTCAAACCAGGAGAACAGCCAAAGAAGTGTCCAGTAAAATGAGCCATACTGTATATTCAGTAAAACCTTCGACTCGATTCCACTGCACAAGTCAAACAGTCCATACAGTGTATCGTTTCATAATGCCAATGGGATAAAGATGATCCATCGACTGTCAGATTATAGCTATCAAGGGGGATGGAACCCTTCTCATGTTCATCTCCATACACACTTAACCCAACTCTTTTTATACTCTTGTTTTTTTTTTTTTTTCGCACTCAGCTTTCATGGTACTAGTAGTTGTACTACCAGGTTCATCAGAAATGTGAATCCTGCGGGCCACAAATTAAAAATGACCTTCTGCATTCCACCATTCTCCTCGTGGGGACATTAATTTTGAAAGGAAATGAGGAACGTTTACATAACCTTACAGTGGAGTCACTCGGTTATATCGGAGCCACTATATGAAGGTGTTCTTACAAACCACCTCTTACCTTCAAACTCACTTATATTCCCCCCACCCTTTTTTTCGATTCGTATAATTTTTTTTTACAAACATATCATCATAGCACACTCTACCATTCAGTTGAACGACTTCGTAATTCTCACCACATCCTTCACCAATCACTGTGTTTGTCTTCATTTTAGGCCTTCTCAGCCTCTGTTTATTGCTTTAGTACTCCAGATTCTAAGGCTCTTCGTCTTGATATTTGGTACTCATGCCACACCCAAGCCCCAGATCTTTATTTATGCCTCTTGCATCCTTCATATTTAGTCCATTATTCCCTGTCACGGCCTCTTTAATAAATTTCTTCTTCCAGCTTGCACTCCTTTCTGTCATTGCCCCTTCGAATGCAAAACCTTGCACCACATCTAGTTTGTTTCCAGCTACCAGCACATCACATTACGAAATACCTTCTGTCTTAACACCATCGCTTTACTCTAATCTACATTTATTTTCAAACCTTGCCTTCTTATTCACAAAACGTTGAACCAACTTACAAAAAACTGAAACAGGACACCATATCAAACATACAGTACTTAAAATATCCAAAAAATATGGTGTCCAAGGAGAGGGATTGATAGGATATACTCTATATCCTATAATCATTTTCATGGTCACGGGGTGTTATCTGAATAGTAAGTCTAATGTGCGACATGTACTTACAACGTTCTAAATTCCTACAGATGATTAAGAAATGGAAAATGTATATATCTGCCGGTATATGCTGACCGTACATTTTGATGAGAGTTTGTAGGTTGCACACACTCCAGGCAGCATTGAGAAAAAATACTGATAGCACTTGAAAAATACACTTTCCATTGACACGAGCGTATAAATGACCTCCAGTCTCTAATTCCCTACAATCAAATGTGATGTCCGCGGGGATATACCGCTCTCAGTGCACCGCAAATTCATTACAAACCCACAATAACAGAGGTGTGTTTGGCTGCACGGGCTTCAGAAGCATAATAGACCGAATGCACATTATCAGAATCCATTAAGTGGGAAAATTAAACGAAGAGACAGGTGTGCCGTGAGGCTCCTATTTGCCTTGTGTGAGCTGAAACTACGGCCAGAGAAATTGAGATTTATCAAAACGTATTGTTGTGTTCGCATGTAATCAGGAAGAGGAGGCGATGGGTGAAGGGTCAGAATGTGGACAGGAGGGAGAGGTGAGTGAGAGTGGATTACAGTGTGGAAGGGAGAAGAAGGTGAGGGATGAGTGGCTAAATCAGAAGGAGGGATGAGGGAGGCTTAGGTCTTGAGGAAGAGGGAAGGTTAGAAGTGAGGGTTAGGTTGGAAACAATAGGTGGTAAAGAGTGAGATTGTGAGAGGTTTAATGAAAAGTATATAAATCCCTCTCTCTCTCTGTCTCTCTGTCTGTCTCTGTCTCTCTCTCTCTCTCTCTCTCTCTCTCTCTCTCTCTCTCTCTCTATATATATATATATATATATATATATATATAACCTTTGTGGTGAAGTGGCATAGTGGTTGTTTTCGTACACGGGTGAACCAGCGTTTGCACCCCGCCAGGGTAATAAACTTTGGGAGTGTTCACCCGGCCACGTAATGCTTTGGCGGACATAAAGGGTGCTGTGGTTGAACCAGTATTTGCTTGCTATAAAGTATGCTTGCACCTGTCAGCTTGTGCGGGCCGATTACACTTGGTTCACAGACTACATACACATCCAAAGCCACTCCAACACTACAATTACACTTACAAGCACTTCTCACCCTACATATAATCTCTATCAGACAGCCTTAGCCACTTGGTAGAGATACATTGGCTGTATCGTCCCGTCATCGGTCGGGATAGGCCGGTCCTGCAGTGGATACTGAAACAGCTGATGATGATGATGATTGTATATATATATAAATATATAAATATATATATATATATATATATATATATATATATATATATATATATATATATATATATATATATATATATATATATATATATATATATACGGTATATAGCCCTCAGCTCAATTAAAGAATTATAAAAAAAAAAAAACTCCTCGGCCAGAGAACTGTGACTTATATCACTAATGTCCAGTAGACGACTGCAGCTTACATGACTTGAGTAAGGAAAAAAATAAATGAATCAAAGCAGAAAATTTTCACACCTTGCTTGTGTGACTAATGAAATGATATTGATCATGTCGTGTCAAATGGAACATTTTTTAGCCACTTTTCCTATTCATTTCCCCTCACCGGTTCATGCTATATTTTCAGTGCAGTCCTCTCTGAAATTCTAATCTTAAAACAAGCTGTCTTGCTACTCTTCTGCAGATGCGAGTGCTGGCCGAAAAATTTTTATGTTTATACTTTAAACTGCAACCTTTCATGTTATGCTAAAATGTGTCTGTAGTGGATATAGAATTTTTTTTTTTTTTCGTCATTGGACAAAAACCCTTGAACTTAACTGTATAATGACTAAACAATGATTGATTCTTACTTCATATTAGTCACACATATTTTAACATGTCCTCTTTTTTATCTGGAATGTAAAACTTATTTCTTATGTCGTTGGAATAATGATGGTTTTTGCGCACACCACGGAATGGTCGGGATTTCCTAATGCCGCAGTTTATGGTTAATGATCTGTTTTTAAAAATGATTTACCAATTCTTCCTAATAACAGGCTATTTATTTTAATGGAGATTTCATGTGGTGAAAGGACTTAAAGAACGTTAAATATATAACATCTTAATATCAAAAAGTTCTATCCTCAGATTGAAGGCGTTAACAAATTTTTGTATGAGTCATCATGGATTAGCTCTGCGGTTTGAAGTGGACCAATAAAAACAGCATTGAAGCTAAATACTACACCAACCAAATTATAGGTAGTCTACAAATACCAGCTTTTTTTTTTTTTTTACTTGCAAATCACCCGAGTGCCTGACATATGAATATATCGGTATGTTATACAAAACTGAGTTCTAATATATTATTATGTGAAGAACAAAGAAAAGAAGGCCCGTAAGATTATTATCGGATGTTCTCGGAACAACTTGTGTAATCACCAGCGGGAGTTTTTAAAATTTTCTGTTCAAGAGATAAGCTAGCAAAAAGAGTATCTTTTACACTGCTGTCGCCTGGGAGAATAATCCCAAATTAGAATTTTCGGAGAACGGTGCAAAAAAGAAAGAAAAAAGCTGTCTTTGCAAGTATTCGGGAATTAATCAGACGTTGTTCTGCACCAATTTGGCCTAGTCGAGCAAAATATACTTTAAAGTCAAACAGCATCAACAAACTCAGTCTTACATCATAAAACCTTTCTACTTAACTATTATATTCACCAAAAAAAAAAAAAAAAAAAAAAAAAAAAAAAATACAGATCCACAATTTCGGTTATCTGCAACCTTGAACTGCAAGAGGAAACGAGGAACTCAGGTGAACAAGGCCATACGGAACCGGGCCGGAAAAAAGGTCGAATATGTTTGGCAGTAGTTGCTGGGACATACCTGACTACCGCGGGACTGGCAATGTGTACAGCACCTTCGGCGAGGCGACAGACGGAGATAATGGGTGTACGAATGGGAGAACTGGTGGGTAAACTGACAAACAGGGACCTGGAGAGAGAGAGAGAGAGAGAGAGAGAGGTAGCTTTCTGGTAGTGCAATCCTACCATTGCTTCAGAAACTTTCAACTGATTGACAATACAAAGACAGTCCTAGGAAATGAAGATCTGGCTATATGGGCAAAAATGAAAAGACTTGAAAATGGAGAGATAGGAAGACGAAAACAGAAAAAAAAAAATAATAAACATAAGGGGAAAGAGGGGGAATGAATTTGAGACAGAAAGGCGTAAAATAAAAAAATAAATTCTAGGAAAGAGAAAGAAAAATGTAGAGCCTGAAAAGTAAAAATGGCCAGTTCTTGTATTTTAAAAAATAATACAGACAAGAGAAAACTAAGGAGAAAGGGAGATAGAGAGGCACATGAATGGTTGGGTACGACTTTGAAAAAAATGAAACATCAAGATGGAAAAAAAAAAAAAAACAGGATTTTACACGAATAACTGATACAAAGGAGAAAGTGGGAGAAAGCAAGAGCATGCGTGGTAAAAGAAAAAAAGAAAAAAATGTATGAGCGAGAGGAAGTACAAGTAAAAGAAAAATAGGACAAACTGGAGAGACTCGCACAACGAAAGAACATAGGATCCCATATGAAGTACATAGGGAAAAATGGGGATAGTTATTTATTTTTTGTATGTAATAATGACAACAAGGAATGGACGAGAGGAGTACAGACGTTAAATACCTTGGGGGAATGGGAGGCCGCGATAAAAATAAGCTGGGGTTTATGAGGTGGATGTGAGGGATAGTGAGTTTAGGTGTGGGAGGACAATGAAAGGGGAGGGAAGATGGGAAGCATGAGAAGCTTATGGAGAGAGAGAGAGAGAGAGAGAGAGAGAGAGAGAGAGAGAGAGAGAGAGAGAGAGAGAGAGAGAGAGAGAGAGAGAGAGAGAGACTGGAGGGGAAGGGCAGACGAAGTCGAGCAAGGTAAAGGGAATTAAACGACGGAGGTAGAAGGAATAAGGGCGGGAGAGAGAGAGAAAAAAAAGAGAGTGAGGTAGGGGAAGGAGGTAAGGAGTAAGGGAGGCTGGAGAGATAAAGGTTGGTATGTACAGAAGGGAAGTTAGAAGCGCGGAGCAAATATCGGAAGCTATGTGGGTAAGACGTGGAAAATGAAATGGGTAAAGGAAGAAAGATACAATAAGCCCGAGGGACGAATGAGGATGTGAAGGGCTGTGGACGTGGTTTAGGGCAGAAAGCGGGAGAAGTTGAGAGCCGAGAATAGAAATGAGAGGTTTATTGGTGGAGGAAGGGTGTAAGAAAGGGATTTAGGGGATTAGAGAATGAGGGAATGGTGTAGAGAGGAATGAGGGAAACAGCTAAAGAGGGGTGGAGGAGGGAGGTACAGGGCACGGAGGGAGGGAGGTAAAATGTGAAAGAGGCAGAGAGGTAGGGAGGGACAGAGACAAGGAGGTATGGAATGACAGAAGAAAGAAGGTAGGGAGGGACAGAAACAGGGACGTAGTGAAGGATGGGGATGGAAGGAAGGGGGAGAAAGAAATAGGTATAGATGCATGAAGCGATTATAAGAAAGGGAGGTAAAGAGAGAGAGAGAGAGAGAGAGAGAGAGGGGGGGGGGGGAATTGGGTGAAGTGGTAAGAGGTAGAAATAGAAGTATATAGTAATGGGTAACTGTGTGGAAGTGAAAGATGAGAGGGTCTGAAATTGAGAGGAAAATAAGAGACCCAGTTGTGTGGGGACTGGGTGTGGGGGTGAGGAGAGAGGAAGTGAGTTGAGTGGGTACAAAGGGGTACAAAGGAAAGCAAACAGCAACATACCTTATGGTCCTTTCGAGGCTGTTTGGTAGAGTAGACTATGACTACAAGATCTAACTCTACATGCTGAAGGATAAGAATAGTAAAGCAAGAAGGCTCCCCCCGCCTCCAAACCCTCCAGCCAAAACTGGCAAGAAAAAGTGAGAAAAACCACCACGCAGCATGGAAAAACTGACATGGAAATTTCATAGGAAAGACTGTAAAGGAAAAGCTACATTCTATAATACATTATCTATAAGCTACCAGTATGAATAACCTGAAAGAGAAAGTAGTAAAGTACAGTGAGTAATCTAATAAATAAATAACTAATGCATGTCGCTGTACGGGTACACTGAGTTGACTGGGCGTCTGCGGACACAGTGTGGAAATTGCACAGTGCACAGTGTGGATATTCAGGGGTGGTGTGGCAGCCTTGCCTGGCGCTATTAAGGTAGGCAGCAGTCAATCAGGCCCCAGCTCCATTCATTCCACTGAAACTAGGAACTTTCCCATGCGGGACAAGCAAACAAGTCACCTCCTGAAGCAGTGACCCCTGGTACATTAAAAAAATCCCGATGGTGGCCACGTAACTAACAGGGACCCTCAGTGATCCACAGCCCATCACAGGTCAAAAGTGTGAGTAGTGACCGTTAGCTCAGGCCATCTGTGCATATACTATATTTGCATTTAATAAATTGATCCAGGCTCTAAAAAACTAAAAAAAATAAAACAGAAAATAATACATACACAAGTGTTTTATTCAGGAGTAAACATATTAGGCATGGGGTTGGATGCCAAATACTTATCCAGGCGACCTTTAAAGGTTTGTACTGTTACAATCTATTACGTTGGAGGGCAATTTATTCCATATATTTACAACTCTATTGAAGAAGAAATGCTTAGCTTCATGCAACTGGAATCGATTGCCAATTATTTTATGCCCACTGCCTCTAGTGTAGTTCGAGTGATCAACTGTGAAGTATTTAACAACAGCCATGTTATCATGTCCTTTGAATATCTTGAATAGTTGAATTAAATCTCCTCGTATCCTCCGTTTTGTTAGGGTAAAGAGATTCAGGGCTTCTAAACGTTCCTCATACGGTTTATTTCTCATTCTAGGTATCATCTTTGTCATCCTTCGCTGCACTCTTTCAAGCTTTTCCATATCCTTTTTATAATACAGTGACCAAAACTGAACGCAATACTCCAAGTGCAGGCGTACTAAGGAATTATACAAAGTAAGGACGATATTATCGGATTTATATTCAAATGCTCTGCCTATGAACACAATCAATTTGTTGGCTTTTTTCACAGCTTCAGTACATTGTTTGCTTGGTTTCAAATCATTTGTTATTATAACTCCTAAGTCTTTTTCATGGTTTACCCTATCAAGCTGGACATTATTCATGCTATAACTTGCTCTTA
This sequence comes from Coenobita brevimanus, assembly GCF_032717465.1. NCBI lineage: Eukaryota > Metazoa > Arthropoda > Malacostraca > Decapoda > Coenobitidae > Coenobita > Coenobita brevimanus. The sequence goes on along the minus strand of NC_136976.1, from coordinate 27,129,679 downwards.
CATTTTTACTACCAATGTTTAACACTTTGCATTTATTATATTGAAATCCATTTGCCAGACTTGGGCCCAGTTAAACAATTGATCAAGATCTCTCTGAATTGCCTGTCTTTGCAGTGCTGTATCTGCTCTGTTACCTGTTTTAGTATCATCAGCAAATTTTGAAATCTTACAACACAATCCTTCGTCAATATCATTCACATATATTAAGAAAAGAATAGGACCTAACACTGAACCCTGCGGCACTCCACTTGTAACGTTTATCCAGTCTGACTCTTGTCCATTTATTACAACTCTCTGCTTTCGTCCGATGAGCCAATCTTCTACCCACCCGAGAACACTGCCACTGAAACCATGTGCTTTAGCTTCTGAAGGAGTCTTTTGTGTGGAACTTTGTCAAAAGCCTTTTGAAAATCGAGGTAGACCACATCAACAGATTTAGTCTCGTCATACATGTTCAGTATATCATTGAAAAAGTCCAGCAGATTCGTGAGGCAAGAGTGATTATAACGAAAACCATGTTGCGAATCTTTTATGAGATTGTTTGTTTCTAAGTGTTTTAGAAACTTGTCTCTGATAATAGTTTCAAGCAATTTGCAAACCACTGATGTTAAACTAATTAGGCGGTAGTTTTCTGGTTGGGCTCGTTGCCCTTTTTGAATATTGGGGTTACGTGAGAAGACAGGAAGAAATCAGTAGGATAGAAGTCGTGGAAGCAATGAAGAAAGTTAAATCAGGGAAAGCCCCAGGAATTGATGGAGTGTGTGGTGAAATGCTGAAGCATGGGGGAGAGATAGTAGTAGAATGGATGTGGAAGATGTGCAGATTGGCCTGGGAGGAAGGTAGAGTCCCGGAGGATTGGAAGTCAGGTATAATTATTCCCTTGTACAAAGGAAAAGGGGAAAAAGAAGTGTGTGGTAATCATAGGGGCATTTGTCTTCTTAGTATAATAGGAAAAGTGTATGGTAGGATACTTATTGACAGAGTTAGAGAAAGAACAGAGAAATTAGTTGGAGAAGAACAGGGAGGCTTTAGGAAGGGAAGAGGTTGTGTAGATCAGATATTCATTCTCAGATCTTTAGTGGAAAAGTTTCTAGAGAAGGGAAAGAAGTTGTATGCGGCTTTCATGGATTTGGAGAAAGCATATGACAGGGTGGATAGACTAGGATTGTGGAAAGTGTTAAGAATATATGGAGTAGATGGGAAGTTGTTGAATGCTGTGAAGAGTATGTACGATGGTGCGAAGGCTGCAGTGCGTGTGGATGGTGAACTAAGTGAATTTTTCTCTTTGAAAGTTGGGTTGAAGCAGGGATGTGTCATGTCTCCATGGTTGTTCAATCTGTAGATGGATGGGGTAATAAAAGAGGTACAAGGTAGGGTAGTGGATGTCGGAGTGGCCCTGGTGAGAGAGGATAGTGTTTGGAAACTCCCTGTACTGTTGTTTGCAGATGATACTGTGTTGTTGACTGAAGACGAAGGGGAGCTGCAAGGCTTGGTGGATGAGTTTGAGAGAGTGTGTAAGAAACGGAATCTAAAGGTGAATGTAGGGAAGAGTAAAGTGATGGTCTTTGAGAGAGGTGAAGTCAGTGAATGTACAGCGAGGTTGGATGGTGAGGAATTGGAAAATGTGAGTACGTTTAAGTACTTGGGTAGTGTGATGAGTAAGGATGGAGGTTTGGAGGGTGAAGTGCTTGAAAGGGTACAGCAGGGAAGAAAGGTTGCTGGTTCTTTGAATGCAGTGATAAGAAACAGGGAAGTGAGCATGGAAGTGAAAAAGTTACTACATGACAGTGTTGTGATACCAGCTCTAACGTACGGAAGTGAAGCTTGGACGTTGTTGGAGGGACACAAGTCAAAAGTGAGAGCCGTGGAAATGAGTTATTTAAGAGGAGCCTGTGGAGTCACATGGAGAGACAGGCTGACGAATGAGGATATAAAGGAGCGTTGTGGTGTTGATGTGGATGTGATAGGAAGCGTTATGAGGAACACACTGAGGTGGTTTGGCCATGTGGAGAGGATGGAGGGTGAAAGACTGACGAAGAGAGTGTATGTGAGTGAGGTGGAGGGGGAAAGAGGGAGGGGGAGGCCGAGGATGAGATGGAGAGATGGGGTGGAGAAGTATATGAGAGAGGGGGGTGTGAGTTGGGAGCAGGGGAGTGAAATGGTGGGGGACAGGGCGACTTGGAGGCGATTTGTTTGTGGCCACCCCAAACGGGATTGAGGCGTCTGGCAATAGATAGATAGATAGACGTTAGCAAGCTTCCATTCATGTGGCATCTTACTGCTCTTAAGTGATAAACTACAAAGTTCATCTAAAGGCTTTGGTATTTCATTCTGTAGTTCCTTCAATACACGTGGTGATATTTTGCCCGGTCCTGGTGCTTTATTCTCTTTTAATCTGTTTATTGCAAGCAGTACATCGCGATCGCTGACTGTAATGTCAGTGATTATGTTGCCCTCTTCTATAGGAATGGGAGAAACAGTAGGAATTGCATGTATATTTTCTGTTGTAAATACTGACGTGAAGAAAGTATTAAGAATTTTTGCCATCATAGTTTCATCATCAGTGTGCTCTCCATTATCTGTGACTAAGGGACCGATTGATGGAGTTATTACCTTTTTGCTTCTTATGTAACTGAAAAATTCTTTGGGATTTGATTTACTGATACTTGCAATATGTGTCTCAAAGTTTTTCTTACTGAATTTAATTAATTTTTTGGCATTTTGTGGAAGGGCATCGTATTCATTTTTATCACTTTGACTCTTTGTGGTATTATAATTCTTATATGCAAGATTTTTTGCTTCTAAACAGTGTTTAATGTTGGAGTTCCACCATTTGGGTTTAGAATATTTGGCGGGCCTTCTGTTGCGCATAGGAATACATAATTTGATGGCACTGTTGAGAGTTTCTGTAAAGTAACTCCACGCATCATTGATACCTAAAGTTTCGACAATGGGATGCCAGTCAACTGCACCTGCAATTGCCTTTAATTTCTTAAAATTTGCTCCCTTAAAGTCGGGCACTTTCTCACAACTGGCCTTGACACTGTCTTCACTGAATTTAATGTTAAATGTAACTATGCGATGATCACTTGTACTAAATTCTTCTCCTACAATAACATTACTCACTAAATTTTCTGATGTAGCTAAGACAAGATCTAGGATGTTAGCTCCACGTGTTGCATAATTTACAAATTGATACAAGGAACTTTCTTGCAAATTTGTATGTAGGTCTGACCCTGTGTGTGAGGATAGGGCTTCTCCCCATTTTGGGACTGGTAAATTAAAGTCACCAAATATTACAGTGCTTTGCATACAAGATAGTTCGGCAATTTGCTCGTAGATTTCATTATCAGTGTTGAGTGGCTGACCAGGTGGACGATAAATTAATCCAAGAGTGATTTTATGACAATATTCATTTCTAAGCTGAATATAAATAGTGTCGATGTTTTCAATACATGGCTTGGTAATTTCGACTGGATAAAATCCTGATTTAACATATAACAACACGCCGCCCCCTGCTCGATTCTTCCTTTCACAACTGAAAATGTGATAGCCTGGTAAATTAAACTCAGCTAGAAAATCTCTCTGCTCTGTTACTCCAATTACATCATAATCTTCGGTAAAGGCAAGGGCCTCTAAATCAGAAAATTTATTACGTAGACTACGAGCATTTGCAAGGATTGCTTTAATGTGCTTTCCTTTCTGATGTGGGGAGCTTCCATTATTTATTGATTTTTCAGATTGTATGACATCTACGTTTGCCTCCCGTGATGCTCGTTTTTTCTCCAGAAAAAACTTACGGCATCATTAATCAAACGACCGAGACGGGAGGATGTGGGGTGAATGGAGAGGGTGTTGATTTTGAATGGGAAAGGAGAAAGTGCTGGGCGGTGAAATAGGGTTTGACGTGAAATGATAGTGTGAAAGTGGTGGGTAAGGGATGAGAGCAATAGGTGAGGGTAGAGTGGGAAGGGGTTAGAGTAGAGGGTGAAAGGGTTAGGAAAATGGAGAGGGTGTAGATCTAGGGATAAAGTAAGAACATTGTAAGAGTCAGTGTTAAAGGGAAGTTGGTGGTCAAAGTTTACAGACGAAATATATAGAAGAAAGTTACGGGTGAGAGGGGAACTAGGGTGAAAGGTACGATGGGGTGAGATGAGGGTGGGAGATGAGGTGAGGGGATATCTGGGATAGGAGGAGAGATGGGGTGGGGGAGTAGCTAGGATGAGGGAGGAGCTGGGGTAAGGAGAGACGTAGGGTAAGGGAACAGCTTGAGTGAAGGGGGCTTGGGGGGAAGTGGGGTGAGGGAAAAAATGGTGTGAACTGGAAATGTGGTGTTGGAGTAGCTGGGGTGAGGGGTATCTGAGGTAAGGGGGCAGCTGGGGTGTGGGAGAAGCTATGGTGCGGGGAGAACTTGTTTGAGGTAGTAGCTTGTGTGGGGGTGAGTGGGGTATGGAGGATGCTGTGGTGAGGAAGGAGCTGGAGTGAGGTTGAGGGTTACTGTGGGAATAAGAGCTAAGATTTAATGTGAGACGGTTGATGCTGGGAGATAATGAGATGGAGAGAAGATAAACAATATTTTGAGGAAGGCTCAGGTATATGGGAAGCGAGAAATGTTGATGTAAATGACTGGACTGGGAAGGGAGTTGTTCATGTGGGTATGTGTTTGTTTGTACACGTGTGTGTGTGTGTGTGTGTGTGTGTGTGTGTGTGTGTGTGTGTGTGTGTGTGTGTGTGTGTGTGTGTGTGTGTGTGTGTGTGTGTGTGTGAGAGAGAGAGAGAGAGAGAGAGAGAGAGCACGGAGGGCAGAACTATAGCACTCGCGAAGTTTTCATGAGAGGAGCTTAGACATTTACAACAAACAGGTCTCGATGAGTGATATATTGTAAAAAATTGTGTTTTTCAAAGTTTAATATTCACTGTGGCTTGGTTCTGATGTATAAACAAGCAATTTTATTCAAAATTCTCACACAAAAGTTATGACATACGGCCTCTGGAAAGTTAGAGCTGAGGGGAGAGATATATAAAAAGGTGAAGGGGATAGGAAATAAAAGGGAAGTTGTTTTTGATAGACGATTTTTGCATTGTGATTTTCAGAAGAATGCATGAAAATGGTGGAAAGAGAATCAAATGCTAGAAATTTCATCAAATATAGACCTTAATCCATTTAGCCTTCGGAAGTCCTTCATATTTTAACTATACTCTGAAAGTTGCAGTTGTGCATTCGCTCTCTCTCTCTCTCTCTCTCTCTCTCTATCTCTCTCTCATACTACCTTTCATGCTACGTGTGCTACTCCTCCTGACGTTTGCTTATTGCCTGCCCCCTACCTTATGCAAGATGATTCTGCAATTGATTAATTAATGGTGGTGGCCTCTAGCGGCAGGCACCTTCACAAGTCCCCCATTGTTGCAGGCAATTCTACCCTTCAGAATCAACCGATTCCGACCAAACCTGCAAACAATAACTAGCCTGTGAACCAGTCGTGTCCGCAAGGTTTTGGTTGCTAGGAAACTATTCGTTGCCTTGCAACGGCCGAAAAAACTTTTTTTTCTTTTTCACGATTTGAGTTTTATAAGCATTACTAATGGGCGTAGAAAACTCTGGCTTCTTTAGACGTAATCTTGAGGTCATTCCCTGTTGGAAGTTTGCCATTCTCCTTTCCCCTCTCTTCTCTAGTTTCTGAGTGGCAACCCTGAGAAAATTGGCCTCAGCGTTCCTAGCAGTCTTGTTTAATTGTGGCAGGCACTTCAGCCCTTCAGAATTAACAGATTCTGACAGAACCTGGACATAATAACCAACCTACGACCTAGCTGTGTCCACAAGGTTTTGGTTGCTAGGCGATTACTCGCTGCTCAGCATCGGCCCGCTTAGGCCCTCCATGGCCGTGGGTCCGGAAACTGTCGGGACCCAGTAGCCGGCCCCGGCACCACTTTCTGAGATTTTGAAAATCGATTTTTTTCTTACAGTGAAGAGAAACGTCTGGCACACCTGGCAATGCAAATTCTAGCGTCCTAAACCCATCGTCTGCTTCACAATGAAGCATGAAAAAATTCGCTAAATGGCAACATACACGTCGATGAAATCTTAGTAGAGAAGCAATAATTATTATGATTTTTTTTTCATTTTTTTTATGTTTCTTAAGTTGTGCAAGTACTGAATTATTTCTGTTGTCTAGGTGCTTAAGTTTCTGTCCAAAGAGAGGCAAGAAGTGGTCATTTTAGACTCTAACCGGATAAGGGTCCTCCTTTGTGTTTACAGGCCGAACCGCAATGGCCCACTTAGAGCTGGCCATCGTCGCCTACTGGCTTCTTCTGTTGTATATGACTGGCGAGGAAGTGCTTTTGTTTTCCTTTTCGCGTTCCTGGAATGCACATTAAGTTTTTATTGAGAAATAGCAACACTTACTACTACCACTACTACTATTATTATTATTATTGTTGTTATTATTATTATTATTATTATTATTATTATTATTGTTATTATTATTATTATTATTATTATTAGTAGTAGTAGTAGTAGTAGTAGTGGTAGTACTATAGTAGTAGTAGCAGCTACAGCAGTAGTGGCAGTGGTAGTAGTAGTAGTAGTAGTAGTAGTAGTAGTAGTAGTAGTAGAAGTAGTGGTAGTAGTAGTAGTAGTAATAGAAGTATTATTGTTGTTGTTATTATTATTGTAATGATTTTTGCATTTAATGGTATGTTTTCTTACTTCATTGACTCCTGCTGGATATTCATCTGATGTTCCTGTGAATTTGTATTCTACAGTCATACCATAACCACTGCAACAGTAATTCTCCAACAACCAATCATTGACACTGTGACTCACATGTCTTGGCACATATGATTGTAGTTGCTACATGCACTGCAAAGCCTTCTACAGTACACCAGTTATTTTATTATTAGCACATTTTATGCCCTATAGTAGTTCCTTTTTCTGCAGTTTTACATAACCCTATTGACAACTAGATATTTTTTCTACTGTGTTTTCTTACTAAATTTGATTATACTTTGTGCATCACGAGGCTTCCTGTTTCAGCAACATTATTAAAAAGAAGCAACACAAGCCGTCGTATCCCAGAAAAACCAAGCCTAATCAAGTAAACGTATGGTACGGCATATGTCAAGTCTTCATTTAACCCGCCGCGTCCCGGAGACGTGAATTCACGTCCTCACATGATGTGCACTCATATCCCGGAGACGTGAATTAACACGGCAACATTGGAAGGTCCTTAATTTGCACAATTTTCAATTTTCGCGAGTGATTTTTGGCACGTATACACGGGACACCTTCCTCTATTCCTCTACAAGATGCCAAGCAGGGACAATGCCTTACACAGCATAACCTCTCCCCCCCCCTGCATGCCATTGTCTCGACAATTCACCTGTTACTAGTGACCTGGCCAATAAAGACATTCAGGGCCAGAGTGATTCCAAAGTCAATGACAATGTGGAGGACAAAGTTTACATAGCATTAGAGGAAGAAACAGTCAGAAATGATGATCAGGTAATGTGGGAAAAAAAGGTCATGAATGGTGATGAGTTAGTGAGTGAAACAATGCTTATAATGCCTATATTACTGATTGAAAACCAATATACTCTTGTACTACATACAGTATAAATTCGTACCAAGTAAGTAAATAAATACTGTTTATGAGTGGATAAAATAATTACCCTGCCATAGAATTCGTTTTCTTTGGTGCCAGCCTGTTAGAAAACCCAGTCAGGTAAGGAGGTACACGTACCTAGATCAAGTATTTTAAACCTCAGGTGAGCGATTTCTCTATGAATTTTCGATGTTTCTCACCAAAAGCGTATGTTTGAGCCAAAAAAAAAAAAAAGGTCCAAAAATGTCGGGACTGGGGCGTACCACTGCCCAGAAAACGTCGGGATGGGGTGAGTTAAAGAAAGAATATCTGAGACTTCCGTAATGTAGATGGAATAAACAGGACTTTATTTTTTCTTCCTGCCTTGAGGAGATTAAACGGATGTCTGTATTAAGTCAATTCTTACGACTCGGTAAAATAATCCGGTGTTGACTGGAATTCAGTACTGGAGTTGATAAGACTATCTATCTATCTATATACCTAGGCTGCTTCCCCCAAGGAAAGGGAGGTAGCTGAGACAGGATGACACTCCCAATTTACTCATCCATTCAAACACATTCATTTGCATCTTAGCCCCAAAAGGGAAGAACGGACAGATCCTCACCGCACCACACTGCACAAGGGTCAACTGCGCAATGCAATCAGTGACATCCGCAGCAGGGCCCGACAGCAGAGCTGGTTTACCCCTGCCACATCATAACAGACTCATCCCCTTACCCGCACCTGACCTGAAATAGCTGATCAGACCAAATGTGGGAGAATATCCCCTCAGGGCTGCGTCATCATTTATTCATTCACAATTTCTCTCCACCCATTTCTGTCACGGACAGCCACTCTTCCTTGCTCAACAGACATCCCTCTCGCATCCAGCGCTTTCTTCACACTGTCCATCCATCCTATTCGTGGTCTTCATCTCAGCCTTACACCTCTCACATCAGATCTAGTTATCTTTTTCACCAATCGCTCATTATGCCCAAACCATCGCAACACCCTCTGCTCAACTCTACCAGCCATCTCCCGAACAACTCCAGTTCTCCTTCACACTTCATCATTCCGCACTCGATCCATACGCGTCACTCCACACATACTCCTCAGACACCTCATTTCCATTACATTCAAACTTTTCCCCTCAGCTACACCCATATTCCATGTTTCAGCCCCATACAATGCAGTCGGTACCACAACCCCCTCATACAGCCTTCTCTTTACATCCATTCTAAGCGAACGACATCTAAACACTTTTTTCATTCCTCCCAGCACCTTTCCTACTTCATTTATTCTAAACCTCACTTCTGCATCTATTCTTCCATCCACAGAAACATGTGACCCTAGATATTTAAAACACTCTACCTCCTCAAGCAACTCGCCATTCAAAACTATATTCATCCCCCTACCATCTACCAACCTCGTAAACTTCATCACTTTACTCTTATTCTCATTTACTTTCAATTTCCTCCTTTCACACTCTCTTCCAAACTCCTCTACCAACTGTCTCAATCTCTCCTCTGAATCAGCCACCAGTGCAGTATCATCTGCAAACAGCAGCTGCTTCAGATTCCACTCTCCACCATCAACATTCACCAGACTCAGACCTCCACCTAAAACTCTTGCATTCACCTCCCTTACAACACCATCCATGTAAATATTAAACAACCAAGGCGACATCACACATCCCTGTCGCAGCCCCACTCTCACAGGAAACCAGTCACTCACAGCATTTCCCACTCTTACACACGCTCTACTATTTACATAAAAACTTTTCACCCCTTTCAATAACCTACCATAAAGTCCATACAATCTTAAAACAGTCCACAAAGCCTCCCTATCAATTCTATCATACGCTTTCTCTAAATCCATAAATGCCTAAAACACATCCTTGCACTAAATACTTTTCACACGCTTGTCTCACCGCAAACACCTGATCCACGCATCCCCTCCCTCTCCTAAAGCCACACTGCTCACCACCAATCAATCCCTCTGTACCCTCTCTAACTCTCATAATTAACACTCTACCATACACCTCACCTACAACACTCAACAGACTTATACCCCTAAAGCTAGTACATTCATACTTATCACCCTTGCCTTTATACAACGGGACCACACAAGCACTTGCCCAGTCAACTGGCATCATACCTTTCACAAAGCACACATTCAACAATCTTACTAACCAGTCAACAATAGTCACTCCACCACCCTTCAAGCATTCCACAGCACACCCATCCATACCTGCAGCTTTCCCTGTTTTCATCTCCTTTACTGCCTTCTCCACTTCCTCCTTCGTGATCAAAGAATCATTCAACTCTCCCAACACATTTATTCCTTGCACCCTTCCATCCACTACAATCTCAGCCACCCTTTCCTCCTCTACATTTAACAATCTTTCAAAATACTCTGCCCATCTCTTCTTTACTGCATCCATCTCAATTAACATCCTTCCATCCTCTGGTTTTACTCGTTCTTCCTTCCCAGACTCTCCCTTTCGCACCCTTTTCACCTCCTTCCAAAACATTTTCTTATTCTGTTGAAAATTCTCTGTCAGCCGCCTACCCCACCTCTCATCTGCTGCCACTTTAGCATCACGCACAGCCCTTCTCGCCTTATTCCTCTTTTCCTTATACCTCTCATATGACATCTCATCCTTCCTCTGCAGCCACACTTCATATGCACGTCTCTTCTCAGCCACAGCCATACTTACTTCCTCGCACCACCATTCACTTCCTTTTCTTACACCACCACCCACACGTCTCACACCACACACCTCTTCTGCATGCCCCACCACAGCACTCTTAAATAACTGCCATTCCTCCTCCACACTACCATTTTCCCGATCTTTCACTGTGCTCCACTCATCTTTCAATTTCTCCTGATACTCTCTCTTTTTCTCTCTTTTATCCAACTCACTCACATTCAAAACCTCCCTACCACACCTAACCCTCCTAGCTCTCACCCATCTCTTACCTCCTCTTAACGCCCTCCACCAGTTAGTGGTCAGACATACCTCCACCCTCCCCTCTCAGAACTCTCACATCCAACAATCTTCCTATTACATTCCTAGACACAACCACATAGTCCATCAAAGCTCTATCAACAACCCTTCCACCCTCCTGTCTCACCCATGTATACTTATAAATATCTTTCTTCTCAAACAGCGTATTTCCAATCACCATCTCTCGCTCAAGTACATATCGCTATCATTCGCTCACTATTTTCATTTCTTCCAGGCACACCATGCATACCAACTACACCTTCAACTGCTACATTTCCCACTCTAGCATTCAGATCTCCCTTCATTACCACATTCACATTCGCTCCAAAACTCTGCAGACACTCATCAACATCATTCCAGAAAGACTCCCTCTCTTGTTCATCCCTTTCACTACCAGGCCCATATGCACTCACAAACACCCACAACTCACGTTCAAATTTCGCTTTCACCCACATCAGTCTCGATGACACCTCCTTCCATTCAATCACACACTGCTGTACTTCCGGACTCACTAACAAGGCCACACCTTCTCTTGTCCTTCCTGTCAACACCTGATAATCTTCCATTCACACTTCCAAACATAGACTCACCCTTCCCTTTCATCTTCGTTTCACTCAAAGCTAACACATCCAACTTTCTTCTCACAAACATTCTTCCAATCTCCTCCCTTTTAGCCTCAATCGCACTACATCCACGCACATTCATAGACCCAATCTTCAGGGTACGGGGATAACTCCATCCCCCATCCCTTTCTCTGGCCTGTCTCTTTTTAGGAACCAAAAAACAGAGGAGGGGGTCCCTAGTCCCCTCACCCTGCCCCTTTTAGTCGCCTTTTACGACACGCAGGGAATATGGTGGCAGTATTCTTCTAAACACAACCTGGCCACAGAGTAGTAGCACCACCCCATAGTGCGGCCAGATTGTGTCCCCCCCGCCACAGGGGGGTTTATTGAGAGTAAAACTAAGGAGAAATTAAATAAAGTTATGATAAGCCTGGTAACAAGAGGCGCACTGCTCCGAAACAGGTAAAAATAAAAACAACTGTAAAAACTTGTGCCTGTGTCATTAGTTGGTATCTAAGGTTCGTGTGTGTGTGTTCTTACCTTACCTAATTGTTCTTACCTAATTGTATCTTTACAGGAATGAGTCAAGCTCGTACTGTCCCGTGTCTTAAACCATATTTAACGTACATATCCTTAAATTTGTGAATTGTTTTGGCACACACTATTTCATTCGGTAGTGCATTCCATTGATCAATTGCTTAGTTTGGGAAACTGAATTTCCTTACGTCTTTATCACCTCTCTTCTTATGCAGTTTTTTGCAGTGTCCTCTTGCTGATTCTTCTCCATATGTTAAGTAATCATTTATGTCTACTTTCTCCTTCCCTGATATGCACTTATATAGCATTATCATGTCACCTCTTTTCTTTCTCTCCTGTAGTGTTGGTAGATTCAGTTTATTTAGTCTTTCTTCATAGCTTAGGTCCCTTAAGCTTGGTATCCATCTTGTAGCGGCCCTTTGAACTTTTTCAATCTTGTCTCTGTGCTTTTTGAGATGAGGACTCCAGACTACTGATGCATATTCCAGGGTTGGTCTAATGAATGATGTTATTATCTTTCTTAGCATGTCTTCATTTATGTATGTGAATGCTATTCTCATATTTGCAAGCAGTGTATACATGCTCCGTACCTTCTCGCTGATGTGGTCAGCCGGAGATAGTCTGTTATTGATAATCACACCTAGGTCTTTCTCTCTTTCTGATGTGTATAGGGTTTTATTTCCTAACTTATAATCCCAATCAGGTCTTTTTCCACTTTTACCAAACTTGATTACATGACACTTGTCCACATTGAATTCCATTTGCCATGTACTACTCCATTCATGAAGTTTATTTAATTCTTCTTGTAGCTCTTTACAAGAGTCTGTGTTAGTAATTCTCCTTTGTATTTTTGCATCATCTGCAAACATATTCAGATAGCTCTCATTTCCAGTGTTACTGTTTATATCATTTATTTACACTAAAAACATGATTGGTGCCAGCACTGAACCCTGTGGTACTCCACTAGTCACTTCTTTCCATGATGAGTAGTTTCCTCTTAGTACTGTTCTCATTTCTCTTTTTATGAGAAAGTCTTGCATCCAACAAAACAGTTTGCCTCGAATTCCTCCTTGATGGTACAGTTTCCATAAAAGTCTTTGGTGTGGTACTGTGTCAAAAGCTTTCTTGAAATCTAAATAGATACTGTCCACCCATCCTTCCGTTTCCTGTATTGTGTTTGTTACTCTGTCATAGTAGCTCAACAGATTAGTAACACATGATTTTCCTTTTCTGAAACCAAACTGTCTTTCTGTTATCATACTGTGTTCTTCTAGATGATTTACCCAAGCTTTTCTTATAAGCTTTTCTAATACCTTGCTTACAACACTGGTCAGTGATACTGGTCGGTAGTTGAGTGGATTTTGTCTATTTCCTTTCTTGATTAAGGGGACAATATTTGCTTTTTTCCAAATATCAGGTAGTTTACCTTGACTCAAGGATTTCTTAAAAATTAAAAATAATGGTTTACTTAACTCCTTTGCACATTGTCGTAATACCCAACATGAAATTTCATCAGGACCACTTGCTTTTCCTCTGTCTAATCTACTTAACTCCTCCTGTATTACTTTTTCTGCTATTTGTATATCTGGTAGTATGTGTGGACATGCATGATCCATATAGTCCCTCTCAAAATTTTTTTCTTCTGTAAAAACCAATTGGAAATTCTTATTTAGTGCTTCACAAATATCTTTCTCTTGTGTATAAGTGATTCCCTCGTCCGTAATGGATTGTATTATATCTTTTACTTTGGTTTTGCTTCTGATATAGCTGTAAAACAGCTTTGGTTGATCACTACTTTTATTTATTATATCCTCCTCAAACTGTTTTTGGGCTTCCCTCCTTATTCTTGTATAATCGTTTCTTGCCTGTTTGTAATTATTATATGCCCTTTCACTATTGTGTCTTCTGTATCTATTCCACAACAAATCTCTTCTTTCTTTTGATTTTTTACATTCTGTATTGAACCATTTCTGTATTTTCTTATCGGCTTCTTTGTGCTGTGGGATGTACTTCTGGACTTCTATTTCATAAAATTCACAGAATTTTTTATATACAGCATTTAAATCTTGTCCTCTAAGCTCATTTTCCCAATCATCTTCTAAGAAATACTTCTTTAGGTCTTGATAATTTCCCTTTTTATAGTTTAGGCTCTTTTTGTAACTGTCATTGCTGTTTACTATGTCATATGCTATCCTGAAGTTATAATTTAGTACTGCATGATCGCTTTTGCCGAGTGGAGGGTGATATATTAACCCTTTAACCGCGGGCATTGTTTTGCCCCGACTGGCCTCTCCTGCAGGGGTTCCAGCCAAAATGTAAACAAACTTTAAACCTTTATAACTCTGCACAGAATAAATCTAGAGCGAAAAATAAGGTACCATTAGAAAGTACTAACTTTCGGCTTTGCAATGATGTAGGTTTCATGATTTCGTTGACTATCACTGGATGGGCAGTGCCATTAGAAGTGAGCGATCTAAAATCACTATTTTTCGCTCACACACCATTACCAAATGCCAACCTTATTCTGATAATAATACTATAAACATATATGAACACTGCACATACGAACACCCACTCTGTGTTCACTGAGGCAGGTAAAAGGCACTGTAATTGCCCGCACTTCACTGCCACAGCAGCAGTGTTGTAATCACTATTCTTCGCTCACACACCATTACCAAATGCCAACCTCATTCTGATAATAATGCTATAAACATATATGAACACTGCACATACGATAAACACCCACTCTGTGTTCACTGCGGCAGGTAAAAGGCACTTTACCTGCCCGCACTTCACTGCCACATCAGCAGTGTTGTCACTCACACAGCTGGACAGATACTGATGCGTGTTTGGTCAGGGGTGGGGTGAGGGGCCCAGGGGGTGGGAGGTGGGGGCCCAGGGGGGGGATGAGGGAGGTGGGGGTCGGCTGGAGTGAAAGAACTTAATAGCTACTCTCCCTTGAAACAATTGGCGCACAGAAAAAATGTGCGGTATTCAAAATATTCACAAACATTCGAGAATGACACCCGCTGTTTGGTCCAGTTTTTGCAATGTCATTCTGGGATGACACCCACGGTTAAAGGGTTAAACTGTCAATATCATTTTCTTGCCTAGTAAATATTAGATCTAGCACTGAAGGTACATCAAGTCCTCTTTTTCTGGTGGTTTTCCTCACATGTTGCGTTAGGAAAAACTCTTGCACGAGATCCAGGAGCTTTTGGTCCCAACAGCTTTCTTGGCTAATTATATCTAGAGTATTCCAATTTATATTTGTATTGAAATCCCCAGTTAGTATAATTCTTTCCGATTTCTCTTCCATTTTATGTAGTAATGATCTTAAATTCTGAATTGTACTCTCTGCCAGGTCATCATATTCGTCTCTTTCCCATGTGTTTGATCTGGGTGGCATGTACAAATTGGCTACAATTACTTTACCTTCAGATGTGTTGATCTCTACTGCAATCAGTTCTACTTGTGATGGTATATCTAGTTATATTTCATTGACTTTTAGATTTTTCTTAGTTAATATCATAATTCTTCCTCCTTTTTTTAACTTTCTGTCTCTTCTCCGTATATTGTATTCCTCTAAGTTTAGTATGTCATTGGATATCCTTGGTGTTAATTTTGTTTCAGTTAGGCATATTATTTGTGGTTCATTTTCTCTGACATAATCATTCATCTCTAGTAATTTAGATACCATTCCATCCACATTTGAGTACATCAACTTTATCATCTTGTTTATATACTTGTCATGACATGGTTCTACTACCTTCCTCCTTTTTATTCCATCCTGTTTGTGTACCACTTTCGTACCTGCAATCCTATTACTTTGTAAAAAAATTTCTTCTTCTCCTCTTCTGATCTTCCCTCATTTTTTGTTTTTGCTTCCTCCCTTTTCTCTTTCAGTAATTCCAGTTCCTCTTGTGTTAGGCATCTTTTTATCCATACATTTTTGAACTCCTCTTTTTCCATAAGATTCCTTACATTTTTTAGTATCTCTTCCACAGTGTTTACACTCTGGAAAGTCACCTTTAGAGGGGTTGTCTTGCTTTTCTCGTATTTCCCTAACCTTTTGTGTTCCTCTATGTCTTTACTACAGATTTCCTCTGATACTTCTTTCAGTAAGCTCATTACATTTGCCATCTCCTTTTTGTCTCTTGTGAGCTTGTTTTTTACTTCTTCCTCTTCTATACCAGTGATTACTATAGATTTGTTTATATCTACTGAATCTCTGACTAACTTTGGATTGTTTTGAATTATTCTTTTCACTTCCTTTTTAATGCTTTTTTCCTCCACTCTTGTTTCTAAGTCTTTCTTTACTTTCATCATTTCAGCATACGTAGTTTCCACATAATTTTTGTAGCTTTGCACAGCTTCATTCACCTGTGTTATCTTCTCAATATCACTGCTCTGGTCTATAAGACAGCTTACTTGCCTAATTGTCTCTGTGTCATTTTTGAACTCTTCCATAACGCTCTCGTGATTGACTACTGTACTTGCCATTTCACTCATTTTCTTCCTAAGTGTACTCAATTCCACTGTTAGTTCACTGATGGTTGTGTCTTTCTTATTGGCCTCCCTTCCTAGTTTTTCTATTTCTTCCTTTTGCAAGTGCATCTGCTTCTTTTTTCATCAATTTCATTTTTGAAAGCCATTTCTAGTTTGTGTACACGTTCAACCAGTCTATTGTGAGTCTCCACTTCAACCAGTTCTTGGCAGAAATCATCATTTTGCTTTTTACCTTTATCCCTTTTCTTTTCCAAATTTGCTTTACTAAAGTATGTATCCATTTTGCAATAATAAAAGAACAGAGTATGTACTTACAGAGTATGTACACTTTCCCCGTGTTCCTGTAGTCTAAACAAACCTCAGCTGACTCAGCGCATTTTTTCCTCTTGGTTCTCTTTTCTGTTTGAACAAGTCTTGTTTAAACTTATTATTTTTTTCCTTTTAATAATGAAAAATCATTTAGTCTAACCTGGTACAGAGCTTGACTCATACAAAGATACTAATTTAGGTAATGCAACTGGCCGTGTTCGTTCGGTACAGAGTGCCGATGTCGAACGTCTGCCTCGATTGACTCCCTCTGTGTGTGTGTGTGTGTGTGTGTGTGACGATAATAATAAGGATAAAAATGATAATATATAATCTGCTTGTTAGGACTCCATATTATAAATACAATTAATTATAGAAAACATGATAGATAGATAGATAAATAGATAGACAGACAAAGCTCCAGGCAAGCCTGGGAACGGGAAATGATCTTGCAAGTGTAACTGAGGAAATGTTGACAACACACAGGAAGCAGCAAGTCAGGGGATGATATGGGTAGTGTGTCAGTGAGATAGCATACGAACAATGCCTAGTGACCATACACACACATACTCACACACAGGTTTCTAGAACATTCCAACAACGGTGTAACACACATGACACGACCCCTGCTACACGAGAATTTAGGAAGCAGAGCTCAGAAGGAGGCTAGCTATAGAACCGACAGGTAGTAGAGACAGTGAACAAGAAGAGGGGTCCAACTAGACCTACTTAGTGTATTCAGTCTCTGTAATACATACACTGCTCAACTTAAGATTTTTCTCTGAAGATAATAAATCAAGATAAACTCCCTGTATTCATCTTTAACTCCTACTACAAGAATCGAGAGTCACATTTGGTTGGCAGCAACGTACGGACCTCATCTTCGAATCAACAGTGAATTTCTACAAAAGCAGACGAGACTCTACAAGATTAGCTTCAGTTCTACAGTGAATTCCTACAAAATACAGCCTACAAGCCTATGAGCCTACAAGTCTACAAAACAACTCTATAATCTTAATGTAACTTCAACCAGCAGCAAGAAGAATAAGAAAAAAAAAAAGCACATAAAGAAAAGGAAAGACCAAAGCAACAAGCACACAAAACCCCAACACTCTCTCCCACCTACCTCCATCGCTGACGCAGAGGTCAAGACACACAGCAAAACATCAGAGCCACATTTATAATGCATCTTACTCACCTTTCTTCACCCAGGTTACGCATCGCTACTCAGTTACTCACCACAGCTACCAGTGTGGGAAGCCGACGTTACCATGTGTATCTGCTGAGATGACATCACAACGCGAGTTTGCTGACATAAGGCCACGCCAAGCAACGTGTGACTGACACCAGGCACTTCTCACCCACTACTCATTACTCATTATTCACATAGCTCCTACTCATACTCATTTATTTCCACAGTATTGAGTTGGAAATTCGACGTTCTATGCTGAGGTTTGCCTGTGACAGCTGTTAACCACCACAAGCACCAGGCCATGGAATTTCCTGAGTAATATCGTCCATCAACACAGCACTAGAATTATCAAGAGATCTTCAATCAACCCTGCATTTTTCTTCCGAGATCGACAGTTGCATCGACACACGTCTCCGATCTGTATCAAGTGGGTGAAATTATACTTACTCATTTCTTCTCAGTGCAAAAATTAGGTATATTCAACTCATTTACTTATTTCTATATATATATATATACTTATACACTCACTATCTATCATTTATTACAACTCATTTACTCATCTATTTAGTTAAGACATAAACAAAAGGCGTATTTCATAACAACAGACCTTAATGACAGGGATATTTTCGCCACCACCCACGTTAATACCAGATGAAAAACAATTAGCTCCAACAACAGATTCACAATTAGGAGAGCACCAAGGCAACACACCCACTGTACAAAACTCAACACAAACTAAAGATCAAGAAACAAATACGTCAGTTCCATATGATGATGAGTGGGAAACCCTCCCTGATGTAGCAAGTGAGGACTTAGTTTCTGCCTTGCAAACCTATGAGAATATACTTGACATAGTGCAACGTGCAGGCGAATCATATTCCACCATTCCCTCACACAACGATAAACAAGTCCAAGTTAAATTAACTGAGCAAACAGTGAAAATGAATAACGAAACAAATACCGCGGATCAAACTTCCCCACCTCATGTTTATGTTTACCATGAAGATAAAACTGCCCCAGAATTCTCTGGCACAGAAAAAGATCGTATTGACGTCATTTCATTGGTCAGTCAGTGCGAACAAATGTTCATCAAGTGCCACATCCTCGATGAATAAGAGAAAATTGCCATTTTTTCATCTTGCATAAGCCAGGAAAGATGTCCAGCAAGCAATTTATTGAGATCAGATAAGCTCCTCAAGGCTAGGACATATGATGAATTTAAAACTGAATTTTTGAAGAAATTTTCTGGAGGTATGAACTTCTTGCCAGGTATAATTCCGGAATTACATAAGATTGTAGATCTTGTAAGGGAGCACACTACAAACCATGTGCTCAGTGAAATAACTGCTGATGTCTCCACAATCAAAAGAACATTGTTAGTTACTATGGAAAACTCAAATTGGATAACAGATAATGGAAAGATGTCCCCAGACCTCGTCGTGGACATCATTGGTTATGTAGCTGCCTTGTGTAAATTATCTGATAGGACCCTTAAGATCGCCAAGACGATCGCGTACACCCCAGGCATGTGCTTACTAGACTTAATGAACGAGGTAGAGATGCAGTGCAGTAAAGCAGGTATGGTCGACACACCTGCACATTCTAGTAGAATGAGAGTACCTGAGACAATATCAGCTGTGAAAACATCTACACCGACCCCAAACAGAGAACAAAATCGATCACAACCCGAAAGCGGGCAGAGCAAACAACTAAACGTGACGAGGGTTCGATCACAAACACCAGGCTACAGGCAGTTTCATAAGTTTTCGCGCAGCCCGAGCAGATCTCGCGCCACAAACAACACTACATATGGGAAATCACCTCTTAGGTCACAGTCAAGAGATAGGTCCATTTTATGTCATTATTGTGCAAAGCCAGGACACACAAGGAATGAATGCTTTATCAAAACAAAAGAGGATAGACAAAAGACACAAGGATTTGGTCCTTACTGTAGGCATCATAGATGCCAAGGGCACTGGACCAGTAACTGCAAAACAGTAGAAAAAATTGTGTCTGTGTTCAAACTGGGGGAAGACCAAGTCATGACAATAAACGAACAAATGTAAAGAAAAGTAAGTCTAAAATTCACATAGGAGGCATGTTGGGAAATGAGTGTATCTTGATACCAGCTGTATGTGAGGATCAAAACGTTTCCTTATTTTTAGACACAGGCTCTCCAGTGAACTTAATAAAACAAGAAGAAATAAATAGAATTCTTAAAAATAAGAAGAAAGTAACTTTTCTGGAAGAAGCTGATTTAGATTTATATACGGTAGATGGAAAAAAATTACAGTAAAAGGTATGATAAGGTTAAATATCAGTTTCACAGAGACTACAAGACCATAATCTTAATTTTAAACTTTTTTTTTTTTCTTGCATGTATGCATTTCACTACAATAACCCATGTACATACTGTATTACAGTTATATAGTTTACCTTTAGTGCATCTATTCAAATATTTATACAACTTGTTTAAAATGTAACATTACTAGATCATTGCAATTTACTATGAATATTATATGTATACGATATTATAATCAATATTATGTACTAATAGATTAGCATATGTCAATGATAACTATTGTCGGAGGACCTCCAGCACGTGACCGAGCAATGTTAGGACTCCATATTATAAATACAATTAATTATAGAAAACATTATAGATAGATAGATAAATAGATAGATAGACAAATCTCCAGGCAAGCCTGGGAATGGGAAATGATCTTGCAAGTGTAACTGAGGAAATGTTGACAACACTCAGGAAGCAGCAAGTCAGGGGATGATATAGGTAGTGTGTCAGCGAGATAGCATACGAGCAATGCCTAGTGACCATACACACACATACTCACACACAGGTTTCTAGAACATTCCAACAACAGTGTAACACACGTGACACGACCCCTGCTATACCAGAATTTAGGAAGCAGAGCTCAGAAGGAGCTATAGAACCGACAGGTAGTGGAGAGAGTGAACAAGAAGAGGGGTCCAACTAGACTTACTTAGTGTATTCAGTCTCTGTAATACATACACTGCTCAACTTAAGATTTTTCTCTGAAGATAATAAATCAAGATAAACTCCCTGTATTCATCTTTAACTCCTACTACAAGAATCGAGAGTCACATACTTATTAATATATTGGCAGTCTTGGCTGATAATATTCAAGTGCGAGAAAGTCTTTAGAAATGCTAGTACTTAATATTATCTTAACTGATAAATGCAAGTCTTAGCTGGAATAGCAGATGTGGGATGGCATCGATTCATACTGCTACGCTGTGGATGTTATATACAGTGATTTCGCAGCGTGAGGGACAAATGTGATGTGTGATGATCCTTTATATATATATATATGTGTGTGTGTGTGTGTGTGTGTGTGTGTGTGTGTGTGTATCAGGGTACATGTATGCAATATCTACAAAGGCATGTGTGTCGAAATGTTTTATCGAGAGAATGACGCGGCGAAAGTATGAAAGTACGTAAGGTAGCAGGGCTTAGGCGATTGTTTTATGTACTGTAAATGTCTGGTGGGAGAGGAGGGGGGAAGAGGTAGAAGAGGTAGAGAAGGAGGCAGGGGGAGGGGGCAGCGAAAGGAAAGGAAGGAGAAATGGATGGGAGGAAAAGGGAGAGAAGAGGATTTTGGAAAGAGTAGACGAGGAAGAAGGAAAAAGAAAGTATAGAAAGATGGGGAGGGGGGTAAGATGAAATAAAAGGGAGGGGGGGGGAGAGAAGAGGAACATAAGAGGAAAGGTTTGAAACAGAATGAAGGGGGCAGTAGGGAGAAAAAAATAGGTAGGAGGCAGGGAGAAAAACAGGAGGGAAAGGATAGAAGTAGTAGGGAGGAGGGCAGAGATAGTGGTGGTTGTTCTGTAAGGTGTTACAATGCTAAGGCAGGAGAGTTGGCATTTCAATCCGTCAAGCGATGAATCGTGGATATGGGAATATAAATATAGACGGCAGTAGTTGCAATGGGGCACAGCTATTCCAAAATTTTACATATTCAGCTAAATTACAAGTGTGTGTGTTTGGACCGCATATACGCTATTGTGGACATAAATATCGATTCCGTTTATTACAGTAACTAACGAGACGTGGAGCAATGACTTTTCAAACCCACTAAGTCGGTCATCACAGGCCAACAAACTTCATGGAATATAATACTAGTTTCGTAACTGGTCAGCTAAAAATTGAATCGCTGATACCATCCACCATTTAGCTTTCGAATTAGGTATCCATGAGATTTTGTTTTTGTCCGAGGGCTATTAATATCAAGAATGAATGCTGAAGGTGCAATTTTTTCTTATTTATTTTTTACCTGTACCAGCAGGGTCACTTTAAAAAAATCAGTCACATAATGCTCTTGCTTCGCGCGCACGCACGCACACACACACACACACACACACACACACACACACACACACTTTTTATCCCTAATACAGTATATAATATTTTTAACCCATTTTTACCCTCCACATGATAAAGTCAGAAGAGGGAGTTGTTATCACTGGCATCAATAGGTGTCCGCCCGTAAAGTTGGGTGGCAGGGCGGCTGGCCGGGCGTAGAGATTTCATTTCTGGGCCACAACTCAGAAAATATTCACTACAGGGTCATGAAATTTCAATTACTTATATGTCTTATAGTGAATTGGTGCCTTTTGTTAGGCAGAATGCTGTCTTATTTTTTTTTTTAATAATGAGAAAGTAGAAAAATCCAGATTTCAATGCAACCTGCGCAAGGAATCTGAAGGGTCCAAGTTATATGTCCTCAAGGCATTCTCCTTACGCCAACCTTTAAAAGAAATGATGGGGGGAGGGGGGTCGTTATGCACTTTGTTATGTGTGCATGGAGATGGGGGGCATGAGCTTGGTCCGATGGTTGGTTGCAGCAACGTAGCGTTGCCTATGTTTGCCTTCATCGTATTTTGCAAAATATATCAGGGAAACCCAAGCTTACTTTCTTGTCGTTTTTGTTGCTTTTTTACTTGGGTAGGACCTTTAATTTTGTCTTTCTCGACGCGATGACCGCCTATATTCCCATGGTGTACAGACAGAAACACCATTATCTTCCCATTTGCCGAATAAAGAAAGGAATAATCGAACCATTTGAAACACAAACCATTGGTAGAGATAGGGTTTTCTTTGTATTTCACCAGTTGTAAATTATCTTAAGACGGATCTGGGAAGACGATTATTTCTTTGACTTTACATGTGAGTACGAAAGTTCGCCTAATACTTTACCTGTCTTCTTTCCTGCTGTCATCTGTTGATTAATGTTTATAAATTGATGGAAAGCTGGTGTGTTTCTCTGTCCATAGATGATAGTTCTTAATCTGATGCGTAGGAAGGTGATGGACATGTACAAAGACTGAAGATGACGTAGTGAAAGAGCAAGCAAACTTTTGTCCTAGATTATGCTCCCCCAGCCTTCCCCGACCACCCACTTACATCCCACATCGTTCTTTTCATGCATGCCTTCTCCCTACATCTGATTTTGTTCCACATGTCAGAGGAGAGAAAATTGAAGAATAAAACTCAAATCAAGAAATCATTGTCCGAACAGGCTAATCATTTGCATAAAATTTAATACCGTTAATGTAAAACTACAGTGGCTAAAATGGATCGATTGGACCTGAAATGAAGTGAAAGAACCTGAAACTAAGTAAAGAGAGTTAAAGAAAATGTTAGATCTGGCTTAATATGACAAGAAGTAACTTAAGTGCAGTTTACTGTCTTCAGATGAATTCATTTCACAGCCTCTTACATTGGCTGCCTCTTGCTTACTTAATTCTTGTTACCACTAGATGATTTTTTATTCAACTAAGGAAGGATCTGTTATTCAGAGGATTAATTAAAGCTATATGTTTCATCTCCAGTTCGAAGATCCATCTCCAGCTAAATCTAAATGGTGACAGTGAGGCAAAATTTAAATATTACGTACTGAACTGACGACTGAACATTTTATTGAACTACCACGGCATCATCAGTGAGTCTAACTGAATGTGAAATTGACTGAATGGATCTACTTTAGTTTTCCTACAGTCTGAACATATCTAATAATCCATCCCAACTAACTGCAGGCGAATTTATTCCAATATGAGTTAATTATAGGAATCTGAGTGTTGATAATGTCACCCTTAATCTTCTCACTGTTTGGAAAATGGAATAAATTATTGTAGCAAACACTGGATGATTTTATTCAGATAAAAGCGAGTTCTAAGAGTCTGAGGGTGGTAATATTATCGACACAAACTAGAAAGTATCAAAATGTGTGTAAATGAATCAGAACTAACATAGCTGACCTGTTTAACCTGAAATGGATGAGAAGGGATTTAATGGACACGAGAAGACCTATAATTACTAAAAATGAATTCTAATGGCTATGAAGTTGCCTGAGCGGATTTGGCTTTACATACTGGACCAACGCTGTCCTGCTCAAACGCAAACTGACGTGAGTATACTGACTGAACTCGAATCGACGTGAATGGAGCTGAATGGAACCAACGTGAACTGGAAGAGCTGGAACTATCTTAAATGGGCCCGAAGTGTTCTGAATTGATGTGATAAGACCTCGTCGGTTGGTATATACGTGATGGGTCTGAAGTGTCATAAATGTGCTTACAGTGACCGGACGAACAGAGTGAACTTAACCCTAGAATACATACGCGGCATATCACACCCAATGCGTACCCGAGTTCACGTGATCACCGAGTGGGTTATTGTCTGAGACGGCTGGGCACCCAGATACCCTCCTTCCACGTGTTGCCCTAGTAGGGAAAGGTAGTGTTGCTCCGCTCTCTTCAAAGGAAATTTCCATATCGGCGCCCTTGGGTATCTTACACCCATCGTATGTACTCCCGTACATACTGTATGTGACACAGAGTTTGTCATATCCAGCAAGTAGTTTGAGTATGATTTCTAAAGTGCTTTTCCTTGCAGAAAGTGAATATTTCTTAGAACACAGATATTTCTTTGTGAAGTGTGAAATCATGGCCCACCATTTTTTGAGTGATGAAGAACTTGAGAAAATAATGAACATCACTGGGTGCTAAGAATCAGAGTCCACCTGTACAGTGCCGGGAGTGCCCTGTTCGGACTGACAGGAAGACATGCTTCCGGTGCACCAAATGTCAGAAGACTTTCTACCAGGGGCTTTATTACCCTGTCTGTGGTGATTGTGAGTCCAGGTAAGTGCTCATGATTTTGAGAATTGTCAAGGAAAATTCGAACAAATTATTTTTCTCACGGCCATAAATACACCACAAATAACAAGTAGCAACTATTTTGGATTGCATACCACTGTGTTTTGCAATTATGAGGTTTCAGTAGTAAAATAAAAACATTCATTACTCAAGAAATGACATTTCCTGATAATTGTAAGTTCTATCTTAATTACCCCCTAAAACAAGGTTGTGGGGGTGGGTGGGTGGTCAAAATCACTGGGTAAAGCCTTAGAGAGGTCCAAATACCATTTAGTGTTCAATTTCAAGGGTCTGGGATTGCATGAGAAATTGCCAATCTTCGTACTCCATTTTTTTACTCTAAAAAGAAATACCTCATTTTTTGTCTACCTCCACCACGGACCACCGTGAGTCTGTAAGGATTAGAGTGCCATGTGCTGCAGCGCCCATGACCAGGAGTGTGTGTGCAAGTGCAGAAGTCCACAGCTCCTGTTTCAAATTTTCCACATATTTTTTTTTAGTTACATCAGAATTTTTCCCCATTTTTGATACTTTTTTTCAAGTTACC
Source organism: Coenobita brevimanus (assembly GCF_032717465.1). Lineage (NCBI taxonomy): Eukaryota > Metazoa > Arthropoda > Malacostraca > Decapoda > Coenobitidae > Coenobita > Coenobita brevimanus. Next base: position 27,104,241 of record NC_136976.1, on the reverse strand, counting down.
ACTTAACCTTTAAGATATCATACAAACTCATTTACATAAGGTTCAAGTGAAAGTACAAAGCTTGTATTTTTTATATATGTACTTGGTTTTACTAAATTTGGATTTTTTAACATAGGTGTATGACTTTCCGAAAAATGGGTTTATCAAACCCAGCGTATGTATTAAGATGCAGTAAAATTAGCGTATGTATTCTAGGGTTAATGTAAAGGCCTCTCCATAATGCTAAAAAAAAAAAAAATGAATTAACACACCGATGAACAAATGAAGAAAAAACATGCCTGTAATATGCAAGATATACACAGCGCTCTGCTGCATGCCATCACCCCAACATATTCAAGTAGTGAGAAGATGCTCTTGCCCCCCCCCCCTCTCTCTCTCTCTTACTGTTAAATGACTTTACTCAGACTAAAAGATACCTCTCTGACTGAATGAATGAAATGTTACGGCTCATAGTGTCTGTTCTGCTTTACATCCATCTCCAAGAATCACTTCTTACTGTATTTCCTTATAGAAAAATCATCACTCCCGCCTACCATTCATCGTATTTCAGATTTCTCTTATTTCAGTCTAAAATAAATCCCACTTCACAACAGCTCGCTTCTTTACATCTCACTCCCATAACACTTCGCCCGCATTAATTGACACAGAGTGCTTAGAGGTGTAAATAAGCATTTATGGAAAATCTGTAACTGTTACATATAGCCTAATTAGTTTGCGTTCCACGTAGAAGAGTCAGACACATTTTATCATCACGTGCTTCAGAAATGCTCGTCAACATTTGGAGACCTTTCTATACTTTCGCACTCACACTGGTATCACACTTCACCTCTGCTACATACCCATTCCAAACACTGCCACCACACACCTCTTCCGCACCTTCTCCCTACTATATCTCATCTTCTACCACACATCCCACCTACACCATACCTATACCACACACCCCCAACCTAACACACCTACCAAACAACTGTATCACACCTAACCCTATCTGCATCTCATTCCTACTACACCTCATCCCTGTCGAGACTCCTCAGCAACACCTCGTCATTCAAAACACCTTAAACATACTTCACCCCTACCACACCACGCTCCTACCAGGCACCTTTACCACACTTCATTTCCTACCGCAGCTCACTCCTACCACACCTCACCCTTACCACACCTCACCCCCACCACGAAGAGATTATTCAGACGTTAACAAACTTTTACAATTACGGCAAAAGAAAAATTTATGGTCGATATTAAAGCCCCGAAATTAAATTAAAAATTAAAAGTTAGAGGCTGAAATCAATCGCTGAGCCTTGCCCTAAAAAAAAAGAAAAGTAATAATAAAAAACGAAGTGATATGAGAATGGAAATAAAAGTGTATATTTTCAATTATATGAACCTAGTGAATGAAAAAAGTGAAAATTACATGTATACAAAGATAAATAAAAATAGAGTGTATGAGAGTGACAAACAAAGTGGGCATTGGCACATTCATGAGATTCAGTGGAAGGAATGACAAATAAAAGATGTGGGAGAGTTATGAAATGAACTGATGAAATGGAAAACAAAAATATATCAATCTACAGTAAACAGAAACAAAAATGAAAAAGTGAAAAATAAACATAGCTGAATAAGTAAGAGACCTATAAAATCAAAATTCTCTCTCTCTCTCTCTCTCTCTCTCTCTCTCTCTCTCTCTCTCTCTCACTTTGTGTGTGTGTGTGTGTGTGTGTGTGTGTGTGTGTGTGTGCAAATATGGAGATGTACTGAAACAAGAAACAAATGAAAATACGTAAAACTAAACCCGTCCATCTAGGAATGCTATAAAGTGTGCTTGGGCCCGGCACTAGTCTATTAAATACAGAATCTTTAGGAAAGGGTGACCAGACACCTCCCTCTCAGCAAAATTTTGGTTGTAATATTGCAATAACCCCAACCATTCCTCTGAGTCACATTCATAAGGGCAAGTCTCTGTTTCCTGATTATATGGTTATCAACTTATCATGAATTACAGGAAATAGTTGGCTTGTTACTCAGTGAAAAATCACCTGAAGGTGGCACTATGATGGGTAGATGGGTTGTGATGGCCCCGTTTATCACAATGAAAGAATATACTCTATATTAACCACAAATTTACACTTAAATCCAATTTGTTAAATGCAACTAGGATACATACGGATACCGTTCTTATTTCTAAGTGTACTCAGTGCTACATTTATTTTAAGTTTCGCAAGATTCATCGTCTGTGCTCCCGTACCTAAGAAATGGTCATAAGAGCACTTTATCAAACAATATGGGACCGCCATGGTATCTGAATTCCCGAGTAATTTTTATCCTACCTTGACTCTTCTCCCAGAAACATTGCCAGTGTGTTGCTATGATCAAGTTCTAAAAATAATGCCCTTATTACCATTAATGCTGACCTGCCCAACGAGGAGCATCCGTTAGTGTTACAATATATTACAGGCCACACATCATCTGACCGCGACACTCAACCATTCATCATCCCCACTGCAAGGGTTTGCTTGGTGTGATTCCTCTAGTATCATTCCGTATATTAAAGTTCGTTCCTCTTGCCTTCACACTATTCAACTATCGGGAGACTTCAAAATGCAGAATCAGATCAAACACAAACTCCACGACAATAAGTTATCTCCTTTCAACTTAAGAACTCGCTTGATGATGGCCTTTTGAAATTGAAAAGTAAGCCGTCATATTGCGGAGGCCAGCAATAGTCTGACATTATGGACGATAACGGGATCTCATGAAAAGCTGCGGTCAGCACTTTCTTTACCCCTTGTGGCTGAATGACTAGTAATGCATGAATATATTTCCCCACACAACCGTCTCTCGTTTAGCCTAGTGAGTGCATTCCTAGTTTTTTTCCTCATCTTCTTAAGAGGATCTGAATTTCTCTGTACGTCTGAAATACAGTTAGGTAAAAGAAACAGTGATCGTCTTGCACTCAAGAAAAAGTTCTGCAATTCAATGATATGACGGATTTTAGAGGCAACAAGATCCTCGTGGCTCGGTCGGGCCGCTCAGCACTTGTCCAGATTAGAGTCAGCTTTGAACCAAACTTCGCTGGAACAAATGCTTTGTGGCCCTCTTCGCGCTGCAAGGCACTTGTCCAAACTAGAGAGGCACTCAGTGGCACGCATCTCTCCTACAAGGACAACGTAATTTCCAAACCACTCTTCATAATGGGTTTAGTTTCCTCAACATTACTTCTCTCTGGGCGGAGTCCGGCGAGGTATTGTTTTCGTCGAGTTTGTTTGTTTATGTCTTTGTTTTTTGTTTGTTTCTTTGTCATCAACACTGGAGGAAAATGGCTGAATGAAATTTCATGAAACTTTCAGGATATATTATGGGCACTGGTCCCAAAAGGAAAAGATTAAATTTAGGAGGTAATCACGTGACCTTCAGAGGTCAAAATCAAGGTCACGGATTTTCAGAGAGAGAGAAAGAGAGTTTGTATACTTTGATAGTATAATATCTTTGATATAGACTTGGTTAAAAACCTGAACTTAGTAATTATTTCTCAGTTTTTTAATAGCTCTTTCAGTATTTCTCACAGTACTCGATTGAGTCGAGCTGGTGATGCAGACTTCCAAAATTATTATTATTATTTTTTTGTTACACTTGGTATGACAAGAGGTAGACCACTGATCATTATCTTCATAAAAGGACACACCATTTTCGTCCCATCAAAAATATGTACCCTGCAAGTAATAGGACTTGAGATTAATTTGAGTGGTACACCGCTGATTGTTTACTTCATCCATCGTCCATCATCTAATCCTGGGTTGCCCCATGAGGAGCATAGGAGCCTGGAGCTAGGCAAGTTGATCCTGACATTTAAGATGAAATACTACAATATCACACACCAAAGGAATTTACCAGTTACAACACATTAAGAACCTTAGCAAAATAATGAGTACAGTTTCTTGCATACTCTGTTATTACAATCCTGATCAAGTGCCATATGTACAGTTAAAGAGGGTTAGTCAACTGCACAACAACAGCACAACCATCAACGTCAGCAGCGTGTTAGCAGGGAGGTGGTAGAGGGACGACCCGTGGAAATGATGGGGCAACCTTTATGCTGGACAATAATGGGTATTGCTGATGTGGGGAGACAAGAGGCGCAGGCGAGAGACCATACATGCATCCTTAAGGGCATTCAAAATATCAGAAGGAAATGGAGAAAGTAGGCCTAGGGGAGAATAAGGAAAAGATGTACGGGGTTATTAGGTGAACCGGAGAGAAGGAGGGAGAAGAGGTGGAGGGGAAAGAGAGCAGGGAGATGGAAAGAATGTATGCCTAATGGAGATAAACTTTATGGGAGAAAAAGGAAGAGAGGAAGGGATATGAGGAAGAGGAAGAGGGAAATGAGAGGGGAGGATAAATGGGGTTAAGGGGAGAAATGAGGCTGACAGAAGATTTAGGGGGAGAGATGAAGCTGAAAGGAAGAAGGGAAAAGGGGAGGGGATATAAAGCTTACGGAAGAAAGGAGGGAATGGGAGCGAAAATCAGGCTGAGGGGAAAAGAAGAGAGGGAGAAGAAATAACTATGCTAAGAGAAAAAAAAGAAAAAAAAGAAAGAAGAGCAGATGAGCTTTAGACGGGAAAAAGGGGAAGAGATAAGGAGAGATGAGATTGAGGAAAGGGAGGAAAAAAGAATAGTAGGTATAAGAGGTGGAAGGCAAAAAGGAAGAAAGAAAGAAGTGAATGGGCTATGGGACGGGGACAGAGAGAGAGAGACAAAATATACAGGAGTACGTAGGAATAACAGAAGGCCTAGTGGCCCATGACAACGTTATCTGCTGGTAGAAATTGCTAATTCTACTATCTAACCAACGTGTAAAAGAAAAGGTTAGAAAAGAGGAAGGCTTCTCCCCTCCCCTCACTACATCATCCTATATACCAGAGGTCCAAGATAGAAAAACACCATGCTTGTTAGGGAGAACAAGTATGGAAATTTTTATAGTAGATGCAAAAGAGGAACAACTATACACTGTGTACTCCGTAATCTACATATCTGTATAATAAAGAGCGTACACCAACGTCGAATATTGTCATTATTTAGCAAACATATCATCTTCGTCAGCATACACTGCCACATGGCAATGAACAACATTCAGTTGAACCATATCTCTCAAAAAGTTAGTTTAGTCGAATTATTAGCGTATATGAAGTTTTTACACTAACATTGCTGCTGATGGCTTATTCCATTTTTCCACTACGCGAGTATTAGTGCAGAACGTCATGTTCTTAGTTTCATTTCATTAATTCTAGTCAAAAATTCATTCTGTATTTTGAACAAATTATCATATCCAACAACGTCCAGTATGTCCAGAATCTTACGTATTTGTATAAGATCGCTCAGTTGTTTATTTTTGTGAAGAGAAAACATTTAGTTTCTTTAGTCGCTCCTCGAAGGGTAAATTTCGCAGCGTTGGGATTAATTTTGTGGCTCTGTGCTGCACACAGACGAGGTTCTTTTCCACCTTAATAAGGAGCAGGGACCAGTGCTGCACACAATATTCTATGTGTGGTCTGTTTAATGACATAAAAACTTTACAGATTACATCGGGTATTTTATGACCGAAGTTCCTTGCGATGAAGCCAAACATTTTGTTTGCCTTGTTATTGGCCGCTATACACCATTTAGAGTTTTGGAAGTCGTTACTGATAACTTATAAATCTTTCTTGTCCTTTACTTCCATAAGTGGGCTAACGAATAAACGGAATTGATATTCAGTGCTTTTTCTCGCCAAAGTACGTCACCTTAAGTTTATCTGCAATGAACTTCGCCTACCACTTCTCACTTAAATTTGATAAGTTATCCAGGTTGTTTTGTAAAGATCCACAGTCCGCATTCATATCACTCTGCCTCCAGGCTTTGTGTCATCTGTATTTTTTCCCCTTAAGAAATATGTCCATTTTCTAGATCACTGATATAAAAGGTGAAAAGAACTGGTCCTAGGACTGACTATGGAGAAATTCCGCTTGTTGTTTACAGCCAGTCAGATGTTTCTCCATTTATCACTACACGACTGCAGTCCGTTTACCAATCACCAGTCCATGTGGATAAATTGCTAGGGAGACCGTGGGCCCTCAATTATTCTAGTAGTTCTAGATGAGGGACCTTATCAAATGCTGTCTTGAAATCCAGGTAGATTAAATCCGGCGGTATTTTGGGTCTCGGTTATCGTATGTTGTAAAGCAGTTTAAACAGATTTGTAAGGCGTGATTTGTTATTATGAAACCCGTTATGTTTATGTGTTCTATGATTATGCTTGCTAAGGGATAAGGTAATTTGATCTCTAAAAGTTTTTCCAGAATTTTGCTTCACACTGACGTCAGGTTAATTGGGTGGAAACTTACAATACGTTTTTATTTATTTTTTTATTTTTATTTTATTTTTTGGCATTTTTTTAAAGGTAGTGATATAGTACAGAGGGTCCATTGATTAGATCCTGCAATTCAGTTATAATTTATTGACTACTTTAGTTATGGGAAAGGATACCTATAATATTCATGCATTATGCGAGGAGATACCTGGTCTGGGCCAGTTGATTTGTGTAGGTCAGTTTTCATAAGAAAATTTAGTACACCATGTAACGTCACTTCATAGATTAATAATTTATCATCTTCTGACTCTGAAAAAATGTGGAATGGGAATATTTATGATGTTTTCTGTTGTGAAAACGCTGTGAAAGGGGTCGTTCAGTTATTGTTGCTACTGCTAGATTATCATGAACGAGATCGCCTACCATGTTTAGTAGAGTGGCTGTGCTATCTTTTACATTATTCTTACTCCTTACATAATAAGAGAATCTCTTAGGGTGTGCCTTTCCTTTCCGAGAAATGTTATCCTTAGAGTCTTGTATATTTTTCCAAATAGTTTCCGTACAGTGCTGATGTAATTTTAAATAGTCGGTACTGGCATCGTAATTTTCTGTATGTTTATATTGTTATAATTATGTTTTTCACTTCCGACCAATGGCTTCTTCATAATGCAGGCTGGTTTATTAATGTGATTATTTCTGTGGGTAATTCTCGGAATATTTTTCCTTCAATACACGCCAAGTGATTAGTGAATATTTCTCACATTTCGACGTTGTCCACATGCAGCAACTTAATCCATTTGTTGTTGCAAGTTTCGTTTCACATATTATCAAAGTTCAGCTTTTTTGCAGTCAAGAACAAAGAGGCTACTCATAGTGGTCTTTCAGTTTATATTAATTTCGAGTTTGATGATGGTCGCTGTAACAAAAATCTTCACCAACATCACATTAATGTATTAGGTCCCTGTCTGCTGCTAAGGCAAGGTGGAATGCACTTGTACTGTATAATCACTGACTTAAAAATACATCGTCTGTCAATTTTAGCAACCCGTCCTTTTTTTTTTTTTGTCTGCACACGAATTTTTCTAATCAGCACTTGGATTAATGGAGCCCCTAAAATAACGATGTCTTTGTGCTCTATTATCTTATATCTTCGTACAGAAATTTATGGTTTTCCTCATCATCTAACTTGGGCTGTTGGTAAATTACATCGAAATGAATGGGTTTATTACTCTGTGAAAATTTAAACTTACGTGGAATCTGAGAGAGAGAGAGAGAGAGAGAGAGAGAGAGAGAGAGAGAGAGAGAGAGTGAGAGATGATGATGATGATGATGATGATGATGATGCTGAGAGGAAGGAGAGAATGAGGCCGTGTAGAGAACATGAGGGTGAGGGGAAAGAGGAAGTAAGGGAGAGGAGGAGAGATGAGGCTGTGGGATAAGGAGAGGGGAATATAGAAGGGACGGCGATGGAGAGGGGAAGGGTGAAAGAGTGAAAACGGAGAGAGAATGAGTGGGTATATGTTTTGAGGAGGAGGTAGGAGACGAAATGAATGGGAAAAAAGCGGGAAAGGAAACCCAGAGAGGGAGGGAACCACAAAGGAATGCTGGAAAGCGCTGAGTATGTACCTCTCCCAACACAAATGTATTAATGATTTTTAATCCAACCTTCATCTAACATCTTTAACAGAGCTAATTAATTCTAAGGTCTCAGTATGCCCCCCCAAATTTCCTATTTATTCCTTCATCCGGATTCGAATCAACCTCAAAATCTAATAAATTCCTCCTTGATCCATTGCTCACCTTTAAAGAAGATTTTGTATAGCAGACGTCATTTAAATCCGAGAGCAACTTTTCGAGATATCTTGTCCATAGACAGACAGACAGACATAGGTGAATGCGTAACCTCTTTCAACTTCGTTGTCTGAGGAAAAAATATGAAGGACGGGAAAACAGTACTGGAAGAGTTGGAGTAACAAGAAATAGGTGCTAAATTTCTCAGACTCCTATGGCTTACTCTCAGTTGAAAAAAAAAAAAAAAGTGGAGTTAACTGGATTAGAACTGCTCCGAACTTGAGAGGATCAGTGGTATCAGCCTTAACACCCAGGCTTCTATGATTCACTCTCAAGGAATTACAACGGTTTGACGTTAGCTGGAATACCATAATAGAGTTTTCCTGACCATGAGAGAATTATGCATGAGAAGGAAGCGGTAGCCGCACAAAGAGAATGAAAGGATGATGCGAGCATTAGTGGCAAAGAAAAAAGTAAGAATGGAATGAAACGACGAATGAAAAAGGGAGGAAAGGTATTAGGGAAGGAAGTTTAATAATGCAGTGAGAGGGAGGAGAAGAATGCATTTAATAAGCAGAACGGATTAAATGGACGGAATCGGATTGCTGGGGAGAGAGAGAGAGAGAGAGAGAGAGAGAGAGAGAGAGAGAGAGAGAGAGAGAGAGAGAGAGAGAGAGTGGATGATGATGAATGAATGAAAGAAGGTGAGAGGAAAGGACAACCCATCTAGCTCACCACAACAACCACTAAAAACAACTCAACTATTCCGCCATTAATAGCTGAAAATAACAAGATGAATCACTGTGATCATTAATCTAGGCCTAATTAGAGTTGTAGGCAGAAAAAAACAATGGAATCAAGTATCGTTGTTAGGGTTCCCTTGTAAGGTGAAGGAAAGCGTTGGGTGTTAAGAGGTACAACATTGTAACGATGGTGTCTTATAATAGGTTTGTTGAGTTTCTCACAGTTTGACTACGAAACATCTCCCCTGCGCTGAATAAAATTATCGCTGAGTATCTGGAATGCCTCATAAATGACCTCTTCCTACTGAAAGAGATATTAAGTTGTATGTTGCCACTTTAAGCTCTTATGATACACCCATAGTTGAATGAAATCATCTTGTGGTTTGGAACCTTGGAACCTGGGTGGAATGGTCTCAGCTGCCCGCACCAGGATTCACACCCTGGCACTAATCGACCTGCAGCTTCGCAACTAGCCTGACCACTCTGTTATCGCAGCGGTAATGGATATACAGATAACATAAGAGACGCAATAGACAGACAGTCAGAAAGGTAGAACAATAGATAAAGTTTGATAGACAGGTAAACAGACAAAGGGCCGTACTTCTAAAACTAAACCCCAATATTGACGAAAGTGAGCGTCTAGCGTTCTTGTTTTTCGAACCTTAAATAAATTTACTGTTCATGCCCGGCGTTCGTCACCTGGTTAAGGCGTAAAATAGTATTGGAATATGACTGGAAGATAAATGCCACCAGAGAGCCTCCCCTTTTGGTGTAAAAAACTTCAATGTTCATAGGTAAGATGGCTGTTTTTTCCATTAGTAATCGACACTGAGTAATTCAAAAATAAAATTTTCCTCTGCAGACTTAAGTATACGAGAAATGCTGGGCTATTTACAATATTTTACAAAACTAAATGTTTCTGTAAAAGAGTGTGAGTGAATAAAACTTCTGTGGTGGACTGGTGGTGAGGGGGCTTCATGGTGCATAATACTGTACTTGGGTTTATGGTAGTAAATTATGCTACCAGGTTTATTTCACACTACAAGTGTAATTTCTCAATAGATCTTTGGAACGGCAATAACTGGTCGGATAACTGGTTAGTTAGGATGTTGGCTAAAATATTTACGTATTGCCTTAAGTCTTGGTTTTTATAGAATGGTCCAAAGGGTCATACAGGTGGACAGTTATAGAAAGATAGATACCGATAGAGAGAATTAATCATTTGTGACAGATACAGATTTCACTTCCATCAAAAGAAAAAAATGAATCACCACTCCACCAAGACAACATAAATTATAATATACTGTATGTTCCGCAAATACCCAAGGCATCTCGCTCTTTCACCTTTTTTGGTTGCTTTAATAAAAGCCGTAAAGCAAGTCATAATATCAGTGGCACAATGTAAGGTGTGGTTATTAATTACGGGAACATGCATAATATAGTTCTCTGATGGATGCTTTGGTGGTTGATGGTGGCCGTAATGAGGATGAGGAACACCAAAGGGAATGGCAATACCTGGAAGAGGAGGAAAAGGAAGAAGAAGAAGAAGGAGAGGTGGAGGAGGAAGAGGAGAAAAACAATGACGACGATTCATTGTAATTATATTATGGGCTATGAACAAAAGGCTACTGGTGATAATCATAACAGCCAGGCTACAAAGTCCCAGAGAATGAGAAGCACAGCAAGATAAAAAATCCAGAAGTCACCTATTTGAGTCGAACCTACGCACGTTTCTATGCCTTAAAGGTGACTGGGACGTTCTCACCACTAGACCAACATATTACTTAACCATACCATGCATTACATGAGTGTGTTTACCTCCGCTAAAGATGTTGGGAGAGGTTATGCATTCACCCCTGTCGGTCTGTGTATACAAAGTTGTGGTATTTCATTGAAATTTTATGGATAGATGGGTAGTGATGCAAGGAATCGTTAATTAAATATTGAGGTTGATTCGGATACTAATGCAGCAGATCACACACACACACACACACACACACACACACACACACACACACACACACACACACACACACACACACACACATCAAAAAAGCATGAAGGCAAAAAAGAGAGCTGAAAAGGAAAGTGTCATAACAGATTGGAGGGGTTGGAATGCACGAGAGGTACCGGAGGAAACTCACACACACAAAAAAAAGTTACTTAAAGGAAAGGACAGGGGGGAAAACAAAGAAGGCATGGAAAAGAAAGAGGAGGGAGAGACACAGAAGTAGGAGGAGTAGGGGAATGAGCAAGAGTATGAGGAGAAGGCACAGTGGACCTGGGAAGCAAGGACGAGGATGAGAAAAGGGATGAAAACGGGTGATGATGAGGTGTGGATGAAGGTCGCCGAAAATAGCCTAATGAACGGAAGAATGGATAAAGACACAGTAAAGGAGCCTATGACTCACTATCAGGTGAATAAAATCTTCTCGCATTAGGTAGAATATAACACTAAAGCAGTTTCTATTCTCAGGTGGTTATGATAAGATTAGGGACAGTTTAAAGCACAAATAATTGAAGTTTCCCTGAATAACATCATCTGGCGCTAGTTACATTAGAATACTAGTTTTCCTGACCGTGATAGGGTTAAGAGAATGAAGGAGAGTGAGAGTTGGCGAGGTCTAAGAATGGAGTGGAAGGAACATCCTAGAGGGAAAGGGGCGGGGTCGTGGAGGGGAAGAGACTGGAAGAGATGAAAAGAAGACATGATGAAAACGAGAAGAGTGAGAGCACTGAAATTACAGAGCACAAATGATCACGGAAAGCGAGAAAGGGGATAAGAGATGGGAGAAGAAATAGGATAGTGATATGAGAGATCAGGGAGAAAACCGCTGACGGTTGCCTGATGGATATATATTGGATTAATGAGGCGTAAAGTAAGATTAAATGAATCTGAGGGAAAAGAAGTCCTATTTTACGAGGAGAATAGAAGGGACACTGGAGGTGAAGGAAAGCCAAAGAGAGAGAGAGGGGGTGGAGGGAGAGTGAGGGTGTAAAAGGAAAGGATTAAGAGAAAGTGAAACCAAAGTTGATAATAATGAGGACGAGGAATGTGAGAGTGAGAGGGTTAAGAGGACGAGCGATCATGGACAATGAGATAGATATTCGGAGAAGAGAGAGGAATGAAGGTAAAGATGTGGGACACAAAGAAAAGCTGATGGGAATGGAAGAATGAGAAGTAGACAAAGTTTATTAACCTCACTCCAGTGACGTACTTCTCTGTATATCCTTTCTATCCGCAGTAGATTTTATGTAGTTTTTAAAGAATCGGTAGAGAGGAATAGGTATAAGGTGAAAAAGTCTCCATCTATTCTAATAAAAGCATCTGGAAATTGCAAAAATAAACTTTGTACGCGTCACCGTACTGCCAGAGTCAAATGAACGAGAGAGAGAGAGAGAGAGAGAGAGGCAAAAATGAGGGAGAGGGGAGGGAGGGAGGGGAGAGAAATAGGGACAGAATAAATAGCGAGAGAGTATGACATTGAGGGTGATGGACAGTATGATATGGGACAAGGGTGGGGGAAAAACATTATATATATATATATATATATATATATATATATATATATATATATATATATATATATATATATATATATATATATATATATATATATATATATATATATATAGCCTATGCAGAACAAAATGTAAATATGTTACAAACTCAAGGGCAAAAATTCGTGGCCGAGGGTAACATAATGAAGGAGGGTCGCAAGCTGAACGGAATAACTGAGAGAAAAGAGGGAAAATCTGACGTCGTGTTATTTTCCTGTGCAGGACAACAGAGGAACGCCAGGGGAGACACAGTGCCTGGTCATTATATTACTCTTTTTCCCGACTGTCTATTTCTTTTGATTTATTTCTCTCTAGTGTTTACTGTTTTGATGCATAAACAAGCCTACGTGAAGGGCAGAAGCATGTCTGCCTAATGAGTTACTCATTTCTACTCATGTTTTCTTGGTGTTTCTATCATTCGTGTACTTCGTATGGCTGTGTGGTGCAAATAGACATCTTTGAAGGGACACTTGTAATGCAATAATGCAAAACTTCTGCCTACCACAATTTCTTTATTGTCCGAATTGCTTCTCTTTGGAACTCGCTTCCCCAGACTAACCCCTCTCCCAAACTTCAGTAGTTCAGTTTGAACTCTTGCATATTACACTTTTATGAATCGAAGACACCTGTAGTCTGGCGTATAGATTTTTTTCCATTTTAAATGTTTCTCCTTCCTCTTTTCGATCTCCGTAATTAAAAAAAAATCTAACATATCCCTCTTTTTCTTCTCTTTGTTTCTTGTTATTCATTTGTGTGGCAGGTAGGGCACAAATCCATCCACTCATTCGATTTGGAGGTACCCTTCAGGCGACTCAGCCCTAAGGGAAAAGTTAGATCGTTTGCTGTAGCCTTTGTTGGGTGGTATAACCACATACTGCCTTGTTTTCTAACTGGTTGATGCCGGGAATATTGATGTTACCCATAAGGGTTTGCATCCGATGGAGGGTAGAGGCGTTTTGCTCATGCAGTGTCAGTCAAGGGCTGGCCACTGCTCGACCTGGCTATAGATGTGACTGTGAAGCCTAGACTCGGGCATCTATGCTCCGTGTGAGTCTGTAAAGCATTAGATGAATAAACAGAATACATCCATTTATAACTGGACACAGCAACTTGATCCAAAGATTAACTTTACTGGGGGGGGGGGGATGTTACAGTTTGTTTTACTTGAATCAGACGTGGATTAGGAACTTTCTGAATACGATGTTTTGAAAACATATCAGCCTGCAAGCGTACATGCACCTACGTAAGCATGTACACAGTTACATACATACTCACATACGTACATGCATACACACAAGCAGAAATACACACACACACACACACACACACACACACACACACACACACACACACACACATGTGAACCAAGCAAACCAAATTTATCAGTCCTTCTCTCCTTTTATTTTTCATTCTCATCTTGCTGCATTTAGGCACTTTTATTTAATTTCGATTGGGAATCTTTTTAAACCTGAAGCATTAGATAATATCCCTCGTTAATCCCAAGTAAAGAAGGCAGGGCCTTGCGGTTGGTGCAGTTGAGGTGGTGTGGTGTGGTGTGGGAGGGTAATTTCATGAGGTATGGTGCGAAGAGAGTGGTATGGTGTGTTGTGTGGTGTTGTGTTGTGCCGTGTGGTGTGGTGTGGCTTTGCTAAAATCGCTATATCCACGGTAGTGAGGTATACACCTCGTTCCCGAAAATTGCTGGACATATACACATGTCAACTCCAACGGATGCTATTGCACATAAAAATGAAAGAAGCTTAGCATTTTATCTCGGTTGCGGGATTTATTCGTGGAGGGGCAAGTACACGAGAGCTCAGTTTCAAAACATATATTAATTGTTATTATTTACGACCATACTCTTGCCTGGATATATATATATATATATATATATATATATATATATATATATATATATATATATATATATATATATATATATACTGAATCCCACAGGTTGAATTGTTATTATTTACGACTCTATTCTCTCCTGGATATAGATAGATAGGTAGATAGATAGATATACTGTGTCCCACGGGTTGGAGAGGTGCAATTTCCTGCGAACTTTCTCCCCCTTCATAACTGTGTTTAATATTTGAAGCCCGAGCAATGGATTCTTTTCGCATAGGGGCGAGAAAACACGAAAATCACGTTTCCTGGAACCTTCAGCAATTTTCAGGGGAACTGATATGCGTCGGACGAGGAGCCAAATCTGAAGAGTATTTCATTGGTCTCGGTTGTTAATTACTGCATTTTCTAATTAACGGGGAAGTGGGTGGTTAGGACGTGGTTTGGAGCTGTATTGTTGGCGGGTGAGAGGGGAGGAGCGGTAGGTGATGCGTTGGGTATGAAGTCAAAGGAATGTTTCGTTATACATGATTCACTAGGGAGCGACTGTCAGCTGCTATGTGCCCTGGAAGGCGATTTTGGGGAGGAATTCTATAGCCGCTTGGATTTCGCCTGATAGAAGTGATCCACTGCCACGCCTTTTTTACTAAAGCATGGTTACATGAAATTCGATAACTCAGTGATGTTTACTAGATATATGTATATATATTTTCCTATTTGACTACACTAATAGTCAAATGAGATGAAATGGGTTAGGGGTCTTGCCGGGTCGGGACACGGGACAAATATTCTATAGTATACCTCGCAGGGTAACTAGCTTAACCTGTCATAAAACTTCCGACTCTCCAACTTGAATGCCTAGCAGTAATGATAGTCATCCCAGCATGGAATTTGAACGCTGCATTAGCATCAAATATTTTCTATAATCAGACGCTATAATTTTGATAGGTGCTCAGCATTACTGGTGCTGATATTGGAAGTAATGATAAACTGAAAATTATATAAAATTGTACGACTAAGGGCTGTAGGAAAAAAAACAACATTATTTTAATTATGTATCCAAGCACATTAAAAGAAGGTGAAAACATCGTCTTTATTTACTTATTCATTTTCCATGAGAGCTTGACGAGTAAATGCAAAAACATGAAGCTTGGGTAACCGGGGGATTGATGTGAGACATGCTTACTAGGACGACTCTGCTATGGTGAAACCAGGCTGGAAAGGCCACAGCATTAACACACACACACACACACACACACACACACACACAACTCCCTTACCTCATTAACAAAACGGATTTACATATTTTTATCCTGCAAGAGTCTTCCTTTTGATGCAGGTGAGGTAGTCCAGTGTAAAAGCGTTATTAACATTACCCTGCCAGCTAAGTAACATCACACATGGAAAAATAGATATAGAATGGGATCCACATGGTACCAATCTCACGACAATGGACATAAATTGACTGCGTACCCACATAATTCCCCTTATTATTATTTTTTTTTATTCCGGCCTATCGACCATTGGGGCCAAAGCCCCTGGTCATTAAGTCCATATATATATATATATATATATATATATATATATATATATATATATATATATATATATATATATATATATATATATATATATACTTACACACACACACACACACACACACACACACCCAGTTTCATGCATATATATACAGACACACTTCATGCACATGTACCATATATATATATATATATATATATATATATATATATATATATATATATATATATATATATATATATATATATATATATAATTTTTTTGTATTTTTATTTCTATTAATTTTTTTTTTGACCTTACAATATTCATAAACAAAAATACCTAATCTAAAGACCCTAAAATTGATCACCTAACAGACAATCGCTAACATATACTAAATCCTAAATGACAAATAGCTAGACCTACACTAATGGTAAAAAAGCCTCTACCAAGAGAACACCATCGACTGCAGATATATGATGCCTTTCTACATTACATACCTGCACTCATCACCTGCTGACTGTCAGTCGAGGCACAACCTAATATAGGGGACATCAATATATGAAAGAGAACCAGACGAGTCAGAAACATTTCCATATACGTCAGCTGTCGGCCCTAATTAGAATAACTTGAACAAGATGGTATAATATATTTACATAATATGTACAAAAAGTGAAGGACCTCGCCCAACCGACCACCATCGACTGCACTCATCAGCTGGTGACTGTCAGGCGAGGAACCGGGTTTAATGTAGGAGACATCAATATTAGAAATAGATCAGTGGGAAGGAGGAACTATTTCAAATATGTGAATTGTCAACCCTAATTAATAGTACAATATATAATTTACCGTCAGTAAAAAAGTCACATCACTCTGATCAGTCTGGTCTCTCTCAAGAAAGCCATCAATTCATCAGTTAAAACGATGTCCCCATCACCCAGGATGGTGGAAAGGGTGAAGGCGACGTCTGCTACGCCGCAGTAATTTATAAGTGACGCGCGTTCACATATAAATCGCCGACAGCGCAGGATGATAAGACTGATAGATAACACCGCATCACAGATGTCACAGTGCGGTGGGAGTCGTCTTTCCATATAAGGTTTCATGTGCGTTAGGACGGTGGCATTAAGCCACAAACGAGCCACTTTTTCTTCCAGGCGACTGGGACGGTTGGCAGTGTCCCAGTCGCCCAGGTACGGCTTGCATGTTGGAATATTTAGTCTGGTCCACTGACCTTGCCACAGAAGATTTATTGATTTCTTTCCGAGAGAGAGACTCGATCGTAGATCAAGAGGAACGTCCCAGGTCTCCTCGAGCTCTACAGCCGACTTTGCAAGTAAGTCAGCCTGCTCATTGCCGTAGATACGACAACGACCAGGCACCCAGATCAGCGTGAAGGACTTGTTGCATGAATGCAACTTATTAACAATGCGGCCCTGGATCTCATTAGAATCCGTAGTGCAAGGAGCAATCGCCTGAAGGGCTGATTTTGAATCTGAAAAAATGACAAATAAGTCATGCCTAGAATTGAGAGCATAGTCTATGGCTTTGTCAATTGCAAAAAGTTCGAAGGTAAACACAGATGTATGAGTCAGCAACCGATACCTGAGGGCACATTCGGTTGACCATACACTTGCACCCACACATTCACTTGACTTGGAACCGTCGGTGTACAATTGGAGGGACCCCAAGTGACGCACGATGATGTTACGAAACAAGTGGTGGACCTCTGCCTCCGGCGCCTTGGCCTTTGGTGCTGGGAGCCATGATACGTCAATGGTAAAGCCAGGTGGTGTAAAAAAATATAGCGCCTTGTGCTATATTTTTTTACACCAACTTGTCATAGTCACTGAGGTCTATACCAAGCTCCTGAGTCAGTAAGTGGAGGCGAACAGCAAGTGGCTGACGCATCCCCTGCAGAAGGTGGTGGTATTGACACAGGGTACAGGCCACATTGCCGATATTACTTTTCCTTGATGTTCGTATGCCGTATGATGAGGCCAGGTGGTCACGGCGAATACGGAGGGGAGGCACATTCGCCTCCACTTCTATTCGAGGTACACGGGTACACTGGACAGCTCCAAGACACATTCGCAAACATTTATTCTGCAACACATCCAATCCTTTCAGCGTGGCATTGGATGCCGAGCCATATACCTGTGCGCCATAGTCTAGCTATGAATGAATAAGGGACTTATACACCATTAATAAAGATTTTCTGTCGGCACCCCATGTAGTACCCGCTAGGTACTTGAGGACATTTAATGGTTTATCACAAAGAGCAATCAAATTATTAACATGAATTTTGAAGTTCAAACGACGATCAAAATGTATTCCCAAAAACTTAACAGAATTTTGAAAAGGTATTGCCTGATTATCCAAAGTTAAGCACAAAATAGGTACGTTATGAGTCGTAAAAACTACAACGGCACACTTAGGGATGGAAAACAAATCCCCACTGCAAGGCCCATTGGCGGACAGAATCAAGGGCTGCTTATATCCGCCCAGCCGAAAATTGTTCATTATGGGAAGAGTGCCATATCAGACAATCGTCAGCGTAGAGCAAGTATTTAAGATACCCGGGGATGGGAGCTGATGACAGAATTATTCATTGATCATAATACTAAATAAAGTAGGACTAACCACACTTCTCTGCGGCACCCCGTTTTCCTGGATAAATATATCCGATGTTACATTATGGGGCAATTTGACAGAGAAAGTCCTGTCCCTTAAGAAATTTGAAATGAAAATAGGGAAATTTCCTCTTAAACCATAAGCATAGAGCTTCATTAGCATACCGTGTCGCCATGTCATGTCATAGGCTTTATGGATTTCCAAGAACACCCCTATCATGAATTCTTTATTGGCAAATGCCTCTGAAATACAATGCTCCAAATTCATTAAATGATCTAGTGCAGTTCTGTATTTATGGAAGCCACATTGTTGATCATTTAACAAACTCTTTGACTTTAAAACAAAAAGTAGCCTATTGTTTACCATTCGTTCCATGACCTTACATAGACAAGAAGTCAACAGAACAGGATGAAATGAAGTGGGATTCACAAGACGACCAGACTCTTTGGGTATCGGTATGATGTGCGCAAAGTGCCATGAGTTTGGGAACGTTCGAGATGCCCAAATCTCATTGTACAATGCTAACATCTTAATCAGGTTGTCCTGATTAAGATGCTCGATCATACCGTACATGATGGTGTCAAGTCCAGGGCTGGTGTCTTTACAGGATTTAAGGGTAAGGAGCAGTTCATCTAGCGTAAACTCTTGGTTGTAAGGGAAGTCTACGTCTTCTGTGGCAAAGTCTATGATCTATAGCTCAGCCGTGCATTTATGATGTTGAAAACGTGGGTCGTAATTGGCTGAGCTACTCACATGAGAAAAACTCCTGGCGAGGATGTCAGCAACGTCCACAGGCTCGTCATAGTTGGTGTTGTTCACCTGCAGGGTGATGAAAGGGAAGTATGGACCTTAATTATTTAATATTCTTATAGAGGACCAGATTTTACTTAATGGTGTTGTACGAGTCACCGTGGACACAAAGGACTGCCAGGAGTCACGTTTGACCGTTCTTATTATTCTCCTTGCCTCAGCCCGTGCTTGTTTGTATGCAATGAAACTTTCCTCTGTAGGCTGACTGTCAAAAATCCTGTATCTCCTATTGCATTTCCTTAATGCTTGTCGGCAACCAGGCGTCCACCAATGAGCTCTATGCTTCACATGAACTGTAGAAGTCTTGGGAATAGCAGCCTCAGCTGTGTGTAGTATGGAAGTAGTTACATTTTCGACCTTAACATTTATGGCCTCCTCAGAGACAGTATATCTATATTGGCGATCCTTGAGAAGGATCCCCAATCTGCTTTCTTATAGTTAAATGTTGGAGGTAGAGGGTCCGAAATGATGTCGCGTGTATAAGAAAGACAGATGGGTAAATGATCACTTCCCAAGGAGTTGTCATAAGGGTCCCATGAGAAATCTTGATGTATACCAGGGGAGGCCAAAGATAAGTCAATGACCGAAAAGTTACCAGTACGATCATCTACACTAGTCGCTCTACTATTGTTCAGAAGACAGAGGTAGGACTGTAGTATTAGGTCGGCTACTTGCTCTCACGACCATCGATCCTCAAGCTACCCCATTGATAGTGATGGGCGTTAAAATCGCCCAACACTAACTTATTTCCAGGAAGATGTTCAAATAGTGAATTTAAAGCATCACTATCAATGAGGCCATGTGGAGGACAGTACAGAGAGCAAATAGACAGATACGTGTTATAAATTTTACTCTGCATGCGACCGCTTCCAGAGTAGAATTTAGAATCACTTCCGTTTGTGGGTGTAATTTGTGTGTGTATATGGCAACTCCGTGACCTTCGTATCTTCTATATGAGTGGTAGTGTTTGAACTGTGGAGGATCAGGATGATCCTCCAGGCGCATCTCCTGTAAACAAACAACGTCCGGCCTGTGTATGGAAAGCAAGATTGCTATATTCTGTAATTTATTCCCAATACCTCAACAATTCCACTCTAATTTAGTGAATGCAGCGGTTTAAGATTTACGAGGGTGGCCAGTGCTCTTAGTTTTTTTATGCCGCCCGCCAACTGGCGAGTGGCTACCGGGAGACCTTTCCCGGTGCTTGCTGATGGAAACCTCCATATTTTCGTCAATAACTAGGCTCCCAGATTCCACCAAGGAAGAGCTATTCTTTCTTTCCCTCGCTGGACCAGGAGCAGGAAGAACATGAGGACGTGACTGTTTGGTGAGGGTGGTCAGATTAATCTTGTCAGGCTTGTCAGACTTCGATTTTGGCCGCACCGACTGCGAAGGAGCAGCGGCAGCCTGAGAGTAGGAAGTAGTGACAGGGATGTCTGCAAGAGAGTTGGAACATACAGGGGGTCTAGACTGAGAGGAAGGGCGAGTGACGTGAGGAACGAAGGTAAGGTCAGTCTGTGTCTCCATGGTGCACATCACGGGACGGGACACAACCGCCGATGCATAGGAGATACTAGGCTTGGGAGTTGCATGCAACTCCTTCACCTTCTTCCTAGCATCGTAGAAAGAAATGCCCTCTGTCGCTTTCACTGTGCAGACTTCCTTCTCCTCCTTCCACTTGGGACAAACCCTCGAGGAAGTGGAGTGAGCATCCTTGCAATGAAAGCAGCACTCAGTCTCGGATGTACATTTGTCGGCAGAGTGACCTACAGCCGCTCACTTGCCACACACGAAGTTGGAAGCCCGACTAGTCTTTTCGTGGTGTCCATAGAGCTGACATTTTGAGCAACGAAGTGGATTGGGAATGTAGGGTCTGACATTGATAATTTCATATCCTACTTTCACATTAGTAGGTAGAGATACTTTTCCAAAGGTCAAGACTACTGTGGCTGTCTTCGTCCTTATGCCTTTCTGGAAACGAGTTATAAAGTGGGCATCAATGACATCTTGCTGAGGATGTACCTCTATGATCTCCTCACTCAACATCATGAGATCCCTGCAAGTGATAACACCCTTGCAGGTATTCATGGAGGTTGGGATCTTGGCCTCGACATCATAGGAGTGAAACCTGCGCAGCTTCAGCAAGTCCTTCACCTGAGAGGAGTTGAGAGTCTTTACTAGGAGGTCTCCATTTGCAAGTTTTTTCACTTGTTCTACCTCATCAGCACACCCGTCAATCACCTTGATGATGAAGGGATTGAGGCTGGACAGGGGAGTAGAACCAACTGCATGAAGAAGCACGAACGAGGCGTTCTTGATATTTATGTCTAGAGGGGCGCGTGTCGTGGGCCGTTCAGTCAGGGGACAGTCTGTCCTTTGATCAGTCGGGAGTCGGTCAGAACTACCTCCCCCCCTGAAGGGGGGGGGGAGGCAGCAGGGACGTCCGCCATAGTGATCACTTCCCCTTGAGGGGGAAGTGGGAAGAAAAAGAAGAACGAGCAAGGGACAGAGCACCTGGGAACAACACACCTAGTCTGAGATTACCCTCTCAAACCACTCTCGGGAGGACGCGCCTGTGTGTGATTCAAATCCCAGAGCGATCAGTGGGGGGTACACTCCAGAGGTGAGTAAGCAAAGGCAATCTCAGTAAGTAGATATAGACACCTACTATATTTCTAGCCAGGGTAGGGAGGAATATGAGAATTAACTATCCTAACATTTATTCTCGGTATTTACAAAACTAATGACGGTGAGGCAGCCCTGCGAAGCTAGAGAAGAGTGCAACTAGAAGCACGTCTGCACCCTTCACGACCATGCATAAAAGTCCTCCTCCCCCTTAAATGATTACTGAACCAACTGATATACATAATGATGTGTGTGTGTGTGTGTGTGTGTGTGTTTAATGATAAAAATAATAGCATTACCCATAATCCGGGAAAAAAATGGTTAAACATAGGGCGATTGAGAAAACGGGGGGTCGAAAGGGTAAAGGCTGAAAGCGAATCGGGTGAAAAAATTGTGAGGTAGTGAGGATGAACACCGGTAAGGTTGGAAGTGTTTCTATGTCCAGTCTTGTTTGCAATGAATGTAAGTTGCGTTTAGGAAGAATCTGTGGTAATTATAAAGCTTCTGATAGTGTGTGTGTGTGTGTGTGTGTGTGTGTGTGTGTGTGATGAATTAGCTGGAATGATAAGGAACTCGTGTAGTGTGATTATTGCCTGTGGTAGTGATGATCAGTGGGTGTCGAAATGAATGATTTTGGTAATGATTATCAGTGTGCGTGACTGAGGAACAAGTATGACTGAGAGTGTGGATGCTTGATTGTCCTGTTAATCATACTGAGATTAAGTGTGTGTGGTTGTGGTGAAACCTTCTGTTTGTGATGGTCAACCCTGATTGCAAGGACAGATTATGAAAGTATCCGTAAGCAAGTGAGGCTAAAGTAAAAGTTTGTGTCTGTAAAGGTGAATATGTGTTGCTCTGGTCAGTGATTGTGGCGATGTTAAATACTTTATTGTACTGATAGCTTGTGACTGAGTTGGTAAACGTGTATGGTTGTGATGTAAGTTTGAATATGCGATGGTGTGCATGTTTTGGTGTGATGAAATTTAGAGGCTTTGGTAATGGACGGGTGTGCTGTGATGAATCTGTGGTGGTGATGATGAACATCTGTTTGTTGTGAAAGTCGACTGTGATGGTGTCAGAAGTCTGTGATGGTGGTATGTTTGTGTGTCCTATATCAGTATGTCTTGAGTGTTAAAATGAATGAAACATTATTAAGCGTGTTCCCAGTATAATCTTTGTACGTGATTATTTCACTCATGAGACTGTGTATGGTAATCATTTGCCTAAGTCTGTGATAGTGATGAACTTGTGATAAAGCCCAAATCCTACACTGATGGTGATGACAGTATGTAATGCTGTGGTAAAGATGACAAATGCAAGTGGCAGTGACGAAAGTTTTTATAGTAGCAAATGCTTGCATTGGTGGTGATGATGGTATATATCTCGATGGCAAGATGAATGCGTACTGTTTCTTGACGAAAGTTCGTGGTAGACATCAGACGATTGTGAGCGATTATGAGAAAACATGTTGTACTGATGAAAGTTTGTGGTAGTTACCGCCACTCGGCTCGGGCGTCTATCCACCTTTTGTGGGCTGGTAAGTAAAAGGAGAACCTAGTGTAACACCTAGGAGAAGTAACTGTGGTAACCTGAATGAAGCAGTGACATTGTATCCCAGAATACTGGATGAAAATCTCTCCACAGGCTCAAAAGTACAGATCTAGATGAGCACCGAGGCTAAGCGCCGTATGGTGTCTGCCCCCCCACTACGATGGTGTGATAATGACATGAGTTTTTCTTGGTGGTGGTGATATATAATTTGGTGCTGAGGTGACGAAAGCACGTTGTACAAACGAAAGTTTCGAGAATTGGTGGTAGTGATAATATTTTTTTTATTTATTTTATTTAATAATAGAACACAGGAAGGAAAAACAAATGAATAAAAAAAAAAAAAATCCATACACCAGATTACTGGTGTCCTCCGTTCATAAAATATCTGTAACAGTTAGATTTGAACAGCTGCAGGTTGAAGTTTGGAGGGAAACAACTCTGGAGAAGTGAGTTCCAGAGAAATGCAGTTCAGGGAATGAAAGAATTCTGATAGGCAGAAGTTCTGCAATATGGCTGAGTGACATTCCAGTCATGAGCGCTACCAGCTGCCCGAGTAGCACGAGGAAAGGCATGGAGAGGTGGCATCATGGACGCAACTTCGTCTGAGCATTTGCCATAAAAATATCTGTAAAATAATGCAAGGGAGGCAACAGTCCTTCTTACTTGTAGGGGAGGTAGTTTATTTGTAATGGCAGGGTTGTTAATAATTCTAAAAACTTTGTTCTGAATTTTGTCTAGTTGTTTTAATGCAACCTCTCCACATCCATTCCACAAGGGTGAGCAATATTCAAGATGAGAGGGCACATGCCTCTTATAAATTACAGTTAACTGCTCGTCAGTGAAGAAAATACGGACTCTGTACATTAAACCAAGTTTCTTTGAGGCGAATTTAGCAAGTGATCTAACATGAGAGGTCCAGCTGAGGGCATTGTTAAGTGAGACGCCGAGAATTTCAATACTTTTGGAGATGGGAATATTAGTAGTACTGAAGGTAATATACTAATCTGGCAATATCTGTCTGTTAGTAAATTGTATATATTTAGTTTTACTAGCATTAAATGAGACAAGGTTGTTTTGTCCTCAATCACTGATCGTAGATAAGTCTTGATTTATGGAGATGGCTGTGCTGAGTTGAGAGGTATAGATATTAGACTTTGTAAATGGGTGTCTGAGTGTGAATGAACTATGTAGTGTTGAATCATCTGCATATGAGTGGATGGGATTGTGGGTGACAGATAAGAGATCATTAATATGAACCAGGAACAGGGTTGGGGCCAGAACTGATCCCTGCTGCACGCCGGCGTTAATTGAGTGGAAATTGGGATATACATCATCTACTTTTACTTTTATTTTCCTGTCACTGAGACATGAGGAAATTAAAGGAACAAAAGACGTTAGTCCAAAGCAAGGGATTTTGGACAGCAGGGAACAGTGCCATACTCTATCGAAAGCTTTAGAAATATCAAGGGCTACTGCATGAGTTTCTCCATGTAGGTCTATTGATTGATGGATGGTATGAGTTAGGAGACTGAGTATGTTAATGTTGGATCTTTCATGGCGAAAACCGTATTGTCTATCACTAATTACGTTGTTGGATTCAAGATGTTTAACAATGTGCTTATTAATTAAAGTTTCAAATACCTTACCAAGAGAAGATGTGACTGCTATTGGTCTGTAATCAGAGGGGTCAGAGGAACTTCCTTTCTTCGGAATTGGGTGGATACTGGCTTCTTTCCATGAATTTGGGAACAAAGAAGTACGTATGCGTAGTCTGAATAATTTAGCTAGAATAGAGGCAAGTTCAGGCGTACACTTTTGCAAGACAATTGGCAGAATTCCATCTAGGCCTGGAGCTTTGTTGGTAGGTAAATTGTCTTGGATGGATTTTACGTATCTTGTCTGTATTTTAAGTTGAACAGTTTCGGGAGAGTCAAGTTTTAGTACTGGGACGTTCTGGCTGGCATCGTCCATGGTAGAATTTCTGGCAGATGTACTGGCAAAAATTATCTGCTTTCGCATGTGGGTCATTTGTAATGTTGCCATCTGAAGATTTTAGTGGGGGAATGGATGATGACTTGTTATTATTGAAAGAATTAAGAGTTGACCAGAATATTTTATTGTCATTAAGGTTGTTAAGTAGTTTTGATGCTTGCTTTTGAAGAAAGTTTGATTTAACTAGATTTATTACAGCTTTTGCATGATTTCTAGCAATTTTAAATTGAGAGAGTGATTCAGATGTTTTTGATTTTAAGTAAGAGTTATATGCTAATGACTTTTGGGCTGTTGCTCTGGCACAGTTGCCATCAAACCATTTTGGAGAGTTCGATCTTTTAGTGAATTGTTGACTTGGTATGAATAAATCCATACCAGCTAGTATTAAGTCGCAAATGTGGGACTGGGTAGAATTGGGATCACTAGAAAAGAAAGACTGCCGTGGAATGTCAGCAAGATAATTCCTAAATCCATCCCAGTTTGCTGTCAAAGCACCATCGGGTCACCCTGACAGGTTCAGAATAGGGCGGTGTGGGGAGGTTAACTAATAAGGCTTTGATGAGATTGTGGTCAGAGGATCCAAGTGGTGACAGTACCTCTATCCTGTATTGATCTATAATATTTGTCAAGAATAAAGCCAAGAGATGGGCATTATGGTCGGGATTATCAGGTATTCTGATTGGTTGCTTTACCAACTGGTTGACATTAAACGATTCTACAAACAGCTCGCACTCTAGACCAGCGTCATCAGCCCTGGCAGAATGCAATAACCATTCAACATTATATATGTTAAAATCACCCAAAATGGTAATTTCGGTGCTAAGGGCAAGGTTAAGGTTACTCAACTGAGTGGATATGGAATCAAATACACTGGATTCCGAAGAAGCATTGGGGAGCGATAGACTACACAGATATATTTGGTAATATTTTGACAATTTAGTTTATAAAATGAGTAATCAAAACTGGATGAAGGGATGTTTATAAGTGTGTCAACTGCATATTGGAATTTGATATAACAACAGGTGCCACCCTTGTTACGGAAGTTTGTGAGGAGATGGTAACCGGGAAAACAAAACGGGGATATATCAGTAGAGGGTAAGAATCATGGTTCTGTGAGGAAAAGGGCCAGAGGGGATATGGATTGAAGGAAAAAATGAACTGAGTTTAAATTTGCGCTAAGGCTGCGGATGTTGGTGAAGAATAAGGCCGCACTTTCACTTCTCCGCTGACGAGCATCACTGGAAATTGCGAGAGTCGCTGCTGGCACAGTCACTTGATGGCGACCGGGAGGACCCTGTGCCGCCAACCCTACCCTGCCGGTGGTGGCAATCCGAGGTACCACCTTATATAATAATACGACCGTGAAAATGACAAGAGCATGTGGTTTCTGCCGAAAATTGTAGGAGTGTGAGATTCTGGTAGAGACAAAAGCTTGCACTGACGGATTTGTTAAAGATGAGCGTGCTTAACTATGACGAAAGCATATGCTGAAGACGAAAGTTGCGGTACTTGCGGTAGCCTAATGTCAAAGCTTTGCATTGGTGCTGGTTGTAGTAATATACTGTAATGATTTGGACGAATTCCTAATATTAGAGACTGGAAGTTTATGGATGTGACGATCTTAAAGAAATGGCAAAAGCTTGCACTGGTGAAAGTATTAAAAGTATACTGTGTTGATAATGATGGCACACATGATGTAAGTTTATGGTATTAAGATGATAATGTGGGATTATACAAAACACGTGGCTATAACGAAGTTTATAGTAAGAATAACTTTATGATAATGACGAAAATTTATGCATGTTGTTGTCATGTAACAACACTGTGATGATGTGAGATTAGGAAAGCATGTGGCTGTGACGAAAGTATGTGTGATGACGAGAATATGTGATAGTGACGAAGTTATTGAAAAATAATGATCTTACGGCAGTGACGAAAGTGCATGTTTGTAAAGAAAATATATGGTACTAACGAATGTAAATTATGTGGTAGTGACTAAAATATGGGATAGTATCGAAAGTATTTGAAAGTATCAAAAACAGTTGATAGCAATGAAAGAATCTGGTAGTAAAGGAAGTATGTGATTGTGACTAAAATGTGTATTAGTGACGAAAGTGTGTGGCAGTGACGAAAGTATTTGGTAACAAAGAAAATGTGTTACCATAGTGAAAGTGTGGCTATGTCGAAAGCAATTGTAATAGAAACAAGCAGTGCCACGGCACGCGTCCCCGGCAGTCATTTTAGTGCTGACGTATAAACACAACAGGATATCTAGTCAAAGATGTCACATGTCAAATTTGGAGCAAATCTGATGAAAATTGAGGATTTTATGGTCATTGGAAATTTTAGGTCCGATCCACCTGACACTGACCTTCCTACCGCTGTCTCGGGGGGTTGACCCTCCTGATGTATTGAAGCATGTTATAGGATGCAGATTTAAAAGATGCACCTTTAGGTTTTGGTTTCATGTCGATATGACGAATTTGGAAGGAGTTAAGACGATTTTTTTTTTTTTTTTCTTTTTTTTTTTTTTACGATTCTGAGCCGTACAGCCTGGGCCTTATCCCAATTTGGCCCAAAAGTTTCTCCGGTGATCAGGTCATAGTCCATCATCCCTGTAATGTTAGTCAAAATCGCGCCAGTAGTTTTCGCGTAAAGTTGTTAACAGACAGACAGAGACAGACAGGCAGACAAACAAACAGATTGAAAACAATACCCGTCCACGAATCCCTCCGGGATGGGGACGGGTTTTGGTTTCATGTCGATATGACAAGTTTGAAAGGAGTTATGGCGCAAAAACGATTTTTTCATTTTACATTTTGGGGGGCCTACAGTCTAGGCCTTGGCGCGATCTGGCCCCAAATTCAATCAGGTGATCAGAAAAGTCATAGCCCATCATCCCGGTAATTTTGGTCATAATCGCGCCAGTAGTTTTCGCGTAAAGTTGTTAACAGACACAGAGACAAACAGATAGACAAACATACAAACAAACAATAAACAAAGAAGAAGACAGACAGAGAAATAGACAGACAACCCGAGTGAAAACGGTACCCGTTTCCGAGCCTACTGGGGAGGGACGGGTACTAATGAAAGTTGTGAGAGTGATGACATTGTGCATTAGTAACCTAAATACAGTATGCGGCAGTGGCAAAAAAATGTGGCAGTGGTGAAAGAGTGTGGTTGTGTCGAGAACATGAGGAAGTGGCGAGCTGATTGTAACGGCGAAAGATTCCGCCGATAGTGATGCTAATTATGATGGAGATGAGTCTGCACTGTGGCAGTAATGAGAAACGAGTTTATTTCTGTGAACATGCAGTGTTGAGTGTGTGTGTGTGTGTGTGTGTGTGTGTGTGTGTGTGTGTGTGTGTGTGTGTGCATTGGGTCTTGGATGCCCATAAACAGGTCTGGAAGAAGTGTGTGTGTGTGTGTGTGTGTGTGTGTGTGTGAGAGAGAGAGAGAGAGAGAGAGAGAGAGAGAGAGAGAGAGAGAGAGAGAGAGAGACTATATTAGACTGAAGAGGTTAGTTACGAGTACCGTACCTTTAACAAGATCAAGAAAATCAAAGTTGCAAAGCAAGGCAATGTCAGCAAGACACCATGAACTATAAATGGAAAGGGATGAGGGCAAATACGTGTTCTAGCTGTACAAAATAAAGAGCTTTTATTCACGTTCGGGGCCTGATAACGCAGTCTGGAAAAACACCATCCCGGTACGCAAACAAAAAGGAGTTGGCTGGCATATTGACGAGGTGCACTATAGTCTTGGCGCAAGCCTCTGAGGTTGTCATTATCGTACCCTGGCAACCTACCATTCAAAAGTGAGTCCGATTTCATATTATACACGAATCATATCATTATGCACAAATATCTTATACACGAATATTATTATACACGAACATATTATACACGAATCACATGCATCTCATACACGAAATCAGACAAACTTTTGAATGGTAGGTTGCCAGAGCACGATAATAACAACCTCAGAGTCGCGCGCCGACACTATGGTTGTGAGGGACAATGCCAAGCTAAACAAAAAATAATGCTTTCTGAGGGGAGATTGAAGCCGTTGGTAACAGAGGGATAGCTATATTTTATTTATTTATTGTTAAATGTAGCCATATCCACTGTTCTATTGTTTTGATTTACGTTTCATTTATTTTATTGTATCTGTTGACGAACTGCTGACTGCACTACATAATGCTTCACTAAACCTCTTTACTACAGTGATGTCTCTACTATTACTGACGCCGCAAGCGTAAGGTACCAATAATATTTGATTGAGTCGGCTCCTGTTCATCATCATCATCATCCAATCCTACATCGCCCCATGAGGAGCGTAGGAGCCCGAGGCTAGGCAAATTGGTCCTGACATTTAAGATGAGAGTGACCAGCCTCACTCATCCCTGAGTGACATTACGTGAGCAGTATACCCCAACCACCCTTGGATATAAACTTTCACCGGCTCAATCCAATTGAAGCGCCGTAATTACTCACAAACAGCCAGGCGCCAAAATTTGGTTGTATGGTTACCACCCAGCGTAGTAAGTGGATTCCTTGTGTACAGGAAACCATTTGGCTTGCCACTAAGTGGAGTCATCCACAGGCAGATGGAAGAGGAAAGAATGAAGGAAAAGAAGACAGAAGAGGGAGTGTAAAGTCACCCGTAAGCAGAAGCATGAAGGAAAGAAGGATGGAGGAGAGGAAAGGGCAGACACCCGAGAGCAGCACTACATCGAGTGAGTGGATGGTGAGCGCCCCCACCTACAACAATTTATGTAGATTATATGTATACACGTAGCCTTTTTTACGAAATATCACGACACTGATCAGATTTTAATAAAAATGTTCACAGCACTGCTAACGGTGTGGTACAAAATAATTAGATTTTGGTACAGATTGACCAAAGGTTAAAGATCAAGGGTCAGGGCTAAATTTCAGGGTGCGGCGTTAATGTCTGTTCCAGTTTGGTTCAAAACTGGCACATACATTGTTAGATTTTAAATATATAAGTTTTATAAAAGGCCTAGGTCAAAAATTATAATATGACAGGTTATGTAAAGGATACAACGTTAATTCATAAAAGCCTGATCTGAGCTGGGTTAAAATTTTGCACATGTTGTACATTGTGCAAGCGATGGGGAGAAGTGATTCAGTTTCGGTGCAAATCGAGCAAAGGTCAAGGTCATGAATCAAGGCCACGGGTTAAGGTCAAATTTTGATCACGGCATCGCTGAGATCGGAAACTCTCTCTCTCTCTCTCTCTCTCTCTCTCTCTCTCTCTCTCTCTCTTCTATATTCATTCGCATTTATTCAACTTATTCAACTTCAAGTTTTTGTTTGCTCAGGTTGTTATAGTCTTCAGCAACACGTTGATTACGAGATATCTTTCTGACGTAAGATAAAATCGTCTGGAAACGGTAAAATTAAATGATATACGAACGTTATTAAACGAATATACCCACGATTTACGTAGTTATTATATGCCGTTCTAGACATAAAGAGATTACCTCCATTAAAAAAAAAAAATGTTATTCGAGTCGATGTTTACTTGCATTTCGACCTCTGAACATTGTTTTCACATTCTCTGTAAGAAGCGTTACCTGCAGTACAGTTACAGTCCAACATTCTAAACAGTCATTTACCCCATACCGTTATACTGTAATTATTTGGTTCTCTGTAGCCATTTAATGTGGCTCTACTGACTGCTAAACTAGCTAGAAATTGAAAACTCTTACCTGGTAATATGTTTTAGAAGCCTTCATCACACAGTGGGAGATATCATTATTAAATTAATACAGTATAAGTGTAATTTACCAATTCATCTCTCTCTCTCTCTCTCTCTCTCTCTCTCTCTCTCATCAAGGCTATAATTCATAAATTAGTTCCGTATGGCCTCGCACCCTCCAAGTGTTTGCATTGTTGAGCTGTGGTTATGCAAAACTAAGCCACTTAAATATGCCATTTGCCAATACCTGTGATGGTGAAATCACGTGTGTTCAATTCCGTAATGTATCTTCTTTGCCAAGATTTGCAGCCCAGTTACTATTCTCGTTTATATGAGTTTTCTACGTGTGAAGCGTGCATAAATCATTTTTTTTTAAATGTTGCAAAAGGGCCTGGTGAATAACGAACAGGATAACATTAGGGATGGAAGAATATTTGTGTATCATATGTTTGCAATGAGAATGATAATGGAAAAGTCATGTGAGATGAATTTTAAGGTATTTGTGATATTACCGGCCTCGAAAAAAAAACATACAGTGTAAACGGAAAGGGATTATGAAAAGTTTTGCTAATTGTATGGTGTAGAATCTACACCATACCACAAATACACAAAGAGAGAGAGAGAGAGAGAGAGTGAGAGAGGTGGTGGGTGGGGATAGAGTTGGTAAATTATATTTACTGTAGGTGGTGGGCTGCTGAATGCCGTTACAAGTTTTCAATATGGCAGTGAAACATGCGTAAAGACAGGTGGGCACAGTGAATGATTTAAAATCAGTGTTGGTGTCAGACAAGGTTGTGTGATGTCGTCCTCTTCATTTTGTGTACTGGTACTATATCAAAAAAAAAAAAAAAAATGCGGGACTAACAAATAACCTTTCCATCACGAAGTTCTCGCAAATACCATTGTCTTTGTTTTCATACCTTTACTGACGCAACAGTGACCAGTGCAGACAAAAAAAAAAAAAAACTACTTTCTCCTTTTTGCTTATGATTTCCTACCATTTCGCGCCGTCGCGTCGTGTGCGATTGCCATTTTTTGGTTGGGTGGTTGTGGCGGTGGGAGATTTTTCTAATACTTCCTGGACTTACTCCGACCTAATGCACATAGAATTAGGTCGATATCTATCATCGTTCTCGTGAAAGAAACGAACAAACACACAGACAGACACAGACATACGTGGCTTGAGTTTATTATTTACTAGTGTATGCGCGCAAAAATCTACAGGACTAACTTATAGCCTTTTCATCACAGAATGTTTGCAAATACCATAATCTTTGTTTCTGTACCGTTATTGAGCCTACAAAGGCCAACACTGACCAAAGAGACGAAAAAATTATCTCACATTTTCTTTTGCAGCGATCTCCGATAATTTCTTCTAGTTATGTACCGGACTCAGGGAGTACAGTTGACAGCCCGTTTCTTGAAGCCTTGCAGTCCTTCTATTCGCAATGCAGCGTCATACGTCATTGATTAGATGCTAATATCCATCTATCATCTTGACTGAATTCTCAGGCTCCTTCACTCGCTCATCTTGACTACGTTCTCAGGCTTCTTCACTCATACCTGGTAAGGTTGAACTAGAGAGTGTTTTTATGACATGTTGCTGAATATTGCTGATGGTTAAAAAGGCGTTTTTAGGTTATTCAGATCCACAATTTTCCCAGTCCAAGCCTTCGAACAACAGATCACTAATCTAGAGATTTAGTTCCAACCTCGTCTATCATTGCTTGTAATCTCTCTTATATATATATATATATATATATATATATATATATATATATATATATGGTAAGAATATATAATTCTTGTCGGGAAATATATGTATAAGTATGTATGAAGACTGATGCCTTTTATTAGAAAACCAACAGCATGCTGTCGGTTTTCTAATAAAAGGCATCAGTCTTTTCTAATAAAAGGCATTAGTCTGCGTACATGCATACCATATATAGTATACTGTGTATATATATATATATATATATATATATATATATATATATATATATATATATATATATATATATATATATATTGTTACATAGCCTATGATTTCATCATCCTTTGTGTAATTTTAACGCACAGTATGCTGCATGTTTGATCACGAGCGTGTTCTGCCTCAGTCCCCCCTTCTACCGTTATAGTAGAGTAAGTCGTTCTCTCTGTTGTCCAGAGCGGGATTGTGAACTCTATGTCCCCATGGCTTTCATTTGCGCGTCCTCTTACAAGTTGCATCAGGCTCTGCCGGCCCCTATATAATGAGCTCAGTCTCTGCATCATTGCCACTTAGATCTGCTCCTCATTTTGTTCACATCTCTGTCCTCCCCTGTACAGATATTATTATTGTGAGTGCTCAAGAAATCTCCAACCATCTAGCAGCTGTGTGTAATTTGAGTATTACTGTTATTGCATTTTTTCTTGTACTGTATAGCATAAGTTTAATTTGTAGGCCTAGTGAGTTCTTTTTGTAATTTATGTAAAGTTTTACTATCAGCCATTTTTGATAATAGTTTGTATCTGTAATTATTTATCTGGCATTCACTGAGTATTATCTGGTATCTCATTTTATCAGGGCTGACTTAGATAAATTTACTCTTGCTAATTTCGTGTTAATAGAGGCTATTGCAGTTAACCATATATTTAACCTGTTTTTTTGCCATTACATTATCTTTATGAGTCCTGAATGTTTTGTTGTTAGTTTGTGCATTAAACTTTAACTTGTAATTTTACCTAACTCTTTTGTTTTGAACCTGGAACTTTACGGGACTGTAGTGATTTTTAGTATTCTCACTTAAAGTGTACATTATCTTTCTCTGTTCCGTAACATAAATTTGGCGACCTCTTATCAGGATATTCAGGATATTATCATAAGGATATTGTTTGATATTTTGTGACTGTGATATATTCATGATGGCTACTATTTCTACACTTGATGAAGCCAAAGATTTTTTGTCAAATGTGCAAACAGTGTGTGATATAGAAAACAGAACAAAGAATGAACTTAAGCTTGTTGCTCAACAATTGGGAATTGCAGTTCACTCTCATCATTCTAAAGATCAAATTGTTGGTATGATTAATAAAAGCTTGTTTAATGTAACTCCTCCAAATGAGCAAACGCAGATTGAATTAGCTAAGTTACAGCTAGCCCTGCAGGAGGCTTGTGCTAAGGAGGCGGAGTCTCGTGTAAAGGAGGCTGAATTTCAAGCACGTGCCAAGGAGGCTGAGTCTCAGGCTAAGGAGGCGGAATCTCAGGTTCGGGTTCAGGAGGCACAGATACAGGCACAAGTTGAACTTGCTAGGATTCAGGCAGACCATGAGTATCGCATGAAACAAGGTGGAACTGGATCATCTAGCTCTGATGATTTTGATGTGGCTAAAAATGTTAAACTTGTCCCTCCTTTTAATGAATCTGATTTAACAAAGTATTTTCAGTTGTTTGAGAGGGTAGCTACAGGTTTTAATTGGCCTAAGGAGTATTGGCCAGTACTCCTTCAAACTGTTCTCACCGGTAAAGCTCAAGTAACTTATGCATCTTTGCCTCAGGATCAATCTGATAATTATGATGTAGTTAAGAGCTTGATTCTTAAGGCCTATGAGCTTGTTCCTGAAGCCTATAGAGTAAAATTTAGGACAACTTATAAGCAAGATAAGCAATCCCATGTTGAGTATGCAAAAATCAAAGAAGATTCTAAGAATGTGGATTCTGATTTTGGTAAATTTAAGCAGATGATTTTGCTGGAGGATTTCAAAAGGTGTATTTATAAAGATGTAAGCCTATATCTTGATGAGAAAAGAATAGATAATTTGTCTGATGCTGCAGTTTTAGCTGATGAGTATGTTCTCACTCACAAGAGATATTCTAGAGAAAAAGGGAAAGCTGAGAGTAAGTACGTTGCCTCTACTCAGAGTACAGGTAACAGGAAAGAGAATAAGGATGATGTTTCTCAGGAAGTAAATACCAGCTTCACCTCTAGATTTCAGAAAAGTAAATGTACTTATTGTAGTAAGCTTGGTCATACTACGGAGAGATGTTTCAGGAGACAGCGTGATGTGAACAAAAAGGAGTCTTTAAATATTCAGTCAATTGGTCTAGTGTCCACTCTTGAGAGTTCCCAGAATTCTTTAACTGAGTTAACTGAACCTGCTTTGAGGGGTAACTTAAATTCTCATGATGGAGCTCCTCTTTTGAGCAGTAACGTGGGTGACACTCTCAAGAGTTCATGTGCTAATTTCCTGTCTGATGGTTTTGTCAGTCCTCTGGATAGTAATGACAGGAAATCAGTTAAAATATATCGTGATACAGGTGCTTGCCAATCCCTTATGCTGACCAGTGTTCTAGGCTCTAATGTTAATTCCTCTGATGAAACTGTAATCTTACAAGGTGTAGAGAATAATTACTTCTCTGTCCCTCTGTGCAGAGTGAATTTAGAGTCTGGTTTTGTTAATGGTTCCGTTATGGTTGGGTTGGTTGAGACACTCCCAATGTCAGGGGTAACTTTCTTACTTGGAAATGATATTGGTGGAAGTCAAGTGTGTCCAGCTCCTCAGTTGTCTAGCGAGCCAGTGGCTGCATCCCAGGATTGTGATGTCCCTGATGTGTTCCCTGCATGTGCTGTCACTAGGGCTAAGTCTAAAGTTACTGGTGATTTAGAGGATAATGATGATGATGATGTTATCCTAGCTGACACTTTTCTTGCTAATTTGGACCACTCACCAGATGAGGCAGTACCCCGTAGTGTTGATAATTTGTCTCGTCAAGAGTTGGTTGAGTTGCAGGTTGCTGACCCTGAGTTGAAAGGTCTAGCTAACTCTGCTTACAGTGAAGAAGAGTCAGCCGGTGCTTCTACTTGTTATTATGTAAAGTCAGGAGTACTTATGAGGAAGTGGAGACCCCCAACAGCATCAGCCGACTGTGAATGGGAGGTTGTACATCAAGTTGTCATCCCTCGTGTTTGTAGGCAGGATATCATTAGAGTGGCTCATGATTCCAGTTTGGCAGGACACCTTGGAGTGAGGAAGACTGTGGCACGCATTTTGAAACACTTCTACTGGCCAGGTATCTTCAGGGATGTTTCCTGGTATTGTAAGTCTTGTCACACCTGTCAAGTTGTGGGGAAGTGTAATCAGACCGAAAAGGTTGCACCTCTAGTTCCCATTCCTCCTTTTGAGGCGCCTTTCACCCGTGTGTTGGTGGATATTGTGGGCCCTCTTCCTAAGACTTCTTCAGGATTTTCTTATGTGTTGACCATGATTGATATGGCTACTCGTTATCCTGAAGCCATTCCACTTAGAAACATCTCAGCAAAGAACGTGGTTAAGGAAATGCTAGGGTTCTTCACAAAGTTTGGTCTGCCCAAGGAGGTACAGTCAGACCGGGAAGTAATTTCATGTCAAACGTTTTCAAGCAGTCTCTGAAAGAGTTGGGCATCACCCAGATCACGTCTTCAGCTTACCATCCCCAGACCCAAGGAGCGTTGGAGAGATATCATCAAACACTCAAATCGATGCTCAAGAAATACTGTTTGGAACATCAGAAAGACTGGGATAAAGGTCTTCCATTCGTTGTGTTTGCTGCAAGAGAATCTCCAAATGAATCACTGGGCTTCTCACCTTTTGAACTACTGTTTGGCCATGAAGTAAGAGGACCCCTTAAGTTACTCAAGGAATGCTGGCTGTCGGAGGAAGATGACGTCAACCTGCTGGAGTATGTGATGAAGTTCAAAGAACGGCTGTCCACTGCTTTACAGCTGCCGAGAGAGAATTTAGGAGCTGCTCAGGAGAAGATGAAGACTTGGTATGATAAGAAGTCCAGGTTACGCCACTTTCAGCCAGGAGATCAGGTTTTGATTCTGCTACCAGTTCATGGGCAACCTCTTCAAGCCAAGTTTAGTGGTCCTTATTTCGTGGAGAAGAAACTCAGTGATGTCAACTATGTCATCGCCACACCAGATCGTAGAAAGAGCAAGCAACTATGTCACATCAACATGCTAAAGTTATATCACAGGCGGGACGAAAATAATCCAGTCTGCACTGTAGCTGTTCCACCCGAGTCTACAAGTGAAGTTCTCCCATGCAGCATGAGCCTGAGTGATAGTTTGGGGTAGAATCCTGATATCATGAATGATCTCCAGACTAAGCTTTCTCATCTACCACCCAAGGAAAGGCAGGAGTTTTCGGCATTACTGCAGGAGTACCCGCAAGTGTTCCGTGCCACTCCAGGAAGAACCACTGTGTTGATGCATGATGTCGATGTTGGAGACGCAAAGCCAATTAAATTGCCTCCTTACCGTGTGAACCCAGTGAAAGTTCCTCTCATCCAGAAGGAGCTTGGCTACCTGTTGGACCACAAGATGATTGAGCCCTGTCAGAGCGAGCGGAGTTCTCCTGTCACTCTGGTCCCTAAGCCAGGTGGGTCACAGCGGCTTTGCATCGACTACAGACGTGTTAATCAGATGACCAAAACAGACACTTACCCTCTCCCTCGTGTGGAAGATTGCGTGGACAAGATCGGAAAGGCTAGGTACATAAGTAAGTTTGATTTGTTAAAGGGATACTGGCAAGTACCTATGACTGAACGTGCTAGGGAGATCTCATGTTTTGTAACACTAGGAAAGTCTTTTGCATGTTATGTAATGCCATATACAGATTGTTTTAGAGTAATAAGAAATTTCCTTTGTAAATTTCTTTTTTCTTTGTGGGGAGGTGTTACATAGCCTATGATTTCATCATCCTTTGTGTAATTTTAACGCACAGTATGCTGCATGTTTGATCACGAGCGTGTTCTGCCTCAGTCCCCCCCTTCTACCGTTATAGTAGAGTAAGTCGTTCTCTCTGTTGTCCAGAGCGGGATTGTGAACTCTATGTCCCCATGGCTTTCATTTGCGCGTCCTCTTACAAGTTGCATCAGGCTCTGCCGGCCCCTATATAATGAGCTCAGTCTCTGCATCATTGCCACTTAGATCTGCTCCTCATTTTGTTCACATCTCTGTCCTCCCCTGTACAGATATTATTATTGTGAGTGCTCAAGAAATCTCCAACCATCTAGCAGCTGTGTGTAATTTGAGTATTACTGTTATTGCATTTTTTCTTGTACTGTATAGCATAAGTTTAATTTGTAGGCCTAGTGAGTTCTTTTTGTAATTTATGTAAAGTTTTACTATCAGCCATTTTTGATAATAGTTTGTATCTGTAATTATTTATCTGGCATTCACTGAGTATTATCTGGTATCTCATTTTATCAGGGCTGACTTAGATAAATTTACTCTTGCTAATTTCGTGTTAATAGAGGCTATTGCAGTTAACCATATATTTAACCTGTTTATTTGCCATTACATTATATTTATGAGTCCTGAATGTTTTGTTGTTAGTTTGTGCATTAAACTTT
Organism: Coenobita brevimanus; assembly: GCF_032717465.1. Taxonomy (NCBI): domain Eukaryota; kingdom Metazoa; phylum Arthropoda; class Malacostraca; order Decapoda; family Coenobitidae; genus Coenobita; species Coenobita brevimanus. The sequence continues at coordinate 27,065,720 of NC_136976.1, read as the reverse complement.
AACTTGTAATTTTACCTAACTCTTTTGTTTTGAACCTGGAACTTTACGGGACTGTAGTGATTTTTAGTATTCTCACTTAAAGTGTACATTATCTTTCTCTGTTCCGTAACAATATATATATATATATATATATATATATATATTTATATTGTTACATAGCCTATGATTTCATCATCCTTTGTATAATTCTAACGTACAGTGTGCTGCATGTTTGATCACGATTCGCCTCGTGGCTTCCATAGTGACCGCTTGCGTGTTCTACCTCACTCCCCCCTTCTCCCCCTTATAGTAGAGTAAGTCGTTCTTGCTGTTGTTCAGAGCAGGAGTGTCAACTCTTTGTCCTCTGTGCCTTCATTTGCTCGTCCTTCTTGCAAGTTGTATCAAGCTCTGCCGGCCCCCTATAAAATGAGCTCAGTCTCTGCATTAATTGCCACTTAGATCTCCTCATTTTGTTCACATCTCTGTCCTCCCCTGTAGAGTTGTTATTATTTTTGTGAGTGCTCAAGAAGTCTCCAACCATCTAGCTGCTGTGTAATTTGAGTATAAGTGTTATTACATTTTTTCTTGTACTGTATAGCATAGGGTGTTAATTCGTGGGCCTGGTAAGGTTTTTGTGATTAATGTGGAGTTTTTGATGTCAGCCATTATTAATAATATTTTGTATCTGTAATAATATATCTTGCATTAACTGAGCATTATCCGGTTTTCTCATTTTATCAGGGCTGACTTAGATAAATTTACTCTTGCTAATTTTGTGTTAATAGAGGCTATTGCAGTTAACCATATATTTAACCTGTTTTTTCCCGTTACATTATCCTTATGAGTCCTGAATGTTTAGTTGTTAGTTTGAGTATTAAACTTTAACTTGTAATTTTACCCAACTCTTTTGTTTTGAACCTGGAACTTTGCGGGACAGTAGTGATTTTAGTATTCTCTCTTGAAGTGTTCATTATCTCTCTCTGTTCCGTAACATAAATTTGGCGACCTCTTATCAGGATATTCAGGATATTATCATAAGGATATTGCTTGATATTCTGTGACTGTGATTTATTCATGATGTCTACTATTACTACGCTTGATGAAGCCAAAGATTTTTTGTCAAATGTGCAAACAGTGTGTGATGTAGAAAATAGAACAAAGAATGAACTTAAGCTTGTTGCTCAACAATTGGGAATCGCTGTTCGCTCTCATCATTCTAAAAATCAAATTGCTGGCATAATTAATAAAAGCTTGTTTAATGTAACTCCTCCAGATGAGCAAACGCAGATTGAAATAGCTAAGTTACAGCTAGCCCTGCAGGAGGCTCATGCTAAGGAGGCTGAGTTTCAGGCACGTGCTAAGGAGGCTGAGTTTCAGGCACGTGCTAAGGAGGCTGAGTTTCAGGCACGTGCTAAGGAGGCTGAGTTTCAGGCACGTGCTAAGGAGGCTGAGTCTCAGGCTCGTAATCAGGAGGCACAAATTGAACTTGCTAGGATTCAGGCAGACCATGAGTATCGCATGAAACAAGGTGGAACTGGATCATCTAGCTCTGATGGTTTTGATGTGGCTAAAAATGTTAAACTTGTCCCTCATTTTAATGAATCTGATTTAACAAAGTATTTTCAGTTGTTTGAGAGGGTAGCTACAGGTTTTAATTGGCCCAAAAAGTATTGGCCAGTACTCCTTCAGACTGTTCTCACCGGTAAAGCTCAAGTAACTTATGCATCTTTGCCTCAGGATCAATCTGATAATTATGATGTAGTTAAGAGCTTGATTCTTAAGGCCTATGAGCTTGTTCCTGAAACCTATAGAGTAAAATTTAGGACAACTTATAAGCAAGACAAGCAATCCCATGTTGAGTATGCAAAAATCAAAGAAGATCTGTTAGAGCAGTGGTTAAATTGTAAGAATGTAAATTCTGATTTTGATAAATTTAAGCAGATGATTTTGCTGAAGGACTTCAAAAGGTGTATTAATAAAGATGTAAGCCTATATCTTGATGAGAAAAGAATAGATGATTTGTCTGATGCTGCAGTTTTAGCTGATGAATATGTTCTCAAACACAAGAGATATTCTAAAGAAAAAAGGAAAGCTGAGAGTAAGTACGTTGCCTCTACTCAGAGTACAGGTAACAGGAGAGAGAATAAAGATGATGTTTCTCAGGAAGTAAATACCAGCTCCACCTCTGGATTTCAGAAAAGTAAATGTACTTTTTGTAGTAAGCTTCGTCATACTACGGAGAAATGTTTCAGGAGACAGCGTGATGTGAACAAAAAGGAGTCTTTAAATATTCAGTCAATTGGTCTAGTGTCCACCCTTGAGAGTTCCCAGAATTCTTTAACCGAGTTAACTGAACCTGCTTTGAGGGGTAAATTGAATTCTCATGATGAAGCTCCTCTTTTGAGCAGTAACTTGGGTGACACTCTCAAGAGTTCATGTGCTAATTTCCTGTCTGATGGTTTTGTCAGTCCTCTGGATAGTAATAACAGGAAATCAGTTAAAATAAATCGTGATACAGGTGCTTGCCAATCCTTTATGCTGACCAGTGTTCTAGGCTCTAATGTTAATTCCTCTGATGAAACTGTAATCTTACAAGGTGTAGGGAATAATTACTTCTCTGTCCCTCTGTGCAGAGTGAATTTAGAGTCTGGTTTTGTTAATGGTTCCGTTATCGTTGGGTTGGTTGAGACACTCCCAATGTCAGGGGTAACTTTCTTACTTGGAAATGATATTGGTGGAAGTCAAGTGTGTCCAGCTCCTCAGTTGTCTAGTGAACCAGTGACAGCGACCCAGGATTGTGATATCCCTGATGTGTTCTCTGCATGTGCTGTCACTAGGGCAAAGTCTAAAGTTACTGGTGACTTAGAAGATACTGATGATGATGATGTTATCCTAGCTGACACTTTTCTTGCTAATTTTGGACCACTCACCAGATGAGGCAGTACCCCGTAGTGTTGATAATTTGTCTCGTCAAGAGTTGGTCGAGTTGCAGGTTGCTGACCCTGAGTTGAAAGGTCTAGCTAACTCTTCTTGCAGTGAGGAAGAGTCAGCTGGTGCTTCTACTTGTTATTATATAAAGTCAGGAGTACTTATGAGGAAGTGGAGACCCCCAACAGCATCAGTCGACTGTGAATGGGAAGTTGTACATCAAGTTGTCATCCCTCGTGTTTGTAGGCAGGATATCATTAGAGTGGCTCATGATTCCAGTTTGGCAGGACACCTTGGAGTGAGGAAGACTGGCACACATTTTGACACACTTCTACTGGCCAGGTATCTTCAGAGATGTTTCCTGGTATTGTAAGTCTTGTCACACCTGTCATGTTGTGGGGAAGTGTAATCAGACCGAAAAGTTTGCACCTCTAGTTCCCATTCCATCTTTTGAGGCGCCATTCACCTGTGTGTTGGTGGATATTGTGGGCCCTCTTCCTAAGACTTCTTCAGGAATTTCTTATGTGTTGACCCTGATTGATATGGCTACTCGTTATCCTGAAGCCATTCCACTTAGAAATATCTCTCCAAAGAACGTAGTTAAGGAAATGCTAGGGTTCTTCACCAAGTTTGGTCTGCCCAAGGAGGTACAGTCAGACCGGGGAACTAATTTCATGTCAAATGTTTTCAAGCAGTCTCTGAAAGAGTTGGGCATCTCCCAGATCACGTCTTCAGCTTACCATCCCCAGACCCAAGGAGCTTTGGACAGATATCATCAAACACTCAAATCGATGCTCAGGAAATACTGTTTGGAACATCAGAAAGACTGGGATAAAGGTCTTCCATTCGTTGTATTTGCCGCAAGAGAATCTCCAAATGAATCACTGGGCTTCTCACCCTTTGAACTACTGTTTGGCCATGAAGTAAGAGGACCCCTTAAGCTACTCAAGGAATGCTGGCTGTCGGAGGAAGATGACGTCAACCTGCTGGAGTATGTGATGAAGTTCAAAGAACGGCTGTCCACTGCTTTACAGCTGGCGAGAGAGAATTTAGGAGCTGCTCAGGAGAAGATGAAGACTTGGTATGATAAGAAGTCCAGGTTACGCCACTTTCAGCCAGGAGATCAGATTTTGATTCTGCTACCAGTGGATGGGCAACCTCTTCAAGCCAAGTTTAGTGGTCCTTATTTCGTGGAGAAGAAACTCAGTGATGTCAACTATGTCATCGCCACACCAGATCATAGAAAGAACCAGCAACTTTGTCACATCAATATGCTAAAGTTATATCACAGGCGGGACGAAAATAACCCAGTCTGCACTGTAGCTGTTCCACCCGAGTCTGCAAGTGAAGCTCTCCCATGCAGTATGAGCCTGAGTGATAGTTTGGGGAAGAATCCTGATATCATGAATGATCTCCAGACTAAGCTTTCTCATCTAGCTCTCGAGGAAAGGCAGGAGTTTTTTGCATTACTGCAGGAGTACCTGCAAGTGTTCCGTGCCACTCCAGGAAGAACCACTGTTTTGATGCATGATGTCGATGTTGGAAACGCAAAGCCAATTAAACTGCCTCCTTACCGTGTGAACCCAGTGAAAGTTCCTCTCATCCAGAAGGAGCTTGGCTACCTGTTGGACCACAAGATGATTGAGCCCTGTCAGAATGAGTGGAGTTCTCCTGTCACTCTAGTCCCTAAGCCAGGTGGGTCACAGCGGCTTTGCATCAACTACAGACGTGTTAATCAGATAACCAAAACAGACACTTACCCCGTCCCTCACGTGGAAGATTGCATAGACAAGATCGGAAAGGCTAGGTACATAAGTAAGTTTGATTTGTTAAAGGGATACTGGCAAGTACCTATGACTGAACGTGCTAGGGAGATCTCATGTTTTGTAACACTAGGAAAGACTTTTGCATGTTCTGTAATGCCATATGGTATGAAGAATGCACCAGCCACTTTTCAGAAGCTCATGAATGTTGTAACAGAGGGTTTGGCAGGGTGTGTTGTTTATATTGATGATGTATTAATCTTCAGTGACAACTGGAAAGATCACCTATGCCATGTCAGTAAATTTCTTGAGCGTTTGGTTCAGGCTAATCTTGTAGCTAATTTATCAAAGTGTGAGTTTGATCAAGCTAAAGTTCAGTACCTTGGGTACGTAATTGGTGATGGACACGTTGCACCACCATGAGCTAAGGTTCAGGTTATAAGTGATCTTCCCAGACCTAAAAGTAGGAAAGAGCTACAAAGATTTTTGGAAATGGTAGGTTATTACAGGAGATTTGTTCTTAACTTTTCAATTCTTGTATCACCACTTACAGACCTACTGAAAAAGGGAGTTAAATTTGTCTGGACCGATAACTGTGAATCCTCTTTCAGTAAACTTAAAGCTATCCTATTACCGTAAGTCAGCTAGTGCTCGCTACTCCATATTTTGCTAAGCCTTTTAAGATGGCTGTTGACGCAAGTGATACAGGAGCTGGGGCTGTTTTGCTGCAAGATGATGATCAGGGTATTGAACACCCTGTATCTTATTACAGTAAGAAGTTCACTCCACCTCAAAAGAACTACTCAACTATTGAGAAAGAGCTTTTGGCCTTGATTTTGGGTTTACAGCATTTTTCATTTTATTTGTGTTCTGGTTTTGACCCCATAGTTATTTATACAGATCATAATCCACTGAAATTCCTTAGTAAGTTTAAAGATAAAAATCAGAGATTGACAAGATGGAGTCTACTTCTTCAGGAGTATTCATTAGACATAGACCATGTCAAGGGGAAAGAAAATGTTATTGCAGATTGCTTATCTAGACTTTAGACAGATTGTTTTAGAGTAATAAGAAATTTCCTTTGTAAATTTCTTTTTCTTTGTGGGGAGTTGTTACATAGCCTATGATTTCATCATCCTTTGTATAATTCTAACGTACAGTATGCTGCATGTTTGATCACGATTCGCCTCGTGGCTTCCATAGTGACCGCTTGCGTGTTCTACCTCACTCCCCCCTTCTCCCCCTTATAGTAGAGTAAGTCGTTCTTGCTGTTGTTCAGAGCAGGAGTGTCAACTCTTTGTCCTCTGTGCCTTCATTTGCGCGTCCTTCTTGCAAGTTGTATCAAGCTCTGCTTTCCCCATATATAATGAGCTCAGTCTCTGCATTAATTGCCACTTATATCTACTCCTCATTTTGTTCACATCTCTCCTCCCCTATACAGTTGTTATTATTTTTGTGAGTGCTCAGGAAGTCTCCAACCATCTTGCTGCTGTGTAATTTGAGTATAAGTGTTATTAAATTTTTTCTTGTACTGTATAGCATAGGTTGTTAATTCGTGGGCCTGGTAAGGTTTTTGTGACTCATTTGGTGTTTTTGATGTCAGCCATTATTAATAATATTTTGTATCTGTAACAATATATCTTGCATTAACTGAGCATTATCCGGTTTTTTCATTTTATCTGGGCTGACTTAGATAAATTTACTCTTGCTAATTTCGTGTTAATAGAGGCTATTGCAGTTACCCATATATTTAACCTGTTTTTTGCCATTACATTATCCTTATGAGTCCTGAATGTTTAGTTGTTAGTTTGAGCATGAAACTCTAACTTGTAATTTTACCTAACTCTTTTGTTTTGAACCTGGAACTTTGCGGGACATTAGTGATTTTAGTATTCTCACTTAAAGTGTTATCTCTCTCTGTTCCGTAACAATATATATATATACAGTATATATATATATATATATATATATATATATATATATATATATATATATATATATATATGTGTGTGTGTGTGTGTGTGTGTGTGTGTGTGTGTGTACAGAAATCGAAAAAAAACGCGCCACAAATTACCTACGTCCATAATATGTAAATGTTGGGGAAAAAATTAGGAATAAAATTACCTTCTTCCTTAATAGGCATAATTTTATAACAGATAATCATGTAAAGGTTTTGTAATAATAGATCAAGCCTTATATATCTATTCGTTTGTGTGTTTGTTTTAATAAATACTCCGGTAATGGGCGAAAAATGCCTTCGGATGCCATCTCTCCAGATTTCAAGAAAGCGTTTGATACAGTACGCCATGTATGAGTACCAGAAAAACTAAATCCCCACGGTCTCTCTGACATATTCATGGACAGGTGACTGGTTAGCGACTTGCAAGCAAGGTGTTGTCATCAAAGATTACTCATGAAACTAGTTGGAAGGAACAGGCGGATTTCCTCAAGGGTCAGTTTTAGGACCATTTATTTTCAAACGTGTATTAATGATCTAGAAAATGGAATAATTTATCAAGTAGAGAAATTGATGGTGACACGAAGATTGAAGGCAGTGTAAATATGAAGGTAGACCATGAATACATGAAAGACGACCTGGAAAAGTTAATAAATTGGAGTGAAAAATTGTAGTTGAAAATTATTTCTATCTATCTATCTATTTCCAGACGCCTCAGTCCCGTAATGGGTGGCCACAAGCAAATCGTCTCCATGTCGCCCTGTCCCTTGCCATTTCACTGCCCTCCCCCCAACTCACACTCCCCTTTCACATACACCTCTCCACTCCATCCCTCCATCTCATCGTCTGCCTCCCCCTCCCTCTCACCCTCTCCTCCTAGCTCACATACACTCTCCTCTTTAGTCTGTCGCTCTCCATGGCCATACTTTCTCAGGGAATTTTTCTCAGCAGATTCAGTCACATCCACGTCCACACTACAACGCTTCTTCACCTCTTCATTTGTCAGTCTGTCTCTTCATGCAACTCTTCATGTTCCTTTCAGATAATTCATTTCCACTGCTCTCATTCTTGACTTGTGTCTTTTCAACAAGGTCCAAACTTCACTTCCATACTTCAGAGTTGGCATCACAACATTATCATGCAGCGACTTTTTTACTGCCATGCTCACTTTCCTATTTCTTATCACTGCTTTCAAGGAACCAGCAACCTATCTTCATTGTTATACCCTTTCAAGCACGTCATCCTCCAAACTTCCATCCTTACTCAACACACTACCCAAGTACTTCAATGCACTCACACTTCCCATTTCCTCATCATCAAACCTCACTGTACTGTACATTCAGTGACCTCAGTTCTCTTGAGGACCATAACTTTACTTTTCCCTACATTCACCTTTAGATTCCGTTCTTACACACTCTCCCAGACTCATTCACCAGGCCTTGCAATTCTGCTTCGTCTTCACTAAATAATACAGTATCATCTGCAAACAACAATACAGTAAGTTTCCAAACATTCCCCTCTCTCATTAGAGCAGCTCCAACAACCACTGCCCCGCCTTGTATCTCGTTTATAAACCTGTCCAGATACAGACTGAACAACCATGGAGGCATGACACATCCCTGTTTCAATCCAACTTTCAGGTGGAAAAATTCACTCATTTCACTATCTACACGGACTGCAGCCTGGACACCCTGATACACATTCTTCACGGCATTCAACAACTTTCCGTTTGCTCCATATATTCTTAATATTTTCCACATTCCTTGTCTATCTACTCTGTCATATGCTTTCTCCAGATCCATGAAGGCTGCATACAACTTCTTTCCCCTCACTAGAAACTTTTCCACTAAAGACCTAAGGATGAATATCTGATCTACACACCCTCTTCTCTTCCAAAAAACTCATTGTTCGTCTCCAACTAACTCTTGAGTTATTTCCTAACTCTGTCAATAAATATCCTACCTTAACTTTTCCAATTACACAAAGAAGCAAATGCCCCTGTGATTACCATACACTTCCTATTCCCATTTTCCTTTATACAGGGGAATATTTACACCAGACTCAGACATCCCATCCTCCTGAACTCTGCCATCCTCCCAGGCCAATCTGCACATCTTTTGATATCCTTCTGCTACTATCTCTTCCCTATGCCTCAGCATATCACCAACACTCCACAATTCCTGGGGCTTTCCCCATTTTGACTTTCTTCATTGGTTCCACTGCTTTCATCCTGCTGATCACTTCCTCACGTCTCACTTCTCTTCTCCTCCCATCATTCCCCAGCCATACTGGCATTTCTTTCATTCTTTATGTTTACCGGTTCCTTGAAATGTTCACTCCATCTGCTCACGTTTTTCCCTGCTCCAGTAAGACGTTTTATTACATTCCCTACACTTTACATGCAAATGTACCATTATTATCTCTCACTTGCCTACTGACTTCTTTATCACCCTGGCTACCTCTCTTGATCTCCTTCCAGAACATTCTCTCTCAGTCCCTCCACATTACACTCAATCATCTAAATTCCTCATCCACTCTCTTCTCACTCTTACTAAGCTTTTCACCTTTCACTTCCTCTCCACATATAACTCATTCTTACGTCTCTCAACTTCTTCCATGCCTCTGATTACCATCCACTCACTACTGTATATGCTTTCTTATTTTGCGCCACAGCTTGTCTCACCTCTTCATTCCACCATGCTGTTCTTTGCACCCCCTTTCGTCATCGCCCCACACACCGTCTCACATGCTGCACATATTTCTTCTGTGAATATCTTGCATACATCTTCCATCTCCCCCATCTGCTCTAAGTCATATTTGCCCAATATATATATTGATGGAGAGATGAGAGAGAAATTTGGAGAGAAAACGTGGCAAAGATTGGCTCAGTCAAGGAATTCGTGGAAATGGTTGGGGAAGGCCTTTGTTCAGCAGTGGACTACTTATACCTGATGATGATATATATATATATATATATATATATATATATATTGTTACGGTTTGCGCCAGCCCGGGGCTATTACAAAAAGACCACAAGGCAGCCTTAGATGATCGGCCTCCACTGCGTTGCAAAAATAACGCAGACCCCGGCACCGACACTCCGCAAACTAGAGAAAAACTGCGCCACGGAAAGGTACTTACTTAAGAACGCAACACTCTGTACTTTGATAGCAAACGGAACAGCCTACCTATAGATCTAGCCTACTATCGTCACTACCGGAAGTAATACCGCCCGAGACAGTATACAGGAACACCTCCCACTTACTTCCGGTGGTGACGACTTTCTACTTAACCCGTGTCCAAGGGGGAACGCAGTTAATAGCTCACGATGGTTCTCACTAGCCTTGAGCAAAGAGATGGGATTAACTGTGTAGGGGTTAGGGGTGTGTGTGTGTATGTACGTGTGTTGGGGAACGTTAATTAAGGCAGCGAGAGACTACGGTGAGCCAGACTGGCCCTCCAAAGACAACAAGGTCAGAAAAACAAAATAAAATAACTACTTCCCTCAGTCAGGAACAAAAGAATAAAAATAAACTTAAATGAAAACGCCAGCTCGGCAGAAAAATAACTGGGGAGAGAGAGAGAGTGTACAAACACCCGATACTAAAGCTGGCTGGGAAGAGACTGCCTGATCAAGGCTCGTGCAGTCAAGCCCGAACGCATGAATCAGATTAATTAACAAGGAACTTAAATTCGTGCCCCTCTCTCTCTCTACAATGAATTGGTACTTCTAATGCAAGCAAAACATCATTAAATATACTGGTAGCTCACATAAGACAATCAAAATAATCAAATGCATACTCAGCATGGCATGAAATAAAAATTGCCCTCAGTGGCGGGAACGAAAGAAACAAAAGAACTTGTAGCACTCGCTAATATAAACTCCGCGAATGACACGGATACTGCATAATCCCCTAGCCCAGCTGTAACGACTGCACCCGTGGGAACGGAAAGGCGGACAACGTAACACGCCCTTCCCCAAGGGAAAATTTTGAGCCCTGGAACAAAATTTTCGAATCAAGACCCTGACCCCTCCCTGGATAAACAATCAGCAATTACGTTATCAGTCCCTTTAATATGCCTAACTTCTAAATTGTACTCTTGCAAAAGCAAACTCCAGCGGGTCAAACGCTGGTTCTTAAATTTGAACTTGTTCAAAAACTGCAGGGGATGATGGTCTGAATAAATCTTGATCACAGGGCCAAAAGGGGGCAGGTAGACAGCAAAGTGTTGCAGGGCCAGGATAATCGCTAATAACTCCTGCTCTATGACAGAGTAGTTCTTCTGGGCTCTATTAAACTTCTTTGAGAAGTATGATATGGGATGTTCAACCTGGCCCTCATCCGGCTGCATCAACACTGCTCCTACCCCTACTCGGCTAGCATCAACTGCCAGCACAAAAGATCTGTCAAAATCTGGTGCACGCAATATAGGGTGGTGGCACAGCAGAGACTTAACAGTAGTAAAAGCTTGCTCACACTCGGCTGTCCACTGCCACTTCTTATCCTTGCGCAATAAGTCAGTAAGAGGGGCAAGCACTGTGGAGTAATTCCCAATAAATCGTCTGTAATAGCCGATCATGCCCAAAAATCGCTGGAGGGCACGGCGACACTGGGGTGCTGCAAAGTTGGAAATGGCATCCACCTTTGCCTGAGGTGGAGCCACTTGCCCATGTCCTACAACAAATCCAAGGTACTGGACCTTAGCACGTACGAACTCGCACTTGTCTAAGTTGACTACTAAGCCAGCTTCCTCCAACCGCTTAATGAGCATTTCCACATGATCAAGGTGCTCCTCCCACTTGGTGTCATACACAATGACATCATCGATGTAAACGACACAATTAGGTATGCCATCCACCACTTTATCCATAAGCCTCTGGAAAGTGGCTGGAGCATTCTTCAATCCATAAGGCATCACCTGGCACTGATATACTGCACCACTGACAACAAAGCTAGCCACTTGTTTAGCCCGTTCCGTCAGCGGGACCTGCCAGTATCCTTTTACTAAGTCAAGCTTGGTGATATAAGTGGCATTTCCCACCTTGTCCACGGAGTCATCGACCCGAGGCAAGGGATAAGCATCGGTCTTAGACAGTGAGTTAACCTTCCGGAAGTCCACACACAACCTAACCTTCCCATCTGGCTTCGGCTGCAAGGTAACTGGTGAACTCCACTCACTGAAACTCCTCTTGATCAATCCATGGTCCAACATATACTTGATCTCATTATCGAGAGCTTTCTGTCTGATAGGGTTGATGCGGTAGGGAGCTAATTTTACAGGCTTACTATCCCCAACATCAATGTCATGAGTAGTCCAAGTTGTCAATCCCGGTGAATCTCCAAAAACTTTCGGATGTTTCCATAATCTGTTGCACAGCTCTTCTCGCTTTACTGGATCAAGGTGTCGCAATTTCTCCACCAGAGCTGCATAACCATTGCCCTCCCATAGGTCAGCTGGTAACATCTCACCACGACTAATCACTTCCTCCTGCTCCTCCAACTCACTACCAATCGTCAAAACTACAGGAGCGCTCTTATCCCTGGTTCCCTCGACGTCCGCTCCAAAGTCACCTTCCAGGGACTGTGGCTGTAACCCTGGTCCACTACTCACATCATCGGCACCAACAGCTCCCTCCACAGCACGTTCCTTTGATGCCACGTCCTCCTTTCCCCGTCCTTCACATCCCAGGTGAGAGACATCAGCAGTCATCCCACAATGAGAATCAACTGGGCGGTAGTATGGCTTCAACATATTAATGTGGCACAACTGAGTACTCTTCCGCCTGTCTGGGGTAACAATTAGATAGTCAAGTTCCCCAACTTTCTTCTTCACAATATAAGGACCACTGAATCTAGCTGCCAGAGGTTTTCCTTGCATGGGCAGCTGTGCCAAAACTTCATCTCCTTGCTTAAACTCACGACTTCTGACCTTCTTATCATAATGAGCCTTCATTTTCGCTTGAGCCCCGATTAGATGGTCACGGGCAAGCTCTAAAGCGCAATGCAGTCTCTCCCGAGTGCGGCAGACATAGTCAAGCATGGATTCCTGGTTGCCAGATTTGTTGTTACTCCAGGCCTCTCGCACCACATCCAAGGGACCACGAACTCTGTGCCCAAACACTAACTCATTGGGTGAAAACCCTAACGACTCAGTTGGTACCTCTCTCACTGCAAACATAACAAAGGGTACCGCTAGGTCCCAATCCTTTCCACTATCATAGCAGAAGGTGCGCAGCATTGTCTTCAAGGTCTGATGATGCCTCTCCAGGGCACCTTGTGACTGCGGATGGTAGGCACTGGACAAAATGTGTTTGATGCCCAACTCTGTCATTGTCTGCTTAAACAAATTAGATGTAAAATTCACTCCACGGTCTGACTGCAACTCCTTGGGCAGGCCAAAATGAGTAAAGAACAGGATAAGTTGCTTGACTACTGACTTCGCCTGCATGCTTCTGATTGGTATAGCCTCTGGGTATCGCGTTGTAACATCCATTATGGTTAACAAATACTTGTTTCCAGCAGAAGTAGGAGGTAAAGGGCCCACGATATCAATGATTACCCGGGTAAACGGAGGTTCAACTGCAGGAATGGGAGTCAAAGGGGCCACAGGAAGAACTTGATTAGGCTTGCCCACTATCTGACACGTGTGACAGCTCTTGATGTACGCAGCAACTTGTCCCGGCATACTTGGCCACCAAAAGTTATATCTTAAGCGCTGCACTGTCTTTCTGTTTCCCAAGTGACCTGCTAAAGGTCCCTCATGTGCTAACTGTATTAACGGCACCCTATACTGCACAGGCACCACCACCTGCACTAACTCACTCACTCCTCCATCCACCGTGGCGCCAGTGGGCGTCCATCGGCGATGTAAAACATTGTCTTTAATCAGGAACTCCTTACCACACTCCATACTTCTTTCTTCCCCTACTCGAGCAAACAAGGGCTTTAATGTTACATCCTCCTGTTGCTTCACCCTCAATTCTGCTGACCCAACACCCGCCAGCTCTACTGAGGACTGAGATAAGGGACTGGTCGGGACACTGGATTGCGAAGGGCGATCAATCTCAGCGTTACCTCTAGTACACTCGACAGGGGGAGGAATGTCAGACTCCACACTGACATCATCATCACCTCTACCCTCAACAGTGACACACTGTTTCTCAGGCGCGTTTGACGGTGGTCCTGCATCCCCGCAGTCGACCCCAGCGTCCTGAAATTCTTCTAATTCAGTCGGTGGGCTGGGTTCAGTCTCCACACAAACACACTCAGCACCACCTCTAGTGTCCTGAGTGGGAAGTGGGGCGGCGCCCATGCACGCATTCCCACTCTCCTCACCCACCACAGCAACACACTGCTCACTAGGTTCCTCCATTGGTGGCCCTGCCTCACCACAGTCGACCCCAAGAACCTGTGACTTCACCAGTTCTTCCTCCCGGGCTGCAACCTGTGCCATAGATCGTGTAATTGCACAGACCGGGAACATGGCTTCCACTTCTGCATCAACTTCAATACCAATTTCTGGGGCGTCAAAACACTTCTCTGCCACAACAACTGGTGGGGGAAGAGATGGAAATACTTTCTCCCCAGCCAGGTCGTTCCCCAGCAGAAAATCAATCCCCTCTACTGGCATTACATCAGCAACAGCTACTTGAGCTGCAGCCTGAACAATGGGGCAATCGAGTTCCACATGAACATAATCATAGTATTCATCTGAGTTCATGCCTCTACACAGCACATACTTCCCTGAGTTTACAGGCCCTCCAGTCACGTTTCTGCACACAGACTGTTGTGCACAGGTATCACGAGCCACAGTAACTGGATAACTGATCCCATGAATTTTCACTGTGCCGTGACACATAAAAGGTTTACACCAGTCTAGGGACGATTTCTGAGGCAGTTCATCCAGAGGTGGCGTAGCATATTGGGTAACTTTTTCAGCCTGAGCTGGCAGCGAGCACAGCCGACTGCACTTCAGCTTTCCACAGACTTCTCCCTCACCCTTACCACTCTCCCAACTCCTCTCGTTCACCTGACTCGAACCTACAATTAGTGCCACTGGTTTGGCATTTTGGGAGGCCTTCCACTTAGGGCAGTTAGGCTTGATGTGCCCACTCTGTTTGCAAAAGTAACAAACTAGCTTCGAACTGGATACAGGGCTCTTTCTCCCAGAATTCTTTTTCTCCTCTGAACTTCCCTTGGACTGATTCACGGGAGATTTATCCCAGGCAGGGCCACTCACAGTCCTCTCCCTGGAATACTGAAAATTAGCATACTTGACCCCCATACTCCGCAAGGCAAACACCCGGTCATCAGCCCACGTCGCTGCTTCCTTCACGGTCTTAAATCTCTTCTCCCTAATTTTAACACCAATTTCTTTGTCAGCCATGTTGGTAAAATGTTCCATCAAAACAGTTCACGCACCTCGTTATACGAAGTGGCGCTCTCACTCAGCAACCACTCGTCTAACCTCTCCTCCAGATACCTAGCGTAGGCCATATAGGTGTCAGCAGGCCTTTTCCGAGCACCACGGAACAACAACCGATAAGCCTCTGGTCTAAGTTCATATGCCTTCAGGATGGCTGTTTTAAATTCATCATAATCATCTACATCCTCAGGGCTCAACCTATTATACACTTCCAAAGCTTTTCCCTTCAGCACATTAGATACCAACCCCACCCAGCGCTGCCTTGGCCACTCAAACTCCCTAGCCTTCTTTTCAAACCTGACAAACCATTCTGTCAACTTCAACTCATCAAATGCTGGCACTAATTTTAGACTCCTTGAGAACCAACTCTCCCTATCCTCTGCACGGCCTGAGGTTTGGGTATCTGAAGTTGGTCTATTAGCAGTCAGCTCCAAGCGAGTCTTCTCCAGCTCAAATCGCATTTTTTCACGCTGCAACTCCATCTCCCTCTCTTCTTTTGCACGCTGCATTTCCCTCTCTTCTTTTTCACGCTGCATTTCCATCTCCAACTTTTTCAACTCCAACTGCAACTGAGCCTCCGGTGACAAGGCTCCAGGGTATATGGGAGTGGAATGAACAACTCCAGGGAAAGCACTAGACATACCTGGGGGAACTGCTCTAAACTGGCTCGGCGGACTCATAGATGGTAATAGTGGGGTAGCGAAACGAGGCATTTCAGCACCATAGTCAAACTCAGGGCTCACACGGGGAGTACCTTTGCTATGTGCCTCTCGTTGTTCCATATCCACAGGTGACTCAGCACGTACGCGATCTGGTGTAGACACGCGTGACTCCATGGCGACAAATCAATGGCAGTACTAAATAATGAAATACTAATGCTGACTGAGAAACTACAAAACACATCAACTTCACCTCAAAGCACAGAGAACGCCAAGGTAACGATATCCTAGCAAGAAGAAGGCACTGTTAGGATATCCTGATGCGAGGTCGCCACTGTTACGGTTTGTGCCAGCCCGGGGCTATTACAAAAAGACCACAAGGCAGCCTTAGATGAACGGCCTCCACTGCGTTGCAAAAATAACGCAGACCCCGGCACCGACACTCCGCAAACTAGAGAAAAACTGCGCCACGGAAAGGTACTTACTTAAGAACGCAACACTCTGTACTTTGATAGCAAACGGAACAGCCTACCTATAGATCTAGCTTACTATCGTCACTACCGGAAGTAATACCGCCCGAGACAGTATACAGGAACACCTCCCACTTACTTCCGGTGGTGACGACTTTCTACTTAACCCGTGTCCAAGGGGGAACGCAGTTAATAGCTCACGATGGTTCTCACTAGCCTTGAGCAAAGAGATGGGATTAACTGTGTAGGGGTTAGGGGTGTGTGTGTGTATGTACGTGTGTTGGGGAACGTTAATTAAGGCAGCGAGAGACTACGGTGAGCCAGACTGGCCCTCCAAAGACAACAAGGTCAGAAAAACAAAATAAAATAACTACTTCCCTCAGTCAGGAACAAAAGAATAAAAATAAACTTAAATGAAAACGCCAGCTCGGCAGAAAAATAACTGGGGAGAGAGAGAGTGTACAAACACCCGATACTAAAGCTGGCTGGGAAGAGACTGGCTGATCAAGGCTCGTGCAGTCAAGCCCGAACGCATGAATCAGATTAATTAACAAGGAACTTAAATTCGTGCCCCTCTCTCTCTCTACAATGAATTGGTACTTCTAATGCAAGCAAAACATCATTAAATATACTGGTAGCTCACATAAGACAATCAAAATAATCAAATGCATACTCAGCATGGCATGAAATAAAAATTGCCCTCAGTGGCGGGAACGAAAGAAACAAAAGAACTTGTAGCACTCGCTAATATAAACTCCGCGAATGACACGGATACTGCATAATCCCCTAGCCCAGCTGTAACGACTGCACCCGTGGGAACGGAAAGGCGGACAACGTAACAATATATATATATATATATATATATATATATATATATATATATGTGTGTGTGTGTGGAGCCTCTGTAGTACAGTGGTAGTGTGCGCGTTTTCGTACACTGAAGAACGAGGGTTCGCGTCCCGCCAGGGTAATAAATTTTGGGAGCGTTCTTCCGGCCACGTACTGCTTTGGTGAATATAAGGGGTGCTGTGGTTGAACCAGTGTCGCATGCTATAAAATATGCTTGCACCCAGTCAGCTTGCGCGGGCCGATTTCACTTGGTTCATAGACTACACACACATCCAATGCCAGTCCAACACAACAGTCACACTTACAACACTTACCCTACATACAGTCTCAACCAGACAGCCTACAGTAAGTCACTTGGTAGAGATACATGGCTGTATTGTCCCCACTTCGGTCCGGACAGGCCAGTCCTGCAATGGACATTCAAATGGCTGATGAGATGAAATGAGATATACAGTATATGTATGTATAAAGATATATACATATGAATATTTATGTACATTCATAATTAGAATATATATATATATATATATATATATATATATATATATATATATATATATATATATATATATATACTGTGTATTTATATATACGTGTGTGTGTGTGTGTGTGTGTTAAAATAGCAGTGTATGTGACAAAGTAGCATGAATTGTAATTAGACTATGCAAAAGATACACCCTGAATATAATGCAAGTTTATTGACCGTCTTCTCAAAGCTTAGATGAAAAAATAGAAACATTCTACGACGACATTTCCCAGATTATGGAAGAAGAGAAGACCAGATATACTATACTTATGGAAGACTTCAATGCAAAAGTTGGCAGATCGAAAAATGGAAAAGCATGTATGGGAGAATTTGGAGTTGGAGAAAGGAATGGCAAAGGTAAAATGATGGTAAATTTTGCTGAAATGTTTAACATGAGCATAATGAAGACACTCTTTCACAAAAGAACAGGGAGAAAGTGGACCTTGAGAAGTCGAATTGGAGAAACAAAACATGAAATCGACTTTATTATACCAGATAAGAATAACACGATAATATGTGTTACAGTTATCAACAAAGTAAATATAGGAAGTGACTATACAGTGGGGGGTTGCACAGCTAGATTCAATATCAGAAATGCAAGAAAGAAGATGATTACTAGTATGAAGATATGTCCAATAAAAGTAAGTGAAGACAATGCTGCTTTTCCGTTAGAAATGACAAACAGATTTCAGGTTTTATGTTATGCTGAGTGTGACATTGATGAGGTAAATGAAAAGTGCTAGGAGAATCAGTGGAGGTAGTAGGAAAAGCTAATACAACCAAAGCCAACAAGTATTCAAAAAATACCCTCGAACTAATGAAAAGGAGAAAGGAGATGAGAGTAAAAACAAAGAATTAGTGGAATTAAACAAGTTAGTAATAAGATACAGAGAGAACAAAAAAGAAAGAGAAACATGGATCACATTAAAGAACGATCAAAAGGAAAAAAAGTCTGAAACAGGCCCGACGTAAAATGGAACTAGGAAAGCAAATTATATCATTGAAAGGTAATTTTAATGTGAAAAATTCATTAGTAATATGTAACTGAATATACATGTAATGATTATAAGCATAATAAATTACTTGGAAGAGGCCTGTGAAAGCATTACCAGTAACTATAAACAGTCATTTGAAAAACAAAGAAAAGAGTGTAGGGAATTGCACGTTTTTTCCATGCCTTTACTCCACTTTCTCCCTTCCTTCCTTGTGTTTCGCCTAAGCCTTTTCTCTTTACTTCTCCCCATGTTGCCTCTTTTCCAATCCAATTCACCATCCTCTCCTCTTTCCCACAGTTTTTCTCAGTCGCCCTCCACTTCTACTTTGGCTTTCCTCCTCGTCTCCCGGTATTTCATTTCCTTCCACTTCATTCTTCCTTTCCCAATTCCTTCCCCTTCGTCCAGTCACATCCTAGGCTTGCCTCTCACCCAGTCCCTCCCTCCCTTCTGCCTACCACCCATCATTCCCCTCCCCCCTTTTCTGTCTTTCTGTCTGTCTGTCTGTCTCTCGAGAGGGAGGCGGCAAATTTAACGGTGGTGAGCAAGAGGGTATTTGGAGAGGGTGCAAGGATGATGGTGATGCTGTGAAGACAGTAGCACTCTGGACTTAGGGAACGTGGTAGTGGTGGAGGTGTGTGGTTGAGAGGAAGATGGATGGTGGTGAGGCGAACCGTGACTGCCGTGTTGTTGATGGGCAGACAGGAAGATGGTTAAGTCTGTGTGTGGGAGAGAATGAGGGAAGAGAGAGTGAGTGAGGTTGGGAGAGTAAAGGATGGATGGGAACTGTGCGTGTGTGGTGGGGGATAGAAAGTGATTGGGGCTAGAGGAGTGATGATGGAATAGATATGAAGCATGTGTAAGGAAAGGGAGAGTGAGAGGAGTTGGAAGAATGAGAGATGGATAGATAGAAAGGTGGGAAGTGTATGACTGAGGGGAGAGTGTGTGAATCATGGAGACTGATGATGAAATGATTGTGTGGGGAAAGGGAAAGGGTTTGTGTGGCTGAGAGAGTGGGATGTTTCAGAAGGAATGTAATGTATGGAAAGAATGAGCGATAACTAGGTTGCAGACTGCTTATTCAGGAGAATGTATTATGTTGATGGTTGGGATATCTTTGTTTTCTTTTAAATCAAGTCTGGCCACAGATCTGACAGCTTTTTCCACATGGCCAAGGATTGCTACTACCTGTCTTATCCTTCACATTTCACCATTCGGCCACTAATACGCACTGTCAGTACTGAATACATGCTAGAGCTGTCACATTCTCTCCGACAAGGAAAGTATGTTTGCACTCCTGTTTGTTTGTTTGTTTATTTGTCTCAGCAGGATTACTCAAAAATTAAAAGAGAGATTTGGACCAAATTTGGCGGGCAGATGGCACGTCCCAGGGAACAATCGTTTAACTTTTGGGACCGATCTGGGTCGTATTACAGATTCTGGATACGGAAAACACTTTTTGCGAAACCCTAATCAGTGATGAGAAAACCTAACCCATTATGAAGAGTGGTTTGGAAATTACATTGCCCACGTCGGAGAGATGCGGTCCAGCGAGTGCCTCTGGTTCAGGACTGGTTTAATGGCATTACCAAAGGTGGTATAATAAATACTGGTGGGTCTAGCGGAAGATCCTCAAAGTACTCTTAACGGGATTCAGATCATCACAGTTCCCTGCCCAGACTAGGAGTAAATTTGCCTCTTCTCAAGCAATAGATCGCTTCTCTAACTACTTCCCCACCACTTCCCCCATAGTTAAAGTGTAATAGTGATGTGCTTCGTAGATTCATATAAGGCCTGATGAAGTGAAGTGAAGAAGTTGATGTTGCATTTTTAAGTATGGTTGTTGCAGAGGTCTGGTTGTATGAAGGGTGAATATTGTGATGGTAATGAAAGGAAAGGAGAGGATATTTTTTGAGGATGCTTAGGTAGTATGGATAAGAATGATGATAATGATGAGGGTGGATGATACATATTTTGGAAGAATAAGAGTTAGTGGTTAGAAATGCATGTCATGACGTTATGATGGTTGTGGGAGAGAATGACTGGCTTCCCCGATATTGAGGTGGTACGGATAGGGGAGCTATGATAATGGGATGTGGAATATTAACTATCTTGAAAGTGCTGTAAAGTTGGTCAGAAAAAGGCTACCACGGTACTGAACTAGTTGTGGTAGGAAAATAGTAACAGGATTCTAGGATGTTCTGGCAATACGAGTGGGAGAGTAATAATGATGAAGCGTGGATATTTACTCCATTGACAGGATAATAATTATAAGTTTAAGAAAACGGTATTGCAAGTTTGAGATGTTTATGGGAGAAAAATGAATATCGTGTGCCTGTTTTCTATGGTGTTGGGGTGCCATGGATGGAAGAGTTATAGTGATGGGGTGTGGGATACCAGTAATATATAATTGATATTGGACTAGTTGAGAATGACAAAGGGCCTTAGGGGGGAAAAGATTGTAGAACAGCGAAAATACTGACTGTTGTTTATGGGATATAGAGGTACTGCGGTTTGGAAAATTGATAGGGAAGAAATGTGGTGTCATTTTTGTTCTAGAAGAACAATATTTTGAATTGAGTGAAAGATAATACAGTGTTAGGATAGACGCGGCAGGGGAATGGAGACTGGCTTTTAAGATACTGAGGTAGTAAAAATGGAAGAAGTAATAATGAGCTGTGGGATATTTACTACATTGGACGGATTTTGGTTACAGTTCAGAAATGGTATAAAGGTATTATAATGAATGGGGGTTGCAAATTGCTACTGCGTGATTGTGTGTGTGTGAGTATGTGTGTGTGTGTGTGTGTGTGTGTGTGTGTGTGTGTGTGTGTGTGTGTGTTTGTGTGTGTGTGTGTGTGTGTGTGTGTGGTGTTGGTGTTGTTGATGTTTGGATAAGTTATGCTTCCGGGATGTGGAATAATAACTATTTGGTTAGGGTAGTATATTATGGGTTAGAAAAGCGTATAACAAGATCAAAATTACTGTGAGAGAACAGTGTTGACTATGTTACTGTGTTCTTTGTACTGTGGCACAAAGGATGGGAAAGTTATGGTGATTGGCATGATATAATAATTGCCTTGGGACAATAAAGATTTAAACTGAGCAATGATGGCATAGTGCTGAGACAGAACAAGCAGCAATGGTAAACAAAATGGTGCGGAAGTACTTTTATTAAGTCATTCCTCGTCGCAAACGTTATTTTGTATTAGATACATTATACTGCGTAGCAGAGAGACAGATGCATTAATTACACACACACACACACACACACACACACACATGCACAGTCTCTCTCTCTCTCTCTCTCTCTCTCTCTCTCTCTATCATCTCATCAGCCATTTGAGTGTCCACTGCAGGACCGGCCTATCCCGATCGAAGTGGGGACGATACAGCCTATGTATCTCTACCAAGTGGCTTAGGCTGTCTGGTAGAGATTGTATGTAGGGTGAGAAGTCCTTGTATGTGTAATTGTTGTGTTGGAATGGCTTTGGATGTGTGTGTAGTCTGTGAACCAAGTGTAATCGGCCCGAGCAAGCCGACTAGGTGCAAACATACTTTACAGTATGCGACACTGGTTCAACCACAGCACCCCTTGTGTCCGCCAATGCAGTACGTGGCATGAAGAACGCTCCCAAAGTTTATTACCCTGGCGGGGCGCTAACCCTCTTTCTTCAGTGTAAGAAAACGCACACGTTACCACTGTACCACAGAGACTCCATATATATACCGGTATATATATATATATATATACATATATATATATGAAGCAGCCGTGGCTCATATGGTCATAAAGTGCTACACGCTACAATCCTAAGTCCCCTGCCCAGGGGCAATGCCTTAACCCTTGTCGAAAAAAAGGGGGACACGGCGCAAAACTCAAATATATATATATATATATATATATATATATATATATATATATATATATATATATATATATATATATATATATATATATATATATATATATATATATGTATGTATGTATGTATGTATACAGAGAGAGAGAGAGAGAGAGAGAGAGAGAGAGAGAGAGAGAGAGAGAGAGAGAGAGAGAGGTTGTGCAGAGAAATGGAGGTGGGTTGGTGTGGGTTGATGCGAGAGATACAGCACAATATGGTAGTGGACTTGCAAATGGGGATTATGATGGATGAATGCGTATTTACGGTAGGGACAACGGGTGTGGCGGGATATAGAGTGATATAGGTGTTGGTGATGAATGAGTCGTGGGAAGGAGTTGGTGAGAGAAATGTTTGAATATCCAGGTATCAAGAAAAATATGTAAATTATGATATACGTAATACATGTGTATTTGTACACACACACACACACACACACACACACACACACACACACACACACACACGCGTGCTCGCGCAAGTGTGAGTGCTTGCAAACGTCCTTCAACTCCAACTGTATCCCCTGAAAGGAGTAGTGGATTAGAATACGGGAGATGGGCAACCGGTGTGTGATCGCTCTCATCCTTCCGCCGTACGGTGGATCTACGCTCTCAGTTGTTGAGGAATAATGCATATTCAGGGCCGGAACCAGCACTTTGGAAATTGGGGGTGAGACATGAATCCCTGCGGAATTATCACAAAATTGGAATAATCGTGACTCATTACAAATTCCTCAACATTTATTGCTAAATCATTTTTCATTCAAATTCTTCTCTGATAACTAATGTTAATAAGATAGTGCTTCATATATATTGGCAAATAATACTTTTTATTGTAAGTAAAAACTGATCTGCCGAAAATGAGGGAATGAGGGACGCACGCCCAACCACTCCAAGCCCTTGCCATGTACACTCTTTGAAATCCTCTCCTTCTCTTCACATTCAAAAATATAATGCTCCCTGACGCTGTCCTGTCAAGTTGACGTACGGTGCAATAAACACTGGTAGTCAGTGCAGCATACGTGAAGGCAAGATAAACACATCAGGAAGCTTTCAGTATAAATCAAGAGGCAACTGAGATCCCTGCTAAGACCAGGATGAAAGCGTAAACCCGCCTCAAGATACACCCACTCTCACACCTCGCTGGTGCTAGTGTGAGGCAGAATGCTGGGAGTTGCTCACGTGTTAACTCAAGGCTCAGGCTGTCACACGGACATATGCGGGCCAAAGAAAGGAAAATAACACCGTCGCACTCTTTCGTTGGAAAAGGTATACTATTTAAAAAATAATAATTCAAGTTAGCAAGCAATTGAAATGATAGTTTCGAAGGGAAGTTTATATTAATGCAAGCTTTCACACAGAAAATATTAATCCACATGCACGTATAGAATTTAGTGTAGAGTACGATACACACACACACACACACACACACACACACACACACACACACACACACACACACACACACACGCGCGCGCGCGCGCGCTTATATATTACACATCCATACTAACACAAGTCCTTCACACACTCACTTGTATCCTCCCACCGCCTGTTCGGACCCGGCTCTCACTGTCTTCCTCCACGGTAGTATTAATTAAGAATTGCCTCCGATCTCAATCAACTCTCGCTGAAGCCAGCCGGACTGATGAAGAAGCTTACTCAGGCATCAGCATGAGTGTGGATTTCGAGAGAGTTTGATAAATTGTTTATTTTACAAACTCTAATGCCTTTAACGGCTCGAATGAGATACATTTACCCGTTGTTTGGCCTCATGTATTTTTCTTTCAACAATATACTGTACATACTAGTAATCTTCCATCCGTCGTCTATAATTCCATCGTTTTTTATTTATTTATTTATGTTTTTTTGTCTTGTCAAGAGTGTCGAGGTCCTTGGATAGAGATTTTAGAGTAAGTAATCAAAAAGTTTTGTAAATATATTTGTTATGCAAAAGGTGCACACTGATCTACATATATATACTGTAGACTAACATCTTTTGAGTAATCTACATATACATAGACTTACAACTTTTCAGTACCATTTCCCTATATGCTCACCCCTTAGAACCGATAATCTCTTTTTTTTTTTGGTGTTTCAGCATTGTATATGAAAATCGATAAAATGTACTTGACAAAGCGTACAAACATTTGTGACTGCATTTCTCTTTCACCTTAACCTGTCGATTTTTTGTTCCTTTGCAGCCTTTTTTTCGGAACTCATTGGCTGAAAACACACTACATCAGCTCTATATTTCCCATGGCACTTCTTTATAGCGTCACATTCTAGCGATCGTTTCTTGCTAAAACTCAGCATGCACTTTGGAAAGATGAAGATTTAGTCCAAGTTATAACGACTGGAATATAACGACAAGATCATGTTGATAGTGGTCCGCTGTGAAGTCATGTAAGCTATAACTCGTGACCTTGATTTAACCTCTCCAGCTAGATTTCGCTTTTGTATTATTGTTTCATCTGACGGAACTGCACCCCTCACACGACTGAAATACTAAGCTGTAGTTGCATAAAATTCGATGAGCAACAGTTAGGAGGTAGAAATGAGTCTCCGTTACAGGTCAAATTGATCCTCCAGTCTGGGTACACTTGCGACAGGTGTTGCCGAGAATTATGAGTCAAAATCAGTTATGGTCAATTTTGACATCACTGAATATGGAGACGTCGTCAAAACAGGAAATGAGCAAAGCGTGTAGTCACACATTTCACTTCATCATATCAAGACGTGTTAACTCTGCCGTCCTTCCAACGTACATTACTCTACTGCTCACTGAACTGGTTTGCTTCATCACAGAAGGTTAGATTTCACCTGGGAAGCAGACATGCTGGTGGGTTTACGATATGGGGAAATCAGTATCACATCAGGATCATATCAAAATCAGTCAAGATATCTCAGGAGCAACATTGACAAATCTTGACTGTGTTTTTACCTCTGGACAATTTTATTTTGTTTGCTCGAGAGTCATTGCAGTGAAACGGATAAGGGAATTTATAACTAACATCTCCAATTCGAAGTGTTAATCCTGCGTTAGGAAAAAATGTATAAGTAGCAAGAGTAATGTGGAAATGAATAATCGGATTGAAGGAATTAACCACTCCTCTCCGATGACCCATTTTTTATTTTATTCTTGTTATCCTCGGACGAGTCTCTTCACATTAGGACACAATTAACGAAATGGAGTGGTTAGGTATAGCGGTCATTAATTTACCTTTTAACCGGCTTTCCTAAGGTGAATAAATTCTTCTGGTAGCTGCAGAAATAAACAAAACTGGATTCTCGGGTTGAAGTGGGTATTTTAGTCTTATTACCGTCTCTCCATTTTGGATGCTTAAGTTGTTACAAGATATTAACACTAAACTATAAAGTTAGCCATGAAGAAGTACTATGGAAATAATACAATGAACTAGGATTGTGTTTTTCACCACAGAATCATGGAAGATGCGATGCAAAGGGATAAGATTTCCGCCAAGATAAGGTGGCACACTACAGTTTTTCTTTACACCTAAGCCTCTCACTCCCCTCCCTCGCTCTTCCGGCACTGTCTAGGTTCTTTGTCTGCCTGTATATATAAAGCCGGACGCCTTTATCTTGAAGAGAATATAAACGAACAAACCACCCTCTTGTCGTCCTTCCTTCCCCCATGAGGCTGCTCTACCTCCAACTCATACCACCCTAATTCATATGCCTCGCCACTCAGTCCCTCCATCTCGTCCTCGGCCTTCCTCTCCCTCTCCACCTCAATCACACACACTCTCCTTGTCAGTCTCTGACTCTTACCAATAATATAGTATCACAAAGTAATTCTATTTTCAGCAGCTTATGGGAATCCGTACTAGAGAAGAGTAAAGAAAATTTAACCCGTTCCACTACTTTCACCCTTAATTCTGTCGTGGTCTTTACTACTCTATTGTTCCACCCCACTTAACGCCAGACGGTTTTATTTTGCTGAGAGTGAGTAAATGCGTCAAAGAAGTTGATATCATAAATGTTAACTTTCTTGTGATCAAAACAAATTCTGTATACTACTGGATTTTAGTTTACACTGGTTTTTACTCAGGTGAAAGAGCTTCATATGAGACCGTTTATGAAAAAAAAAAAAAAGTGAGAAGGAGGGGGAGGAGGAGGAGGAGGAGAAACAGGAGGAGCACAGGCAGGAGGAACTGAAGCAAGAGGAAAGTGTAGATAAGCAGAAAGAAGAGAAGAAAAAAAAGGAAGATGAGGATGAAAAAATAAGGAGGAGAAGAAGGAGTAGGAGGAAGAGGAGGAGCAGAAGGAAGAACAGGAGGAAGAAGAGGAACAGGAGGAGCTGGAGGAAGGGGAAAGAGAACTTAAGTAGGAAAAGGAGGAGGGGGAGGAAAGGAGGAGGGTATTACAACGCTTTGCAAGAGAAGGGTAGAAGAAGAAGGAAGACAATGACTGCAAAGCTAAGAGGAGAGGAGGAGAATGAAAAGGAGGTAGAGGAAAAGGAGAAAATAGGACGACGAAGAGAAGAAACGGTAAAAAGAGGGAGGATTGGCAGGGAAGAATGGAAGAGAGGAAGGGGAAAAGGATTAACCACTTCAGTACCATGACGTCTGACTGTTTAACACACTTTTGTTTTGTGGACCCATTGTGTTGAAGAAATTTGTCTGGCGTTTTCGGGAGTGAAATACTGGAGCTGTCCCGAACATCAGAGTATTAAAGGAGGCAGTATGAACACGTAGACTCCTGCGACTTACTTCCAACTTCATAAAATCGCTGACGTTTTTGCTGGATTAAAGTACAAAAGAATTGGCGACCATGAGACGGCCTATTAATTCTTAACATTACCAATCGATGTTCAGCAGCTCAAGAGAAGCGGCAGTCGTGAATGAATTAATGAAAGTGTTCGTCTGACTCCATTATCGAAAAATCTCTTATAAACCTCTCATGGTCGGGATAACTGTAGTATTCTGTTCCTGTTGACGGCGGACGATTATAATCGAGTAAGCGTCTGTTACGAAAGTCTGAAAGTGAAAAGATTAACCAAATTATCCTGAGATAGCAAAATTATTTTATAAAGGGAATGAATTTGATAATAGAGAAGAAGGCAAGGAAGTGTAATAAAAAGGAGGAAAATGGAGAGGAGAAAGGAAGACGATACTTCAAAGCAAAATCGAATTAACCCGGGCCCTGAGGGAAGAAAAGATAAGCCACTCAGAGACAAGACGGAGGAGAAGAGAAATATAATTAAGGGGAAGAAGACAGAAAATGTAAAAAGAAAAACGAATAGGGTAAGGATGATATTAGAAGAAAAAAAAAGGGGGGGGGAGAAAGCAGCAGAAAAAAGAAGATGCAAGAAGAAGATATGAGTGCATGTAGAGAGTACGATACAGTATTGGAAAGTGAAAGAGGGTAGAGAGAAGAAAGAAAGAAAATGACACAAGAAAAACAGTCTTAAGAGAACCAGAGGGACTGACGTGAACCAGAGAGAGAGGAAAAGACAAGAGAGCACAGGACGGAAGAGAAGAAAAACAGGAGAAAGAGAAAGAAGAAATGGAGACCAGGTAGAGTAGTAGGAAATGGGAGGAGAAATTAAAAGGTAGAAAAGGAAAGGCAGAAATGGAGAAAATGAACGAAATGGGAGAAAGGGAACGTGGAGAAAGTAAGGGAGAGGAAAGAGAGTGAAGGACGGAGAAGTAAATGGTACATTATAAGGGAAATGGAGGGGTAATAGGGAAATGGTGAAAAGAAAAAAAGGTAATTGGAAGAGACTGACGTGAAAGCTGTGGGAGGAAAAATTAAGGCAGTAGAAGAAGAAAGAGAAAGAGGATTGAAAGAGGGAAGAGCATTAACTTTCAGAACACAAAAAGCCATTTATGTGATAAATAAAATTATCTGTTGGTAGTCAAGAAAACTAGCCAAAAATTTTTGCACTGTGGAAGAATCCCAAAATAAGTAAATAAAGAAGCAGAACAGGTACTGAAGTGGAACAGAGACGGAAGAAAAGATAGGAGTGTGTTTAAAGAGAAACAGAATGAAAAAGAGAATGAAGAAAGCGAAATAAAGGAATGGAGAACAAGGACAGACAGAGGTTGACGAAAAGCGCATGAAGAGAAGGATGAAGACGTGTAGGTTGATTGGAGAAAGAAAAAAGGAAAGAATTGGAGGAAAATCAGGAAATGGAGTAAAATAAAACTAATGAAGGAAAAAAACTGAAACAAGAAAGACGACAGGCAGAAGGAAGGAGAAGCAATGGGCAAAGCAAGGAGGAGAGAAAGGAGAAAAATAGAGAAAGGGAAGAAACGAGAGAAAGAGTGAGAACAGAGGAGGGGAAGAACGGGATGTTTTGGGAGGGAGTGAAGTAATGAGAGGGAGTGACCGAGGGGATTAGGGCATTAAATGCTAGGCCTGAGGGGAATGGCCAACAAGAGAGCACTTAAGAGTGGTCCAGAAAGTAAGGTGGTAGTGGGACTTAAATAAAGCAAAGGGGGGAGGGGGATGAGAAGAAAAGAGTGGGGTAGAAATGGGGAAAGGGTAGATGAAGCACGAAGAGGAAAAAGCAAAAAGACTAAAAAAAAAATCTAGATAAGAGAAAAAGAGAAGGGAATAAGAGAAATTAGAAAAGGATGTAAGACTGAGAAAAGAGAAAGATGAGACTGGAAGGAATGACGAAAAGTATATGATATATGGTCAGCCATTAGGTATTGATGTGTGTTAAAAAAATATATATATAAGGTAAGAATGAAGCTTACAAATATCAAGGTTCAGGTGGGAAGGGGAAAAAAAAGGGGAACAAAAATGAAGAATGGGACGATGTGAAAAAGGAGGAAGAGAAAAAGACTGAAGATAAGGAGGAAGAAAAAGGAAGAACCATACTGAAAAATTGACCTAGAGGAAGAATGTTCTCGGAGTGAGAAAAGAGGACGTGGGAGGAAAGTCGAAAGAATGATCGACGGGTGAGAAAGGTGCAGGAAGTGGAGGAAGGAAGGAGAATGAAATGAAGGATAAAGAAAGAAAGGATAAGGAAATGTGATCAAGGTTTGAGATAAGTAGGGAAGGAGAAAAATAGAAAAGGAGACAAATAAATGTGGAGGAAAAGTCGGAAAGAATGATGATAAGTGATTCAGAGATGAGAAGAAAAAGGAGGTATAGGAGGCAGGGGAACAAATGAGCTGCAGATAAGAAAACTGGAGGAACAATAAGAACAAAGGGAAAAAAGGATGACCAAGAATATAACGCCAGTGGAGACTCCAATGATTTTCTGTTTTCAGTGTATGTGTGTGTGTGTGTGTTTGTATTATACAATTTTATATGTATGCGTATGTGCGTATATGTAAGTTTCTATATTTGCGTGATGTGTATGTGTGTATATGTATGTTTTTATGTTTGTGTAATGTGTATGTATGCATGTGGGTTCATGGGAATGTTATTACTTGCATGCGTGTGTTCTATGGTGCGTGTAGTTTGCGTACTATGTGTGTGTGTGTGTGTGTGTGTGTGTGTGTGTGTAAGATGAAGGGTAGTGGTGGAAAATGTGTACACTGATACTGTATATTCTATAAACACTCCGACGTGCCTAAGAAAACGAAAACCTAAGAATTCTGGTCTCACAGAATTTTAGTAAAAACATCAGAAAATCCCACATTATCCTTTTCCTGCTGAAAATGATAGAGGTTAACTTACTGTAGTCAAGCACATTAAGTTTTAAATAATCACCTCTCGTCCTTTGGTGGCATTAGATAGCCAAGAAACCTCTAGTTAACCTCTGGGGATCAAAACCAATCTTAATGGCGAGGCTGCTATTTTGACCGATTCGTCTTATCACTCAAGCCTGTCTGTTTTGTCTGACGGACCTTTACCATTCCTTAGACTTGAATACCAAGTCGTGGTGGCATCAGTGTCGATGAGTCTTATTTATGAGGCAAGAATTAATCCATTTGGTAACTGGTAAAATAAATCCACTGGTCTGACTACACTTGACCACTAATTGAGCTGACAGGTTCAGGGATCTTCACCAAGTTGAGAGAGAGAGAGAGAGAGAGAGAGAGAGAGAGAGAGAGAGAGAGAGAGAGAGAGAGAGACCTGAGCTACAGATTATCAAGTTTTAGGACACCATACAAAACTGAGGCAATATCAGGGTCACGATGGCAGGTATCCACAGCCAGTTAATATACTCCCACCTTGTTTCTGAAGAGAAAGGGAAAAAACAATGAGGAAAATAAATGATTTGTAGGGCGTGGTAGTCCTGACACGAAGGGGCAGCGATCCTAAACAGCGGTGGGGCAAGATAATTAAACCCATTGATATACGGCCGCCATCTGTCATCCCACCCTGCCAGGAGGTGTTGGCAACGTGAACACTACCACCGATCTAAGTGATGCAGACAGGAGGAGGAGGAGGAGGAGGAGGAGGAGAGAGACAGAGGGACGGAAGAAAGAAGGACAGAGAGTAAGCCGGGTGGAGAAGAGGAAGAAAAAGAAGAAAATAAAAATAAAAAGAAGAAGTGGAAGAAGAGAAGGCTTATATGAATGTTTTTGCTGTCTCAGTATTCTCCCAGATCAGTATGTGCAACCATCGCATTTTTAGATCAGGTTCCTATTTCTGTTTTAGGTAAGTACAACCTAAAATAGAGACGACTTTTCCCAAAGGTCTAATGGGTGACCTGGGAACCGAACCCTCACTTCTCTGTTTCCGGGCGGATTATGCTTCCGATTACGAGATGGCCATCCCAGCAAAAGGAAGATACCAAGAGGGGAGGGGTAGGAGAAGGGAGGGAAGCATGTAGGAAAGAGGTAAGGGGAATGAAAAGAGGAAAATTATGAACGGGGGTGGAAAGGAAATGGGGTGGCATGGGAGGGGTTGGGGAAGAAGATCGAGAGGGAGAAGAGTAACAGGGACTGGAAGAAAGTAAAAGAAGCCGAGAGAGAGAGAGAGAGAGAGAGAGAGAGAGAGAGAGAGAGAGAGAGAGAGAGAGAGAGAGAGAGAGAGAGAGAGAGGTGAAAGAGGTGAGGGAGGCTGGGAGAGAGGGAAGAGTGAGAGATGAGCTAGGGAGGGAGGGGTAAGAAACGTGAAGGAAGGTGGAGAAAGGTGATGGAGGGGGAAGGCGGGAGAAGTGATGGATGGAGAAAGGGGTGTGACACGTGAGGGAGGGAGGAAGGGAGGTTAGAAAAAAGTGAGGCAGGGAGGGAAGGAGGGGTGAGAAACGTGAGTACAAAGGAGCACAAAGGAAATCAAACAGCAACAGACCTGTTGGTCCTTTCGTGGCTGTTGGGTATGTGGAAGGGAATAATAAAACTATTCTGTCAGCTAAAGACAAGGATAGAAAAGTAGGAAGGCTTCCCCATACCTACCAAACCCTCCAGCCAGAGCCGGCAGAAAATACTGAGAATGGCCACCATGCAACATTGAAAAGCTGTCATGGAAATTTCGTATGAAAGCGGGAAAGGAAATATTACTCTGCGCTATCTAACTGAAAATGAAAGTAACATCAAGTTAACATTATTTATCGATGTTGTTCTGCGGTTGTATCATCCAGGCTCTGCATCTCTCTCTCTCTCTCTCTCTCTCTCTCTCTCTCTCTCTCTCTCTCTCTCTCTCTCTTTATACTACAGAAATGTATTGTGCAGGAGTGAACATACCTAACTGAGGAGTTAGGCAACAGATTCAAGCGATTGTTAAAGATAAGTGTTGTATCACAGTGTACTACAGTGGATAGGAGCTCTACATGGAAGGGTGCTTGTATCCCTAGTTATGAAACTCTGATTTATGTATATTAAAAAAAGAATAGAACCTAACACTGAACCCTGTGGCAATCCGCATGTAACATTTATCCAGACTGATTCTTCTCCATTTATTATGACTCTTTGCTTTCGTCCAGTAAGCCAATCTTCGATCCACCCGAGCACGCTGCCACCGAAACCCTGCGCATTTAGCTTGTGGAGGAGTCTTTTGTGTGGAAGTTTGTCGATGGCCTTTTGGAAATTAGGATAGACAGCGTCAACGCATAGAGTATCGTCGTACATATTCAATATATCTTTGAAAAAATTCAACAAATTCGCGAGGCAAGGGTGACTGTTCCGAAAACCATGTTGCGAATCTTTGCTGAGATCATTTGTTTCTGAGGGATGGGTGAAAAAGATGACGTAAGGAAGTTTGTGTGTGTGTGTGTGTGTGTGTGAGAGAGAGAGAGAGAGAGAGAGAGAGAGAGAGAGAGAGAGAGAGAGAGAGAGAGAGAGAGAGAGACAGACAGACAGACAGACAGAGACAGAATAATTCTTTTTCTTTTTACATTTTTATAGTCATGCGACAGTAAAGCCACCACACCCCTAGCAGGGCAAGAGCCTTAGTAAGTGCAGATATCAAAAACTCTTGTTCTTCCCCAACCACTATTGCAACTATCATCATTGCCACTATTTTTTACACCTTTCTTCCCAAGCAAGGAGAGTGGAAAGGTTACAAGAGGATGAGAAAAAGGCGGAGTATAAGAGAGAAGTGGAGGAACGATTGGGCAAATATAAGTTGGAGCAGATGGGGGACGTGGAAGGTGTGTGTAGAATATTTACAGAAGAAATATGTGCAGCATGTGATGTGGTGTGTGGAAGGAAGAGAAGACGGAGGGGGGTGCAAGGAACAGCGTGGTGTACTGAAGAGGTGAAACGGGCTGTGGCACAAAAGAAGAAAGCATACAATGAATGGATGAGAAATAGGGGCGTGGAAGAAGTTGAGAGGCGGAAGAGAGAGTTATATGTAGAAAGAAAGAGAGAGGTGAAAAGATTAGTAAGAGAGAGTAAGAAGAGAGTGGATGAGGAATTTGGAAGGAATTTGAGTGTAAAGTGGAGGGATTGTAAGAAAATGTTCTGGAAAGAGGTGAAAAGAGTAAGACAGGGTGGAAGTGAAGTTAGCAGGGGAGTGAAAGATAAAAATGGTAGATTACTAGTGGAGAAGGGAGAAAAAGTGAGCAGATGGAGAGAACACTTTAAGGAATTGTTGAACGTGGAGGATGGAAGTAATGCGAGTATAAGTGGCTGGGGAATGGCTGGGAGAAGGAGGGAGGTGAGAAGACAGGAAGAAATCAGTAGGATAGAAGTTGTGGAAGCAATGAAGAAAGTTAAATCAGGGAAAGCCCCAGGACTTGATCGAGTGTGTGGTGAAATGCTGAAGCATGGGGGAGAGATAGTAGTAATATGGATGTGGAAGATGTGCAGATTGGCCTGGGAGGAAAGTAGAGTCCCGGAGGATTGGAAGTCAGGTATAATTATTCCCTTGTACAAAGGAAAAGGGGAGAAAGAAGTGTGTGGTAATCAAAGGGGCATTTGTCTTCTTAGTATAATAGGAAAAGTGTATCGCAGGATACTTATTGACAGAGTTAGAGAAAGAACAGAGAAATTAGTTGGAGAAGAACAGGGAGGCTTTAGGAAGGGAAGAGGTTGTGCAGATCAGACATTCATTCTCAGATCTTTAGTAGAAAAGTTTCTAGAGAAGGGAAAGAAGTTGTATGCGGCTTTCATGGATTTGGAGAAAGCATATGACAGGGTGGATAGACTAGGATTGTGGAAAGTGTTAAGAATATATGGAGTAGATGGGAAGTTGTTGAATGCTGTGAAGAGTATGTACGATGGTGCGAAGGCTGCAGTGCGTATGGATGGTGAACTAAGTGAATTTTTCTCTTTGAAAGTTGGGTTGAAACAGGGATGTGTCATGTCTCCATGGTTGTTCAATCTGTACATGGATGGGGTAATAAAAGAGGTACAAGGTAGGGTAGTGGATGTTGGAGTGGCCCTGGTGAGAGAGGATAGTGTTTGGAAACTCCCTGTACTGTTGTTTGCCGATGATACTGTGTTGTTGAGTGAAGACGAAGGGGAGCTGCAAGGCTTGGTGGATGAGTTTGAGAGAGTGTGTAAGAAACGGAATCTAAAGGTGAATGTAGGGAAGAGTAAAGTGATGGTCTTTGAGAGAGGTGAAGTCAGTGAATGTACAGCGAGGTTGGATGGTGAGGAATTGGAAAATGTGAGTATGTTTAAGTACTTGGGTAGTGTGATGAGTAAGGATAGAGGTTTGGAGGGTGAAGTGCTTGAAAGGGTACAGCAGGGAAGAAAGGTTGCTGGTTCTTTGAAAGCAGTGATAAGAAACAGGGAAGTGAGCATGGAAGTGAAAAAGTTACTACATGACAGTACTGTGATACCAACTCTAACGTACGGAAGTGAAGCTTGGACGTTGTTGGAGGGACACAAGTCAAGAGTGAGAGCCGTGGAAATGAGTTATTTAAGAGGAGCCTGTGGAGTCACATGGAGAGACTGGCTGACGAATGAGGATATAAAGGAGCGTTGTGGTGTTGATGTGGATGTGATAGGAAGCGTTATAAGAAAGACACTGAGGTGGTTTGGTCATGTGGAGAGGATGGAGGGTGAAAGACTGACGAAGAGAGTGTTTGTGAGTAAGGTGGAGGGGGAAAGAGGGAGGGGGAGACCAAGGATGAGATGGAGAGATGGGGTGGAGAGGTATATGAGAGAGGGGGGTGTGAGTTGGGAGCAGGGCAGTGAAATGGTGGGGGACAGGGCGACTTGGAGGCGATTTGTTTGTGGCCACCCCAAACGGGATTGAGGCGTCTGGCAATAGACAGATAGATAGATTCCCAAGCAGCCTCTACAACCTCTGTCATTATTAAAGTAGTCATGACCGCCTGGGAACACCAGATGCTGTTGGCATCCCTACGTGTCAAGTGGGGTTGGTGGAGGATTAGTGCCCCTCCCTGTAAAAAAACAATTAACTCTAAGCGCTTGACCACCCCGTTTGGGATACATGGCGTCTGGCAATGGATGGATGGATACCAACCACCACCATCACCATCAAACATATTTCTACGAATTCCTGCTGCCTGGTCTTAATTCTACTGTCGGTCTGTCATCTTGAGAAATTAACTACTGTAACTCAGGCAGATGCATGCACGATTCCTAACAACATCCCTATAACAGAACACCCACACTAAAAAATACACATGGACAAGCATACAGGTAAGAATGCACTCAAGCATGCACATAAAAAAAAACGTATAGAAATACACACACCCGCAGAAACGCACAGACTTGCACATACAGGCATAAAGAGAAACATAAAGCACACACACATGCTCACACAAAAGCAAACAGGTACACGGGTAAACATAGTAGAAAAATACGGGTCATGGTAGATGGAATTTATTCTCAGTTTCATTCCATAAATGTTGGCGTACCTCAGGGATCAGTTTTGGCGCCAACCCTCTTTCTCATTCATAATTATTAATGAACTCCTATCTGTCACGCACAACCCTATACACTCTTATGCTGATGACTCGACCCTTCATAGTTCTTTCACCTTTAGTACCTCCTTTACACAATTTAATTTTATTAATTCCTAAATAAACACAGCATTTTCTCTGAACCAGGACCTTTCTAAAATTAATCAATGGGGACAAAAAACCTGGTCTCATTTAATGCTCAGAAAACAAAATACATTAATTTCTCCAATAGAAAGAATCCCTCAGACTCTCACATAATTTTAAATGATGTCAGTATTCCCATATCCACTACAGTTGATATCCTAGGTGTTACTCTAAACCCCAGCCTAAGCTGGACAGCTTATGTTAAATCCCTTGCTAAAAATGCTTCTAAAAAACTGGGACTTATGTACAGAGTTCGTGAGTTCTTCACTGACGAGCAGATGGCCACAATATACAAAAGTCATGTACGTTCTCAGATCAAATACTGTTCACTACTGTGGAGTGGATGTGGAGCGGTTGCATTGAGGCAGTTGGACAAAATTCAAAATAAAGCCATTAGATTAATCCATAATCCTGCCATAATGCAGGACTTTCTTCCGTTATCAGTACGAAGAGATGTTGCTTCTTTAGTACTATTTTATCGATATTTTTACCGTAAGTGCTCTTGTTAGGACTCATATTATAATTACAAATCATAATAGATAGATAGATAAATAGATAGATAGACAGACAGATAGAAGCAGCAAGTCAGATGATGAGAAGGTATTGTGTCTGCGAGAATCGAGCAATGCTAAACATGCTTACACACTCTAACTCAAGGAATGCTTTATAGGCACACAACAGCTCCTAGTGACCATATACACACATACACACATACTCACACACAGGCTTCTAGAACATTCCAACAACAGTGTAACACACGTGACACGACCCCTGCTACACCAGAATTTAGGAAGCAGAGCTCAGAAGGAGGCTAGCTATAGAACCGACAGGTAGTGGAGTGAGTGAACAAGAATAGGAGTCCAACTAGACTTAGTATATTAAGTCTCTGTAAGACATACCCTGCTCAACTTAGATTTACTCTGAAGATATTAAATTAAGATCAACCCCCTTTACTCATCTTTAACCCCTACTACAAGAATCGAGAGTCACATTTGGTTGGCAGTGAACGTACGAACCTCGTCTACGAATCAACAGTGAATTCCTACAAAATACAAGCCCAAAAGTGTACAATTGATTCTGCATTATCAAGAGAGAAAACAAACAATACCTCTTACAACCAACAACTCACAACCAGCTCCTGACAGTATTATCTCCAACCCCCCTCCGTCTCCACGATCATCACGCTGATTTAGAAATCACACGACGTCTTGCCAGTAGTTTAACAATGTACTGTTACAAACAGTCTTGCAATTTCTATGACGAACCAACGAACTACAACCATCTACAATCAGCTACAAGTAACAACTCTACGAGTCGTCTGTATAATCTTCTACACGCACCTACAAGTAGCGGCAGTCTTCATCCCACAACGAGTAAATCACAAGAGGAAAGGACCGAGAATACATCGAGAAAGAACAATTCAAAACAAACAAACGAAGAGTGAGACACGACTCATAACTTACAGCCAGCAGACCTCACCCTCCTCTCTCTGCTACATCCACCCAACCTCCACCGCTGACGCAGGAGTGCGAGGTCAAGACGACGAAGCAAATACCAAGCCCATATTCACAACTCATCTTACTCACTCATCTTCACTGAAGGTACTCATCGTTACTCATTCACTCACCACAGTTACCAGTGTGGGAAGTAGACGTCATCATGCGTGCTTGCTGAAAAGACGCCACGTCAATCAACTCGCCACCTGCACCATCACTAACACCATTTCCACCACGGTAAAAATTAGTGAGTTACATAGTTACTTCACTTATACGATACACAGTGATAGACAACACATTATGCACAAACATGTAAAAGCTGCTGTATAGTTACAACATAAATACATATACGTACTTCAATTATCTTCATAATTCAGTCATTAAATACTTGCACCAACAATAAATATTCTACACTGTATATATTCATTCATTTATTATATCATTTATTTACTACCAACGAGTGTTACCATTTATACCTACATAAAATACGTGTTTCATACATACAGCTATACATTATTACATTTACAAAGTAATAAAGAAAATATACTATCACAGCTTCTTAGTGAGCGATCAAAAGAACTGTATTAAACATTTATTAATTAAAATTACCAAATGGAAACAGATGAATTAAGTTACAGGAAAACCAGAAAAAAAGAAAAGAACAAATGACGTTAGCAAGAATGAACATCTTCCACACAGTCGTAAATGCAAAGATTTCAACACAGTGCTGACACAAATATTGCCCACGATAGGTACAAGTGAACAAGTCAGTGTATATAGTTAATACTGTATATAGCGTATATATTTTTTATATAACATACCTAAAAATGGGGCTATATAATATCATTTTCAGTAATATCTGTGCAATATACACTAAACCTTAAAAAAGTGTCCCAAGAGAATTAGCCAGCACTTATGCAACTTCGAACAACACTGAAAAAGTGTAGACAAACGAAAAAAAACAAACTATAGAAAATCAATACATAAAAAAAGAAAAAAAAAAAGAGTAAGATCACATAACAAATGAAAATAAGCGTAAGTGTTACTACAAATGCCAAAATACCACATAAACTCCTTCTATAAGTGAAACAAAAAGCTAATTATTGTCTCCACAAGCAAGTGGCATGGCACATCATCACATAAACTCCTTCTATAAGTGAAACAAAAAGCAAATCGTTGTCTCCACAAGCAAGTGGCATGGCACATCATCACATAAACTCCTTCTATAAGTGAAACAAAAAGCAAATTGTTGTCTCCACAAGCAAGTGGCATGGCACATCATCACGTAAACTCCTTCTATATGTGAAATAAAAAGCAAATCGTTGTCTCCACGAGCCAGTGGCATGTCACATCATCACTATCATCGACCGCAGCATGACCGGATTCAATATCAGGACTGCAATTATTACAATTATGTAACTACAAACGATATGTAACACTTATGTAACGACAAACGATTGCATTATATTACACTTCCTACAATTATGTAACGACAAACAATATGTAACAGTTACGTAACGACAAACGATTACATTATGTTACACTTGTTACAATTATGTAATTACAAACAATATGTAACAATTATGTAACAGTTGCATTAACAAGATGTAACTTTTATGTAACTTTACAATTATAAGGCCAAAACAATTATGCATTACCACAATATTATGTAACAATTCATAAAATGTTACAATTATGTAATGCTACAATGTTACTACAATGTAACAATTGCAATACAATTATGTAACAGTTCACAATGTTACAGTTATGTATTACAACAGTGTTACTACAATATTATGTAAAGTCACACAATTTTACCACAATTCTGTATTACCAGAATCATCATACAAGTCAGGTGAAATATTAGACATTACTAAAGGGATAACTCAATATGTAATATAATAACCTAGCAGTATTACCATTGCACAATTATATGCATATGTCTATTATACATACACATCTTACAAAATATCATACAACAACCAGTGCATTTGTTCAAATATGTATACAACTTGTTTAAAATGTAATATTACTAGATCATTGCAATTTACTATGAATATTATATGTATACAATATTTTTTTCATTCATTCATTGCCAGACGCCATGTATCCCAAACGGGGTGGCCAAGGCCTTGGAGTTAATTGTTTTACAGGGAGGGGCACTAATCCTCCACAAACCCCACTATACAATATTATAATCAATATTATGTACTAATAGATTAGCATGTGTCATTGATGATTCCTGTCGGAGGACCTTCAGCGGCGTGGCCGAGCAATGTTAGGACTCCATATTATAATTACAAATCATAATAGATAGATAGATAAATAGATAGATAGACAGACAGATAGAAGCAGCAAGTCAGATGATGAGAAGGTATTGTTTCTGCGAGAATTGAGCAATGCTAAACATGCTTACACACTCTAACTCAAGGAATGCTTTATAGGCACACAACAGCTCCTAGTGACCATACACACACATACACACATACTCACACACAGGCTTCTAGAACATTCCAACAACAGTGTAACACACGTGACACGACCCCTGCTACACCAGAATTTAGGAAGCAGAGCTCAGAAGGAGGCTAGCTATAGAACCGACAGGTAGTGAAGAGAGTGAACAAGAAGAGGGGTCCAACTAGACTTACTTAGTATATTAAGTCTCTGTAAGACATACCCTGCTCAACTTAGATTTACTCTGAAGATAATAAATTAAGATCAACCCCCTTTACTCATCTTTAACTCCTACTACAAGAATCGAGAGTCACATTTGGTTGGCAGCGAACGTACGAACCTCGTCTACGAATCAACAGTGAATTCCGACAAAATACAGGCCCAAAAGTGTACAATTGATTCTGCATTATCAAGAGTGAAAACAAACAATACCTCTTACAACCAACAACTCACAAGCAGCTCCTGACAGTATTCTCTCCAACCCCCCCTCCGTCTCCACGATCATCACGCTGATTTAGAAATCACACGACGTCTTGCCAGTAGTTTAACAATGTACTGATACAAACAGTCTTGCAATTTCTACGACGAACCAACGAACTACAACCATCTACAATCAGCTACAAGTAACAACTCTACGAGTCGTCTGTATAATCTTCTACACGCACCTACAAGTAGCGGCAGTCTTCATCCCACAACGAGTAAATCACAAGAGGAAAGGACCAAGAATACATCGAGAAAGAACAAAACAAAACAAACAAACGAAGAGTGAGACACGACTCACAACTTACAGCCACCAGACCTCACTCTCCTCTCTCTGCTACATCCACCCAACCTCCACCGCTGACGCAGGAGTGCGAGGTCAAGACGACGAAGCAGATACCAAGGGCATATTCACAACTCATCTTACTCACTCATCTTCACTGAAGGTACTCATCGTTACTCATTCACTCACCACAGTTACTAGTGTGGGAAGTAGACGTTATCATGCGTGCTTGTTGAAAAGACGCCACGTCAATCAACTCACCACCTGCACCATCACTAACACCATTTCCACCACGGTAAAAATTAGTGAGTTACATAGTTACTTCACTTATATGATACACAGTGATAGACAACACATTATGCACAAACATGTAAAACCTGCTGTATAGTTACAACATAAATACATATACCTACTTCAATTATCTTCATAATTCAGTCATTAAATACTTGCACCAACAATAAATATTGTACACTGTAAATATTCATTCATTTATTATAGCATTTATTTGCTACCAACGAGTGTTACCACTTATACCTACATAAAATACGTGTTTCATACATACAGCCATACATTATTACATTTACAAAGTAATAAAGAAAATATACTATCACAGCTTCTCAGTGAGCGATCAAAAGAACTGTATTAAACATTTATTAATTAAAATTACCAAATAGAAACAGATAAATTAAGTTACAAGGAAAACCAGAAAAAAAGAAAAAAAAATGGCCAACACAAATGACGTTAGCAAGAATGAACATCTTCCACACAATCGTGAAGACAAAGATTTCCACACAGTGCTGACACATATATTGCCCACGATAGGTACAAGTGAACAAGTCAGTGTATATAGTTAATACTGTATAAAGTGTATATATTTTTTATATAACATACCTAAAAATGGGGCTATATAATATCATTTTCAGTAATATCTGTGCAATATACACTAAACCTTAAAAAAGGGTCCCAAGGGAATTAGCCAGCAATTATGCAACCTCGAACAACACTGAAAAAGCATAGACAAACAAAGAAAAACAAACTATAGAAAATCAATACATAAAAAAGAAAGAAATAGAGTAAGATCACATAACAAACAAATGAAAATAAGCATAAGTGTTACTACAAATGCCAAAATACCACATAAACTCCTTCTATAAGTGAAACAAAAAGCTAATTATTGTCTCCACAAGCAAGTGGCATGGCACATCATCACATAAACTCCTTCTATCAGTGAAACAAAAAGCAAATTGTTGTCTCCTCAAGCAAGTGGCATGGCACATCATCACATAAACTCCTTCTATAAGTGAAACAAAAAGCAAATTGTTGTCTCCACAAGCAAGTGGCATGGCACATCATCACGTAAACTCCTTCTATAAGTGAAATAAAAAGCAAATTGTTGTCTCCACAAGCCAGTGGCATGTCACATCATCACTATCATCAACCGCAGCATGACCGGATTCAATATC
Organism: Coenobita brevimanus; assembly: GCF_032717465.1. NCBI lineage: Eukaryota > Metazoa > Arthropoda > Malacostraca > Decapoda > Coenobitidae > Coenobita > Coenobita brevimanus. The sequence continues at coordinate 27,023,703 of NC_136976.1, read as the reverse complement.
AGGACTGCAATTATTACAATTATGTAACTACAAACGATATGTAACACTTATGTAACGACAAACGATTGCATTATATTACACTTCCTACAATTATGTAACGACAAACGATATGTAACAGTTATGTAACGACAAACGATTGCATTATGTTACACTTGCTACAATTATGTAATTACAAACAATAAGTAACAATTATGTAACAGTTGCATTAACAAGATGTAACTTTTATGTAACTTTACAATTATAAGGCCAACACAATTATGCATTACCACAATATTATTTAACAATTCATAAAATGTTACAATTATGTAATGCTACAATGTTACTACAATGTAACAATTACAATACAATTATGTAACAATTCACAATGTTACAGTTATGTATTACAACAGTGTTACTACAATATTATGTAAAGTCACACAATTTTACCACAATTCTGTATTACCAGAATCATCATACAAGTTAGGTGAAATATTAGACATTACTAAAGGGATAACTCAATATGTAATGTAATAACCTAGCAGTATTACCATTGCACAATTATATGCATATGTCTATTATACATACACATCTTACAAAATGTCATACAACAACCAGTGCATTTATTCAAATATGTATACAACTTGTTAAAAATGTAATATTACTAGATCATTGCAATTTACTATGAACATTATATGTATACAATATTATAATCAATATTATGTACTAATAGATTAGCATGTGTCATTGATGATTGCTGTCGGAGGACCTTCAGCGGCGTGGCCGAGCAATGTTAGGACTCCATATTTTAATTACACATCATAATAGATAGATAGATAAATAGATAGATAGACAGACAGATAGAAGCGGTAAGTCAGATGATGAGAAGGTATTGTGTCTGCGAGAATCGAGCAATGCTAAACATGCTTACACACTCTAACTCAAGGAATGCTTTATAGGCACACAACAGTGCTTAGTGACCATACACACACATACACACATACTCACACACAGGCTTCTAGAACATTCCAACAACAGTGTAACACACGTGACACGAACCCTGCTACACCAGAATTTAGGAAGCAGAGCTCAGAAGGAGGCTAGCTATAGAACCGACAGGTAGTGAAGAGAGTGAACAAGAAGAGGGGTCCAACTAGACTTACTTAGTATATTAAGTCTCTGTAAGACATACCCTGCTCAACTTAGATTTTCTCTGAAGATTAGTGGTGGGCGTATTGATACCAAAGTATCGATACTTTCGATATTACCTTTTTATTGAAAATATCGATACAAATTGTGAAGTATCGAGTACTATGAGTATTTTGTAAAGAAGTTATTAAATTCAACTAATTATTTTACTCCCTTCCACTTTCTTCTGGTTTTGTGGTCATCATACGTCTGGCATCACATTATTGCAGGGTCACGGGTAGTTGGGTGCATCGGAGGAGGGGAGTAGCGTTCGTAGCAGAAATTTAATTATATATTTTTTTTCATACTGAGAATAATAACAGTTATTTTAAGAGGTATATTATGTCCCATTGTTATTGATATAATAAAGTCTACCGGTAATTTACTTCGGCAAGCAAAATTATTTACTAGCAGACTCGAATTTCCATTTGTTTTATATCATATCCAGTCCACTGAGTGTCTAGTGTCTAGTAGCTAAAATTTTAACATGTTCGTCATTGGGAGTGAGAGGGGTTATTATAAATGTCTTTTACTGAAAATGAGTAGTGTAATACTAATGAATTGCTATATTGGCCTAAGTAAGAAATACAAAATACTTTAGACCGGATAACCTGTGTTAAATGGAAATATTTTAAGTTGGTTTGTAGTTATGCTCCAAGGAAATACGCTATAATATTTTTTTCCAAGATAGTATTTGCTGCATTGCCTGTGTCAAATGAAAATCCTTAAATTTGGTTTGTGCTCTTATACTGCAAGGAAATACACTTTATTATTTTCAAGAAAGTACTTACTTATTAATTTCCTTCCTAAATGTAAATGCCACATTGATTTCAGAAGTAACAAAATGAATCGGGGGGGGGGTGGAGAGGAATGAAACAAGGGCTAGAGGGAATCTATGAGAGAATATATGTTGAAGATCTGCTGAATGGTTTTCACCCTGAGGGAGGGAAATTATCCCTGCAGGAACCCTGAGGGTGGAGGATTATCTCGTAGAGGCCTTCTCTCGTAATTTTGAGTATTCGTTTAAGTCTCTCTTTTACTCAGTCTCTCCTTATAAGTGAATCACAAAGTTGACTGACAACAAGGTTCCTATATTCCTGCTAGGTGAACAGGGACGAACTTGTGATAGAACACTTGCGTCCAGAAGGTGTGTACTTTGCTTAGGTATTGAAACTGGGATCATCTTATTGTCAGTCAGACACCCTAGCACTCTGCCGCGGGGCCAAGAGAGACAGAGAGGGAGCCGAGTAGAAACAAAACTACTGTAGGCTATAATATCTCCAATAAACCCGTCGCTTCATCCTGGCCTATGTATAGGATAGCTGACTGTATAATGTATATAGGAAATTATTTTCCTGTAAAGTACTCGAAATAACTGATACTGGACAATGAAGTACTCGGTATCGGTACTCGATACTTTGATGTTAGACTGGAAGATACTCGGTATCATATCGAAAAATAATCAGTGGTATCGCCCATCTCTACTGAAGATAATAAATTAAGATCAACCCCCTTTATTCATCTTTAACTCCTACTACAAGAATCGAGAGTCACACTCTAACGAACTGGCTTCAATTGTGCCTCCCCTTCACATTTTCTCCCGAAATACTCGGGCAGCTGGGAGCGCCCTTGAACTCACACTCTCTCTCCCCACAATGCGGAACCTCTGCTTATCAAAATTCATTGATCCCCAGAACTACTACTCTCTGGAGTTCACTTCCTGGGAGTTGCTTCCCACATACATTTAATCCTCTCGATTTTAAATTCAATTGTTATAAGTATTTTATGAATGGTGGATGCCTTCAGGCATATGATCTTATTTTTTATCCTTTGTTTTTCCTTCCTCCATTCACTATAAAAAATATATATATATATATATATATATATATATATATATATATATATATATATATATATATATATATATATATATATATATATATATATATATATATATATATATATATATACAGTATATGTATATATATAGCTGCATACACACCCATAATTATGCACCCACCCTTGCCTTCCATTTTTCATCCGAGGCGAATAATCGATTGCATCTTACACGCAGGTATGCAAATATTCATGTACAGTCGTGGTCATAAATAATCACCTATCCTCCAGGACCCCGTGCCTCAGGCTGATTCGTTTATGCGCAGCAAGTCACAGTGGAGCAAGAGGGGCTGAGAGGGAGGGGCCAGAGAGAGAAGGGAAGGTGGGGGGGTGGGACGAGTGATGGTGCGGGGGTGGACTGAGGGAGAGAGGGAGGGTAAGTAGGGGAGGGAGAGTGAATGCGAAGTGGTGGTCATATTTTTTTTATTTTTTTCATTCAGGGCATGATATAAATGAGTTAATGTTTGGTAGATAAGGAGGCACTACACCTTATTACCGGCGTCAGCTAACAAACTTTAGATAGGTGGTGATATGAATGGCTGGCTAGTGAGAGAAATATACTGACTTGATGGATCAAAATTAATATTCGTGCGGAGCCAGATATTTCTGTTTATCAGTATATTTTGACTTCGGACGCAGAATGGAGTCTGGATGGCTTTGATTCCGTAATGTTTAAGAAACGTCCTTTACCCTTACTTGTAATTAATTTTGAAACTAAATATCATATGCAACCTGTGATATGGCTGTGTCCACAGTAAATATGATCATCCTCTCGGTATACACTCCCTCTATACAGTCACCATCATGTCAGCTATTTTATGGCATCTCTATATGAACAGGCTGTTTAATTGTGCATGAAAGGTAAATAAATTTGTCTCTGCACATGGGTGGATATATTAACGATATCTCCCATAAAAGTTGGAAGTGAAGTTAGCAGGGGAGTGAAAGATAAAAATGGTAGATTACTAGTGGAGAAGGGAGAAAAAGTGAGCAGATGGAGAGAACACTTTAAGGAATTGTTGAACGTGGAGGATGGAAGTAATGCGAGTATAAGTGGCTGGAGAATGGCTGGGAGAAGGAGGGAGGTGAGAAGACAGGAAGAAATCAGTAGGATAGAAGTTGTGGAAGCAATTAAGAAAGTTAAATCAGGGAAAGCCCCAGGACTTGATGGAGTGTGTGGTGAAATGCTGAAGCATGGGGGAGAGATAGTAGTAGAATGGATGTGGAAGATGTGCAGATTGGCCTGGGAGGAAGGTAGAGTCCCGGAGGATTGGAAGTCAGGTATAATTATTCCCTTGTACAAAGGAAAAGGGGAAAAAGAAGTGTGTGGTAATCAAAGGGGCATTTGTCTTCTTAGTATAATAGGAAAAGTGTATCGCAGGATACTTATTGACAGAGTTAGAGAAAGAACAGAGAAATTAGTTGGAGAAGAACAGGGAGGCTTTAGGAAGGGAAGAGGTTGTGCAGATCAGATATTCATTCTCAGATCTTTAGTGGAAAATTTTCTAGAGAAGGGAAAGAAGTTGTATGCGGCTTTCATGGATTTGGAGAAAGCATATGACAGGGTGGATAGACTAGGATTGTGGAAAGTGTTAAGAATATATGGAGTAGATGGGAAGTTGTTGAATGCTATGAAGAGTATGTACGATGGTGCGAAGGCTGCAGTGCGTGTGGATGGTGAACTAAGTGAATTTTTCTCTTTGAAAGTTGGGTTGAAACAGGGATGTGTCATGTCTCCATGGTTGTTCAATCTGTACATGGATGGGGTAATAAAAGAGGTACAAGGCAGGGTAGTGGATGTTGGAGTGGCCCTGGTGAGAGAGGATAGTGTTTGGAAACTCCCTGTACTGTTGTTTGCAGATGATACTGTGTTGTTGAGTGAAGACGAAGGGGAGCTGCAAGGCTTGGTGGATGAGTTTGATAGAGTGTGCAAGAAACGGAATCTAAAGGTGAATGTAGGGAAGAGTAAAGTGATGGTCTTTGAGAGAGGTGAAGTCAGTGAATGTACAGCGAGGTTGGATGGTGAGGAATTGGAAAATGTGAGTATGTTTAAGTACTTGGGTAGTGTGATGAGTAAGGATGGAGGTTTGGAGGGTGAAGTGCTTGAAAGGGTACAGCAGGGAAGAAAGGTTGCTGGTTCTTTGAAAGCCGTGATAAGAAACAGGGAAGTGAGCATGGAAGTGAAAAAGTTACTACATGACAGTATTGTGATACCAACTCTAACGTACGGAAGTGAAGCTTGGACGTTGTTGGAGGGACACAAGTCAAGAGTGAGAGCCGTGGAAATGAGTTATTTAAGAGGAGCCTGTGGAGTCACATGGAGAGACAGGCTGACGAATGAGGATATAAAGGAGCGTTGTGGTGTTGATGTGGATGTGATAGGAAGCGTTATGAGAAAGACACTGAGGTGGTTTGGCCATGTGGAGAGGATGGAGGGTGAAAGACTGACGAAGAGAGTGTTTGTGAGTAAGGTGGAGGGGGAAAGAGGGAGGGGGAGACCAAGGATGAGATGGAGAGATGGGGTGGAGAGGTATATGAGAGAGGGGGGTGTGAGTTGGGAGCAGGGCAGTGAAATGGTGGGGGACAGGGCGACTTGGAGGCGATTTGTTTGTGGCCACCCCAAACGGGATTGAGGCGTCTGGCAATAGATAGATAGATAGATTCCCAAGCAGCCTCTACAACCTCTGTCATTATTACAGTAGTCATGACCGCCTGGGAACACCAGATGCTGTTGGCATCCCTACGTGTCAAGTGGGGTTGGTGGAGGATTAGTGCCCCTCCCTGTAAAAAAAACAATTAACTCTAAGCGCTTGACCACCCCGTTTGGGATACATGGCGTCTGGCAATGGATGGATGGATACCAACCACCACCATCATCATCAAACATATTTCTACGAATTCCTGCTGCTTAGTCTTAATTCTACTGTCGGTCTGTCATCTTGAGAAATTAACTACTGTAACTCAGGCAGATGCATGCACCATTCCTAACAACATCCCTATAACAGAACACCCACACTAAAAAATACACATGGACAAGCATACAGGTAAGAATGCACTCAAGCATGCACATAAAAAAAAAACGTATAGAAATACACACATCCGCAGAAACGCACAAACTTGCACGTACAGGCATAAAGAGAAACATAAAGCACACACACATGCTCACACAAAAGCAAACAGGTACACAGGTAAACATAGTAGAAAAATACGGGTCATGGTAGATGGAATTTATTCTCAGTTTCATTCCATAAATGTTGGCGTACCTCAGGGATCAGTTTTGGCGCCAACCCTCTTTCTCATTCATAATTATTAATGAACTCCTATCTGTCACGCACAACCCAATACACTCTTATGCTGATGACTCGACCCTTCATAGTTCTTTCACCTTTAGTACCTCCTTTACACAATTTAATTTTATTAATTCCTAAATAAACACAGCATTTTCTCTGAACCAGGACCTTTCTAAAATTAATCAATGGGGACAAAAAAAACCTGGTCTCATTTAATGCTCAGAAAACAAAATACATTAATTTCTCCAATATAAAGAATCCCTCAGACTCTCACATAATTTTAAATGATGTCAGTATTCCCATATCCACTACAGTTGATATCCTAGTTGTTACCCTAAACCCCAGCCTAAGCTGGACAGCTTATGTTAAATCCCTTGCTAAAAATGCTTCTAAAAAACTGGGACTTATGTACAGAGTTCGTGAGTTCTTCACTGACGAGCAGATGGCCACAATATACAAAAGTCATGTGCGTTCTCAGATCAAATACTGTTCACTACTGTGGAGTGGATGTGGAGCGGTTGCATTGAGGCAGTTGGACAAAATTCAAAATAAAGCCATTAGATTAATCCATAATCCTGCCATAATGCAGGACTTTCTTCCGTTATCAGTACGAAGAGATGTTGCTTCTTTAGTACTATTTTATCGATATTTTTACCGTAAGTGCTCTTGTTAGGACTCCATATTATAATTACAAATCATAATAGATAGATAGATAAATAGATAGATAGACAGACAGATAGAAGCAGCAAGTCAGATGATGAGAAGGTATTGTGTCTGCGAGAATCGAGCAATGCTAAACATGCTTACACACTCTAACTCAAGGAATGCTTTATAGGCACACAACAGCTCCTAGTGACCATATACACACATACACACATACTCACACACAGGCTTCTAGAACATTCCAACAACAGTGTAACACACGTGACACGACCCCTGCTACACCAGAATTTAGGAAGCAGAGCTCAGAAGGAGGCTAGCTATAGAACCGACAGGTAGCGGAGTGAGTGAACAAGAATAGGAGTCCAACTAGACTTAGTATATTAGGTCTCTGTAAGACATACCCTGCTCAACTTAGATTTACTCTGAAGATAAGAAATTAAGATCAACCCCCTTTACTCATCTTTAACCCCTACTACAAGAATCGAGAGTCACATTTGGTTGGCAGCGAACGTACGAACCTCGTCTACGAATCAACAGTGAATTCCTACAAAATACAAGCCCAAAAGTGTACAATTGATTCTGCATTATCAAGAGTGAAAACAAACAATACCTCTTACAACCAGTAACTCACAACCAGCTCCTGACAGTATTCTCTCCAACCCCCCCTCCGTCTCCACGATCATCACGCTGATTTAGAAATCACACGACGTCTTGCCAGTAGTTTAACAATGTACTGTTACAAACAGTCTTGCAATTTCTACGACGAACCAACGAACTACAACCATCTACAATCAGCTACAAGTAACAACTCTACGAGTCGTCTGTATAATCTTCTACACGCACCTACAAGTAGCGGCAGTCTTCATCTCACAACGAGTAAATCACAAGAGGAAAGGACCGAGAATACATCGAGAAAGAACAAAACAAAACAAACAAACGAAGAGTGAGACACGACTCACAACTTACAGCCACCAGACCTCACCCTCCTCTCTCTGCTACATCCACCCAACCTCCACCGCTGACGCAGGAGTGCGAGGTCAAGACGACGAAGCAAATACCAAGCCCATATTCACAACTCATCTTACTCACTTATCTTCACTGAAGGTACTCATCGTTACTCATTCACTCACCACAGTTACCAGTGTGGGAAGTAGACGTCATCATGCGTGCTTGCTGAAAAGACGCCACGTCAATCAACTCACCACCTGCACCATCACTAACACCATTTCCACCACGGTAAAAATTAGTGAGTTACATAGTTACTTCACTTATACGATACACAGTGATAGACAACACATTATGCACAAACATGTAAAACCTGCTGTATAGTTACAGCATAAATACATATACCTACTTCAGTTATCTTCATAATTCAGTCATTAAATACTTGCACCAACAATAAATATTCTACACTGTATATATTCATTCATTTATTATAGCATTTATTTACTACCAACGAGTGTTACCATTTATACCTACATAAAATACGTGTTTCATACATTCAGTTATACATTATTACATTTACAAAGTAATAAAGAAAATATACTATTACAGCTTCTCAGTGAGCGATCAAAAGAACTGTATTAAACATTTATTAATTAAAATTACCAAATGGAAACAGATAAATTAAGTTACAAGGAAAACCAGAAAAAAAGAAAAGAAAAAAAATGGCCAACACAAATGACGTTAGCAAGAATGAACATCTTCCACACAATCGTGAAGACAAAGATTTCAACACAGTGCTGACACAAATATTGCCCACGATAGGTACAAGTGAACAAGTCAGTGTATATAGTTAATACTGTATATAGCGTATATATTTTTTATATAACATACCTAAAAATGGGGCTATATAATATCATTTTCAGTAATATCTGTGCAATATACACTAAACCATAAAAAAGGGTCCCAAGAGAATTAGCCAGCACTAATGCAACCTCGAACAACACTGAAAAAGCGTAGACAAACGAAGAAAAACAAACTATAGAAAATCAATACATAAAAAAAAGAAAAAAAAAAGAGTAAGATCACATAACAAATGAAAATAAGCGTAAGTGTTACTACAAATGCCAAAATACCACATAAACTCCTTCTATAAGTGAAACAAAAAGCAAATTATTGTCTCCACAAGCAAGTGGCGTGGCACATCATCACATTAACTCCTTCTATAAGTGAAACAAAAAGCAAATCGTTGTCTCCACAAGCAAGTGGCATGGCACATCATCACATAAACTCCTTCTATAAGTGAAACAAAAAGCAAATTGTTGTCTCCACAAGCAAGTGGCATGGCACATCATCACGTAAACTCCTTCTATAAGTGAAATAAAAAGCAAATCGTTGTCTCCACGAGCCAGTGGCATGTCACATCATCACTATCATCGACCGCAGCATGACCGGATTCAATATCAGGACTGCAATTATTACAATTATGTAACTACAAACGATATGTAACACTTATGTAACGACAAACGATTGCATTATATTACACTTCCTACAATTATGCAACGACAAACGATATGTAACAGTTATGTAACGACAAACGATTGCATTATGTTACACTTGCTACAATTATGTAATTACAAACAATATGTAACAATTATGTAACAGTTGCATTAACAAGATGTAACTTTTATGTAACTTTACAATTATAAGGCCAACACAATTATGGATTACCACAATATTATGTAACAATTCATAAAATGTTACAATTATGTAATGCTACAATGTTACTACAATGTAACAATTACAATACAATTATGTAACAATTCACAATGTTACAGTTATGTATTACAACAGTGTTACTACAATATTATGTAAAGTCATACAATTTTACCACAATTCTGTATTACCAGAATCATCATACAAGTTAGGTGAAATATTAGACATTACTAAAGGGATAACTCAATATGTAATGTAATAACCTAGCAGTATTACCATTGCACAATTATATGCATATGTCTATTATACATACACATCTTACAAAATGCATACAACAACCAGTGCATTTATTCAAATATGTATACAACTTGTTTAAAATGTAATATTACTAGATCATTGCAATTTACTATGAATATTATATGTATACAATATTTTTTTCATTCATTCATTGCCAGACGCCATGTATCCCAAACGGGGTGGCCAAGGGCTTGGAGTTAATTGTTTTACAGGGAGGGGCACTAATCCTCCACAAACCCCACTATACAATATTATAATCAATATTATGTACTAATAGATTAGCATGTGTCATTGATGATTCCTGTCGGAGGACCTTCAGCGGCGTGGCCGAGCAATGTTAGGACTCCATATTATAATTACAAATCATAATAGATAGATAGATAAATAGATAGATAGACAGACAGATAGAAGCAGCAAGTCAGATGATGAGAAGGTATTGTGTCTGCGAGAATCGAGCAATGCTAAACATGCTTACACACTCTAACTCAAGGAATGCTTTATAGGCACACAACAGCTCCTAGTGACCATACACACACATACACACATACTCACACACAGGCTTCTAGAACATTCCAACAACAGTGTAACACACGTGACACGAACCCTGCTACACCAGAATTTAGGAAGCAGAGCTCAGAAGGAGGCTAGCTATAGAACCGACAGGTAGTGAAGAGAGTGAACAAGAAGAGGGGTCCAACTAGACTTACTTAGTATATTAGGTCTCTGTAAGACATACCCTGCTCAACTTAGATTTACTCTGAAGATAATAAATTAAGATCAACCCCCTTTACTCATCTTTAACTCCTACTACAAGAATCGAGAGTCACATTTGGTTGGCAGCGAACGTACGAACCTCGTCTACGAATCAACAGTGAATTCCTACAAAATACAAGCCCAAAAGTGTACAATTGATTCTGCATTATCAAGAGTGAAAACAAACAATACCTCTTACAACCAACAACTCACAACCAGCTCCTGAGAGTATTCTCTCCAACCCCCCCTCCGTCTCCACGATCATCACGCTGACTTAGAAATCACACGACGTCTTGCCAGTAGTTTAACAATACTGATACAAACAGTCTTGCAATTTCTACGACGAACCAACGAACTACAACCATCTACAATCAGCTACAAGTAACAACTCTACGAGTCGTCTGTATAATCTTCTACACGCACCTACAAGTAGCGGCAGTCTTCATCCCACAACGAGTAAATCACAAGAGGAAAGGACCAAGAATACATCGAGAAAGAACAAAACAAAACAAACAAACGAAGAGTGAGACACGACTCACAACTTACAGCCACCAGACCTCACTCTCCTCTCTCTGCTACATCCACCCAACCTCCACCGCTGACGCAGGAGTGCGAGGTCAAGACGACGAAGCAAATACCAAGCCCATATTCACAACTCATCTTACTCACTCATCTTCACTGAAGGTACTCATCGTTACTCATTCACTCACCACAGCTACCAGTGTGAGAAGTAGACGTTATCATGCGTGCTTGTTGAAAAGACGCCACGTCAATCAACTCACCACCTGCACCATCACTAACACCATTTCCACCACGGTAAAAATTAGTGAGTTACATAGTTACTTCACTTATACGATACACAGTGATAGACAACACATTATGCACAAACATGTAAAACCTGCTGTATAGTTACAACATAAATACATATACCTACTTCAATTATCTTCATAATTCAGTCATTAAATACTTGCACCAACAATAAATATTCTACACTGTAAATATTCATTCATTTATTATAGCATTTATTTACTACCAACGAGTGTTACCACTTATACCTACATAAAATACGTGTTTCATACATACAGCCATACATTATTACATTTACAAAGTAATAAAGAAAATATACTATCGCAGCTTCTCAGTGAGCGATCAAAAGAACTGTATTAAACATTTATTAATTAAAATTACCAAATAGAAACAGATAAATTAAGTTACAAGGAAAACAAGAAAAAAAGAAAAAAAAATGGCCAACACAAATGACGTTAGCAAGAATGAACATCTTCCACACAATCGTGAAGACAAAGATTTCCACACAGTGCTGACACATATATTGCCCACGATAGGTACAAGTGAACAAGTCAGTGTATATAGTTAATACTGTATAAAATGTATATATTTTTTATATAACATACCTAAAAATGGGGCTATATAATATCATTTTCAGTAATATCTGTGCAATATACACTAAACCTTAAAAAAGGGTCCCAAGAGAATTAGCCAGCAATTATGCAACCTCGAACAACACTGAAAAAGCGTAGACAAACAAAGAAAAAAAAACTATAGAAAATCAATACATAAAAAAGAAAGAAATAGAGTAAGATCAGATAACAAACAAATGAAAATAAGCGTAAGTGTTACTACAAATGCCAAAATACCACATAAACTCCTTCTATAAGTGAAACAAAAAGTTAATTATTGTCTCCACAAGCAAGTGGCATGGCACATCATCACATAAACTCCTTCTATAAGTGAAACAAAAAGCAAATTGTTGTCTCCTCAAGCAAGTGGCATGGCACATCATCACATAAACTCCTTCTATAAGTGAAACAAAAAGCAAATTGTTGTCTCCACAAGCAAGTGGCATGGCACATCATCACGTAAACTCCTTCTATAAGTGAAATAAAAAGCAAATTGTTGTCTCCACGAGCCAGTGGCATGTCACATCATCACTATCATCGACCGCAGCATGACCGGATTCAATATCAGGACTGCAATTATTACAATTATGTAACTACAAACGATATGTAACACTTATGTAACGACAAACGATTGCATTATATTACACTTCCTACAATTATGTAACGACAAACGATATGTAACAGTTATGTAACGACAAACGATTGCATTATGTTACACTTGCTACAATTATGTAATTACAAACAATATGTAACAAATATGTAACAGTTGCATTAACAAGATGTAACTTTTATGTAACTTTACAATTATAAGGCCAACACAATTATGCATTACCACAATATTATGTAACAATTCATAAAATGTTACAATTATGTAATGCTACAATGTTACTACAATGTAACAATTACAATACAATTATGTAACAATTCACAATGTTACAGTTATGTATTACCACAGTGTTACTACAATATTATGTAAAGTCATACAATTTTACCACAATTCTGTATTACCAAAATCATCATACAAGTTAGGTGAAATATTAGACATTACTAAAGGGATAACTCAATATGTAATGTAATAACCTAACAGTATTACCATTGCACAATTATATGCATATGTCTATTATACATACACATCTTACAAAATGTCATACAACAACCAGTGCATTTATTCAAATATGTATACAACTTGTTTAAAATGTAATATTACTAGGTCATTGCAATTTACTCTGAACATTATATGTATACAATATTATAATTAATATTATGTACTAATAGATTAGCATGTGTCATTGATGATTGCTGTCGGAGGACTTTCAGCGGCGTGGCCGAGCAATGTTAGGACTCCATATTATAATTACACATCATAATAGATAGATAAATAAATAGATTGATAGACAGACAGATAGAAGCGGCAAGTCAGATGATGAGAAGGTATTGTGTCTGCGAGAATCGAGCAATGCTAAACATGCTTACACACTCTAACTCAAGGAATGCTTTATAGGCACACAACAGTGCTTAGTGACCATACACACACATACACACATACTCACACACTGGCTTCTAGAACATTCCAACAACAGTGTAACACACGTGACACGAACCCTGCTACACCAGAATTTAGGAAGCAGAGCTCAGAAGGAGGCTAGCTATAGAACCGACAGGTAGTGAAGAGAGTGAACAAGAAGAGGGGTCCAACTAGACTTACTTAGTATATTAAGTCTCTGTAAGACATACCATGCTCAACTTAGATTTTCTCTGAAGATTAGTGGTGGGCGTATTGATACCAAAGTATCGATACTTTCGATATTACCTTTTTATTGAAAATATCGATACAAATCGTGAAGTATCGAGTACTATGAGTATTTTGTAAAGAAGTTATTAAATTCAACTAATTATTTTACTCCCTTCCACTTTCTTCTGGTATTGTGGTCATCATACGTCTGGCATCACATTATTGCAGGGTCACGGGTAGTTGGGTGCATCGGAGGAGGGGAGTAGCGTTCGTAGCAGAAATTTAATTATATATTTTTTTTCATACTGAGAATAATAACAGTTATTTTAAGAGGTATATTATGTCCCATTATTATTGATATAATAAAGTCTACCGGTAATTTACTTCGGTAAGCAAAATTATTTACTAGCAGACTCGAATTTCCATTTGTTTTATATCATATCCAGTCCACTGAGTGTCTAGTGTCTAGTAGCTAAAATTTTAACATGTTCGTCATTGGGAGTGAGAGGGGTTATTATAAATGTCTTTTACTGAAAATGAGTAGTGTAATACTAATGAATTGCTATATTGGCCTAAGTAAGAAATACAAAATACTTTAGACCGGATAACCTGTGTTAAATGGAAATATTTTAAGTTGGTTTGTAGTTATGCTCCAAGGAAATACGCTATAATATTTTTTTCCAAGATAGTATTTGCTGCATTGCCTGTGTCAAATGAAAATCCTTAAATTTGGTTTGTGCTCTTATACTGCAAGGAAATACACTTTATTATTTTCAAGAAAGTACTTACTTATTAATTTCCTTCCTAAATGTAAATGCCACATTGATTTCAGAAGTAACAAAATGAATCGGGGGGGGGTGGAGGGGAATGAAACAAGGGCTAGAGGGAATCTATGAGAGAATATATGTTGAAGATCTGCTGAATGGTTTTCACCCTGTGGGAGGGAAATTATCCCTGCAGGAACCCTGAGGGTGGAGGATTACCTCGTAGAGGCCTTCTCTCGTAATTTTGAGTATTCGTTTAAGTCTCTCTTTTACTCAGTCTCTCCTTATAAGTGAATCACAAAGTTGACTGACAACAAGGTTCCTATATTCCTGCTAGGTGAACAGGGACGAACTTGTGATAGAACACTTGCGTCCAGAAGGTGTGTACTTTGCTTAGGTATTGAAACTGGGATCATCTTATTGTCAGTCAGACACCCTAGCACTCTGCCGCGGGGCCAAGAGAGACAGAGAGGGAGCCGAGTAGAAACAAAACTACTGTAGGCTATAATATCTCCAATAAACCCGTCGCTTCATCCTGGCCTATGTATAGGATAGCTGACTGTATAATGTATATAGGAAATTATTTTCCTGTAAAGTACTCGAAATAACTGATACTGGACAATGAAGTACTCGGTATCGGTACTCGATACTTTGATGTTAGACTGGAAGATACTCGGTATCATATCGAAAAATAATCAGTGGTATCGCCCATCTCTACTGAAGATAATAAATTAAGATCAACCCCCTTCATTCATCTTTAACTCCTACTACAAGAATCGAGAGTCACACTCTAACGAACTGGCTTCAATTGTGCCTCCCCTTCACATTTTCTCCCGAAATACTCGGGCAGCTGGGAGCGCCCTTGAACTCACACTCTCTCCCCCACAATGCGGAACCTCTGCTTATCAAAATTCATTTATCCCCAGAACTACTACTCTCTGGAGTTCACTTCCTGGGAGTTGCTTCCCACATACATTTAATCCTCTCGATTTTAAATTCAATTGTTATAAGTATTTTATGAATGGTGGATGCCTTCAGGCATATGAACTTATTTTTTATCCTTTGTTTTTCCTTCCTCCATTCACTATAAATATATATATACATATATATATATATATATATATATATATATATATATATATATATATATATATATATATATATATATATATATATATACAGTATATGTATATATATAGCTGCATACACACCCATAATTATGCACCCACCCTTGCCTTCCATTTTTCATCCGAGGCGAATAATCGATTGCATCTTACACGCAGGTATGCAAATATTCATGTACAGTCGTGGTCATAAATAATCACCTATCCTCCAGGACCCCGTGCCTCAGGCTGATTCGTTTATGCGCAGCAAGTCACAGTGGAGCAAGAGGGGCTGAGAGGGAGGGGCCAGAGAGAGTAGGGAAGGTGGGGGGGTGGGACGAGTGATGGTGCGGGGGTGGACTGAGGGAGAGAGGGAGGGTAAGTAGGGGAGGGAGAGTGAATGCGAAGTGGTGGTCATATTTTTTTTATTTTTTCCATTCAGGGCATGATATAAATGAGTTAATGTTTGGTAGATAAGGAGGCACTACACCTTATTACCGGCGTCAGCTAACAAACTTTAGATAGGTGGTGATATGAACGGCTGGCTAGTAAGAGAAATATACTGACTTGATAGATCAAAATTAATATTCGTGCGGAACCAGATATTTCTGTTTATCAGTATATTTTGACTTCGGACGCAGAATGGAGTCTGGATGGCTTTGATTCCGTAATGTTTAAGAAACGTCCTTTACCCTTACTTGTAATTAATTTTGAAACTAAATATCATATGCAATCTGTGACATGGCTGTGTCCACAGTAAATATGATCATCCTCTCGGTATACACTCCCTCTATACAGTCACCATCATGTCAGCTATTTTATGGCATCTCTATATGAACAGGCTGTTTAATTGTGCATGAAAGGTAAATAAATTTGATGTCTCTGCACATGGGTGGATATATTAACGATATCTCCCATAAAAGTTGGAAGGAAAATGAAACAAAATCCTACCTAGACTCCCAAAATATATTATTTATGTCAATGTTTACTGACATTGGTAAAGCCAAAGCAACCAAGAAGGGAAGGTTGGTGGGGGGACGAGTGATGGTGAATGGTTGGAGTGAGAGAGGGGAGATAGGGTAGGTATGGGAGGGAGAATGAAATGCGAAGTGGTGGTCACATTATTTGTCTGTTTTCTTTCATTTAGGGCATGATATAGAGTAGTTCATATTCGGTAGTTAATGTTGCATTACATCTTGTATTGCGGCGTAAGATAATAATCTTTAGTCAGGTGATGATATCAAAGGCTGGCTTGTGTAAGAAATATACTGACGTGACAGATCAAACATCAGTGCAGAGCCATCGAGACTATGTGGGCCCAGATTGTCGACGCGTGGGTGTCAGAGAACGAGATGACACAGGCCCCCCTCCTCCAGCACAACAAGGACGAGTGGGAGCTGTTCAGACGAAACCAGCAAACCATCGACAACATTGTTTCCTCGGTGACGCGAAGATTACAAGAGGTTATTGAGGCAGGAGGGCACTGAATTACTTACTAAGGCTTTCCTGGTTTCTTTGGCTTTACCAATGTCGGTAAGCATTGATATAGATATATTTTGGGAGTCTAGGTAGGATTTTGTTTCATTTTCCTTCCAACTTTTATGGGAGATATCGTTAATATATCCACCCATGTGCAGAGACATCAAATTTATTTACCTTTCACGCACAATTAAACAGCCTGTTCATATAGAGATGCCATAAAATAGCTGACATGATGGTGACTGTATAGAGGGAGTGTATACCGAGAGGATGATCATATTTACTGTGGACACAGCCATATCACAGGTTGCATATATTTAGTTTCAAAATTAATTACAAGTAAGGGTAAAGGACGTTTCTTAAACATTACGGAATCAAAGCCATCCAGACTCCATTCTGCGTCCGAAGTCAAAATATACTGATAAACAGAAATATCTGGCTCCGCACGAATATTAATTTTGATCCATCAAGTCAGTATATTTCTCTCACTAGCCAGCCGTTCATATCACCACCTATCTAAAGTTTGTTATCTGACGCCGGTAATAAGGTGTAGTGCCTCCTTATCTACCGAACATTAACTCAATTATATCATGCCCTGAATGGAAAAAATAAAAAAAAATAAAAAAAATATGACCACCACTTCGCATTCACTCTCCCTTCCCTACTTACCCTCCCTCTCTCCCTCAGTCCACCCCCGCACCATCACTCGTCCCCCCCCCAACCTTCCCTTCTCTCTCTGGCCCCTCCCTCTCAGACCCTTTTGCTCCACTATGACTTGCAGCGCATTAACGAGCATCCTGAGGCACGGGGTCCTGGAGGATAGGTGATTATTTATGACCACGACTGTACATGAAGAGGGATGGACCAGAACCGATAATGCCTGTACACACACACACACACACACACACACACACACACACACACACACACGCACACACACACACACACACACACACACACACACACACACACGCACGCACGCACGCATGCACGCGCGCGCGCAAAAATGACCGGCGAGACAAGCGATGAACTCATTTTTATCTGCATTGAATTTGTTTATGAGGCAACATCGGAAACAACATCTGGTTCCGGGATACAGTTTATTTTCTACCAACATTTAGGTTTGGACCATCCTGCGTATGTTCTCTCCTTTCATGGTCCTTTATATTTGCCATGGGACTACAACTTGGGTAAATCCTCACTTAGAGTTCTGATACAACCTCTTACCAAGTGTCCTCTGAATTGAGATATTATTCATAGAAACGCATCACATAACATATTTTCACTTATTCAAAATCACACTTACTCATTCAGTACCTTCCCTACACTATTACTTTCATACACACACACACACACACACACACACACACACACACACCACAAAAAATGTGGCAACAGGATATCTTAAGAGGCAAAGGAAGTACTGGAAGTGGGGAAGAAAAATAGTGTGTAAGAGTGAGGATAACGATGAAAGTGGGGTGACATTAAATACGTGTGACTTGGGGATGAAAGTAAGGGAAAGAGAAACAGACAGGCGTGGACAAGGAACGGTAACTCAAGGAAAGAAAACATCAACAATGGGAAAGAAAGGACACAAACAAGATATGTTTTGGGGAGTAGCAAGACAGGTAAAATGTGAATAATAGAAGAACATACAAGGGAAGCAAATAACGAAAATGAGAAAGAGATTTCTCAGAAATTGTAGAAGGAAGGTTAAGGAAAAGAAGACAGATATCCGATTAGGAGGGAAGAACGTAGAAGGTAAGAAAACAGTGGCAAAGGGAAAAGAAGGGTGAAATGATGATAAAAGTGTCTGAGGAATAACGAGAAAAGTGGGATGGTATTCAAAGCATGTAAGAATAGAGGAGAGGCTCTCTGTGACGCTAAAAGTAAAGCGGATGATTGTAGAAAGTGGCAGTAAAACAGGAAAGAAAATAAAAGCGAGTGATGGGTATGAGAAAGACAAGAGATGTTAATCATAAAGCTGGAAGTACGAGGGGCTAACATTTTCCCTAAAGTATCTCCCTTCTTGTCTGCAAAAGAACTCGATGAAATGGCCAACATTTGTGGTGTATGTGTACTAGTTAATCACACACACACACACACACACACTTTATATATATATCTTTGATAAATTATATATATATATATATATATATATATATATATATATATATATATACATATATATATATATATATATATATGTAACGAGCAGCAAGCAGGAAGTTAGACAGACTGTCAGGTAGGGAAGCAGGAAGAAGACAGGCAGGCAGGAAGGCAGGCCGACAGGAAGAAAGGCAGTTAAAAAAAATAATTAGAAGACAATCAGACAATAAAAAAAGATATAGAGGAAGACAGGAAGAAAAGAAGGCAGACAGACATAACACATTTAGACAGGACAGACAAACATAGGTAGAGGCAGGCAGGTATCTAGACCAAAAGGCAGACAGACAGGACGGCATTTATGCAAGCAGTTCAGCTAGAAGTGAGGGAGACGTTGGCAACAGAAAGAAAATGAGTCACGTTCTCCAACCAAGAGTTATTCTAGCATTTTCGGGGGAGACAAGGAGCAAGCAGCCAGGCAAGCAAACAAGCAAGCACCCAGCCAGAGATAAGGATGTGGGTACTTGGACACACAGGTAGGACGGTAGACGAGCAATAAGAAAGTCTCTCAGGATAAAACCGAGAGAGAGAGAGACACACACACACACACACACACACACACACACACACACATAAATAGTAATGAAAAGGATGTATTATAACAAAATTGGTCTAAATAATTGCCTTTAACTCAGCTGTTTCATTATTAGGACAGTTCTAATATGTTATTCCAGCAAACAGCAAAGGAATATATTTAACTTAGGGTAAACCATAAAAGCTTGAGATTAGTGTCTCTGTTAACTCTCATGGTCAGGACAACTGATATGTGATTCCAGCCAGAGTCAGACGATTTAATTCAGCTGAAACTGAGCCATAACAGCCTGAGGAGCAGGAAACTAGATACCAGTGTAGAGAGATGGACGGCAAGAGGAGTGACGGCCAGACAGACAAACAGACCGGCGGGAGTAAGCCAAGTGGTAAGAGGAAGGAGAGAGGAGGTACGCAGGGGAGTTTGAGGCAGGCAGGAGAGGAGTCTGGCAAACATGTTTTCATTTTTTTTTATGCGAGAAAGAAGGAAGGGTGAAGTCAGAGGCTAGGGGACAAGGAAAGAGGGGAATGGGGGGGTTAGGGAGGCAGGCGCTGAGGCAGAGATGAAGCTGGGCACCAGAGGCTGGCAGGCGAGTCCTTAATTCACGATGGATCTTAACCAGTTTTTGCAATATAAAAATGAACAAAGTAGTGAAATATGTAATAAGTAAGTTTTATTGTATTTGTAACGCAGGTATTCACTCTGCAATGGGTTTCTGAAACGCCTAGTATCTGTAAGAGTTAACTTACGGTAGGTTGTTTACAGGATTGCAAGTACACTCACTTGCCTTCACTCGTACAGCTAGCAATCACCTCACAGTCAAATGACAGTGAGTAATAAAGTGAAGAAAGTATTACATATGAAAAACAAAAACGATCTGTGATGATAGTCAGTTGTCGCGGAGACGAGGTTATCTTCCTTGTGGTTAGGATCCTTTATAAATACATCCTAAGAGGCAAAATTTAGTCTGGAACTTCTGATGGACTCTGGTTGGTCCCTCTCTGTAAATCCTCTCATGTCATAAGGCTCTACGCGACTACCCGGTGGTGTGAGGGGACGTCACAAATTGTTATTTAACTTGTGGTGGAAAGATGCTGATAGAAACAAGACGCTACCGTACGAAAGGGAAGTGTGGAATGGAAATGGTGCATGGGAAAGAAGGAGAAAAGGGAAGTGGATAACGAGAAGGAAGAAGGGAAAATAAATATAAGGACCACGGAATATAAGGAGGAAAAGGGGGTGGAAGAGAAGATGGACGGAAAAGTGAAGGAAGAAAGTATTTCTAGGTAAAAGAAAAATTTGGTATGGTCGACAGAGGGACAGAGAGAAGGAAGCAAGTGCGCCTGGGATTTAAAAAAAAAAAATATGAGGGGGGGGGGAGAATTTGGGGTGGCAAATATAGGAAAAAGAAAACTGGGGGAAGAAGTATGTATTTACACTAATGGGGTGGAAGGTCCAGGAAAATCAGATTAAAAAATGAGGTTGGATGATGGGGGGGGGGGAGACTGCATAAAATACGTGGGGAAATTAGTGGAGGAAGAGAAAGAAAAGAGGAGAGATGGGGAAGGGCGGGGAAGGAGAGGAACATAAGAAAAGCAATTAAAAGTACATAGGATAATCAGGAGAAATATGGGGCAGAAGGCAAACGGAAAGATAGAAATGGATGGGGAGAGTGAAGGATGAAAGATTAAATACGAAGAAAATGGTGAAGTCTGGTATAGAAGGTATATGAAAATTTGAGTGAATAGGGGTAGAGGATGAAGGATGAAAAATTAATACAGTGGAGTCTCTTTTATCTGAAATTCTTTTAACCATAATATGCCACTAACCGTAAGTTTTATTAAACGTTCTCATTTCGATTAACCGCAAAAATCTGAAATCTGTCCGAAAATTCAAACACCGCTGGCTTGTTTCGCGACACTAGCAATTTGCCTCTCACCCAACGTTA
This sequence comes from Coenobita brevimanus, assembly GCF_032717465.1. Classification (NCBI taxonomy): domain Eukaryota; kingdom Metazoa; phylum Arthropoda; class Malacostraca; order Decapoda; family Coenobitidae; genus Coenobita; species Coenobita brevimanus. The sequence goes on along the minus strand of NC_136976.1, from coordinate 27,001,843 downwards.
CAAAAGTGCAGTTACACACGTAGTTACTACAGTGTATTAACTGTTTTGGTGATGGCTGAGTGGCTTTGGGGGTGCCAGTGGTGGGCTAGACGTCGCCAGAAATGGGTGATGGATGAGTACAATACTATCCCCTTGTATCCTACATATTATTACAGTATCTTTTATCCGAAAAAATCGATTAAACGAAACTCTGAAAGTCCCATGATTTTCGGATAAAAGAGACTCCACTGTACGAAGAAAGATTGAACATTAGGGGTGGAAGACATAGGAGGGAAAAAATAGAGATAGAATTAAAGCTCCAAAGGCAACCCCACGATGAAGCTGTAATTATGATGATGGATGATGGAGATGAAGTAATGGTAAGAAGGAAGAGAAGCAGAGACAGCGTTGGAGGAAAGGAAAGAAACAGAGGAGAGCTAGAACTGGGGAAGGTAGGGAAGTGAAGGACTGAAAACATTGGAAGGCAAGGAACGAAGTGAAGGAGAGAAATGAGCATGAGGAAAGAAGAAAAGGAAATAAAAATGTAGAAGAGGTTGGAGAAAGGAGGAAGGAGAGAAGCGAAAGCAAATAACTGGAGGAGAGAAACATGGACGATAAGAGAAAAGTTAGAGAAGGCAGGGAGAGCAAGAAGAGGGAGGAAAGGATAAAAGCGAAAAAGAAGAGAGGAAGGAATCACAAACGCCCATGATAAAGCTGAAATTGTAATGAAATGGAGGAGAGAGGGAGAGAGGAATGGAGGGAAGGAGTGAAGGAAAAAGGAATAATCAAAGTGGAATAGAAAAGGTACGAGGAGGAAGAGGAAAGAGAGTTATAAAGTGAAGGAGGAGAAAAGAGGGGAATGAGAAGGAAACTAATGTGGGAATAAACAGGAAAGAGAGGAAGGAAAAAAAATATATATACAGAAGGCAAGAAGGAAAGATGAGAAGGAAGGAATGAAGAAAGATGAAAAGCGAATAATTAAGGAAAGAAAGAATAGAGATGACGGAAGCGCGAAGGAATGAGAAAAATAAAAGAAAATGAGAAAATTTTTTATGTTAATAAGTAGAAACAAAATAAACAGATGAACAAGAGAAGTAAAGGGGAAGAAAGGAAAGACGGAAGAGACAAGGAGAGGGAAGGAGACGAAACATAAGAAGGACATGAACAGCGAAAGAGAGAGAGAAAAAAAATACAAAGATATACAAGATAACTAAGGAGGAAGAAAAGAAAGACCGAAAGGAATAAGGAAAGAGGAGACAGAACAAAATAAGGACACGAACAAAGAAGAAAAAAACGATAGAACATAGTAAATGAAAAATCAGAAAGGATGAAATGAAAAAAAAATATATATGTATATGATGGATATAGATTTCGGGGAATCAATGCTCAGAGTTGGAGTGGAAAAGGCCTGTGATAAGAGAGAATGGACAAGCAGCAATGATGAAGGTGGAAGTCGGGAAAGCAGGAGGAGAAGGAGGAGGAAAAGAGGAAAAGAAGAAAAAAAAGGAAAGAATGAAATTTTGTCAAACGATGGAATGGACAATGGACGATAATGATAGCTGGAGAGGGGCTGTGGAGGAACAAAAGGAAAGACTGAGGAAAGAAGAAGAGGGTAAGTAAAGGAAGAGAAGGAGTGAAAGGGAACAGAAGAAGGAAAGAATGAAAGGAAATAACTAAATTATGAAGGTAATGGAGTGGCGAATGGATGGAGCGAGAGATACGGAGAAGAGCAAGAAGGAAAAACAAGGGAGGAAAGGAAGGCAGAGGATGAAGAGGAGTGGAGGGAAAGTAAAAGATAAAACCGAGAGTGAGAGGCAAGGAATGGGAAAAGCGGTTATGATGAGGTGGGAGGGATGGCGGTGGAGGGATAAGGGGAGGAAGAGGAAGGAAAGGAGGAGGAGAGGAGGTAAGACTGAAGGAGGGAAAGAAGAGAAAGAAACATGAGTGAGTGGCAACGAATGAATGAGCAGTTATGATAACGGAGACAGGAGTTTGGGTTGGAGTACGTGGGGAAAGGGGGGAGGCGAGGAAGAAATGGAAAGTGAGTAGAGAGGGAAGGAAGAAGGGGAAGAAGAGTGGAAAACATGTTAAAAATGAAAGAAGAAAAAGGTTAGCACGGGTAAAGGGAGGATGGAAAGGAAAGGGGAAGGAATGAGAGTGAACTTGTGTAGCAAAGAAAATGAGAAGAAAGGAAAAAGAAAAGATGTTTTAAAATGAAAGGAAAATTATGGATGGAAGTAGGAGAGGGAGGAGAGGAAGAGGCAGAGACAAAGTGGGAAGGAAAATCAGATGAGTGGAGAGATGGAAAAGAAATGATAAGCGCGATCCAGGGGATTAAAGAGCTAATGAAGAGGAGGAGGAAGAATATAAAGAAATAGGAGAAAGCTAAGAAAGAGTGGGCTGAAAAGAAACAAAGTGGAAGACTGAAAAAAGTGGATGGGAGACGAAGTCAAGAAGATGAAAGTGAATTGGAGACGTCGGAGATACAAGGAAAAAGAAGTGAAGGAGGAACAGGAGAGGAGAGAGAGAATAAAAAAAATGAAAAGAGAAAGAAGGAACTGGGTGCAATGGAAATAGACTGGCCAGGAGAACAAAAGGGAGAAGGTGAGAAAATGAGGGAATGTGCGAGAGGAAAAGTAGGAGATAAACTATGTATGGCGGTGGGCAGAGAGACAAAGACGGTATGAGAAATAACAAGGGTATAAAACTAGAAAGAAGGAAATCTTTAAAAAAAGACAAAGTAGGAAGTGCTGGGGTGGGGGAGAAGGATTAAATAAGTAGAGGTGAAGAGGAGGTGCCACTGTATAGCAGTGGTGATGGGAAACACATAGACAAACATGGATTATACTGTGTATATATATATATATATATATATATATATATATATATATATATATATATATATATATATGGTGGGAGGAAAGAAGGGAGGGAGGGAACAGGGCAAGGGGGTAGGAGAGGGAAGGGAAGGGAGGGAGGATAGGGTATTAGGGAGTAAGGGAGGAAGAGAGGAGCAGGAGGATGGGGGGATGGGGAAGAGATGAAGAAGGGAAGCGTATGAAGTGTGCAGGGAGGAGGCAAGAAGTGTGATATAAGTTCTAACGGAACTACCACTCGCAGCTGAATTCAATCGTCTTGAGTTTGCCAGAAAAAAAAATTGGAGAAGGAATCTACGTAGAGAAATGAGTCCAAATCTAATTCTGGTAGAGACTATTCCCCTTAGTTTGTGGATGTCCTTTGTAGTAAGCTATGGCTGATGCCTGACGATATTATTCAAATTAGAAATGGATTCTTGTACTGAAGAGATTAATTAAGACTGTCTAACCCCTCCACTTTGACACATTTCCCAAGCCAAGTAAAATAGTTTGAAGGTATCAAGAACTTTTAAAAAATGATAGGAATGAAGGGGTTGAAACGTTGCAGTCACTGAAAAGATGAGTCGGAATGCAGTATTTTCTCGCTCTCAGCATAACACCAAGGTTGAACTGGAGGATTACTATAGAGAAAAACTGACACATGACCGCACCTAACCTTCTTAGAAATGAAAACCCGTAGGAAACTATGAAGCTGCAAAAGTGAGGCATTTGTCGAGGTGCATTTACTCTTGTGTCGGTGAGGTTGAGCTGGGAAAAGTACAATAAAATATAGACGTGTGCCAGATATTCCGACTTTTCTGCATTTTGCTTTTATCTACTGGGCTATATTTCTAAGCCGAGTGAATTTGTGTATATTTCTCTGTCCAAAAATGATTCTTGTTAATATAATGCATCAGGGAGGAAAGTGACGGAAAACCAAGAGTGCGAAGCAGACGCAGTGAAATAGTAGACCAAGATTAATCCCCAGCAGTACTTGAGCAAGGATACACTCATGGAGGACCAAGCGTCTCTTGGATATGCGAGGCTCTGGAAAAGTAAAGTGATGTGGAAAGGAGTGGGCTGGATGGATGGCGGAAGGGATATTGCAGGGAAATGAGGAGAAGGACGTGGACAACGAAGAGGGGGAAAGCAGGGAAGGAAAGCGGAGGCTGCAGCAAAGGAAGAAGAAGATAATTATGTGAAGAGTGTGTGTGGGGGGGGGGATGGCTGGGTACGAAAGATGAATTTTTAGAAGAAGAAAGTGGGATGTGGAGGGCAGATATGTAAAGTGAAAAGCATTGTGCTGGGTCGGGGGGTCGGAGCTTCAGGGAAAATGATGACGAGGAAGAGCCGATTGGGTACGAGTAAATACATGGGAGGAGGAGGAGGAGAAGGAGGAAAGATGAAAAAAGGCGAGAAGTGGATACAGAAGGCGAAGAGAAGTAGATGTCAGGGGAAGAGAGGACGTGAAGCGATAAGGAAGACAGTGGAATGGGGAATGAGGGAGGGGACTGGCAAGGATAAGACAAAGATGGCGACAGTGATGATGATGATAACGATGATGATGATGATGAGGAGGAGGAAGGGGAGGAGGAGGAGGGGGAGGAGGAGGAAGAAAGCATTGGAAGGAGGGAACAGGAATGAACGAGGAGGAGGAGAAAATATGGAATTGAGGGAGGGGCGTAAAAGTAGACAGTAGTCGGAAAGTAGAGTGTACAAGAAGTGGGTGGAGGTGGGAAGGGAAAACTGCAGGGAAAATGAGGAGGAGGAGGAGGAGGAGGCAGAGGGGCAGTAGAACATGGAAAGGGGAGGAGGGAAGAACAGACAGGACTAAGGTACTGAAAAATGGAAAGGGGAGACGGTTGTAGAATTAGAGAGGAAGAGGGGGATAAGAAGGAGGAGGATGAGAAAATGATAAAGGCAGGGGGAAGAGTAGGAATGGAAGAGTGGTGAACTTAAGGAAAGAAGAGAATTGGAAGACGAGACAATGGATCTGAAGGCAAGTAGAGGCTGGGAAAGAAAACATGAGAAGGGGGTGAGGGAGAATTGAAGGGAATAGGAGAAAGTGAACGTGGGTGATCGAAGGGACTGTAGGGAGGAGGAGGAGGAGAAGAAGAAGGAGAAGGAGGAAGAGGAGGATGAGGTGGTGGAGGAGGAGGAGTACAAAGCAGTATGAGGGTACAAAGGACAGCAAACAGCAGTAGACTCTACTGTATGGTCCCTTTGGTGTTGATTGTTACTGAGAGGACAGTGACGATATGTGATTGTGCGAGCTGAAGAGAAAGAAACTGAAGCAAGAAGGAAGAGATGGAGGATGAGTGGGAGCAGGATGAGGATGATAATGAAGAGAAGTAAGTGGAGGTGGGGAAAGTAACTGTGAGGGGAAATGAAGGGAACAGAAGGAGGGGGAAGAAAAACGTGAAAAGAGAGGCAAAGAGAACGGGGATAAGGAGGAAGGACGAAGGAAATGGAGCATGAATAAAGAGATAAAATAATCACGTTGGACAAATGGGATAAAGAAAGGAGATGACAGGAAAGAAGGATGAGAGGTTGCAGAAAGGAGAGTGATCGAGAATGGAAATAACACGGAGGAAGAAAGAAAGAATGGAGGAGAGAAGGAAGCCAAGCGAGAGGAAAGAAGACAGAGACTTAGAAGGATGGAAGAAGGTCGACTGGGAAGAAAAGAGACATGAAGAGGAACACGAGAGGAAGAAAGGAGAGAGAGAGAGAGAGAGAGAGAGAGGACGGGGGGACTATAGTATAACAGAGAGAAGGACTGAAGAAGGGTTGTAGCTGTGAAGGAGAGATCTGGAGAGAAGACAGAGGGAGAAGAGAGGAAGAGGAGGAGGGAATTTAAAAGAGGAAGGAGGACATAGAGAGAAGGAGGTAGGTCAGCGGAATTGTAGAGGACTGGAAAGCATTTAGTGAAGTCCAGCTGGAGGAGATGGAGAAAGTGGTAAGTCAGGGAAGATGGAAAGTGACTAGAGAGAAGAATTAGATGGAGAAAGGCAGAGTGTAAGAAAAGGTAGGATAAAGGAAATGAAATTGCAGAGGTGGACAGGAAAGTAGTCAAGATAAAGCCAAGAATAAAGAGGTGAAAGAGGTATGAGAATGGAATAGTCGGAGGTGAGAGGAGTGTGTAAATTTGGTAATGGAAGAGAGCAGACAATGCAGGAGGTCAGATACGAAGAGACGGATATAAAAGGAGAGATTAAAATTACGAGACAAGGGAAGTGAACACTGAAAGATAGGAGACAATGCAAGAGAAGTGGCATGATGAGGAGAATGATTAAAAGTAAAGACTGGATTACACTGACCTGAAGAAAAGTGAACATGGGAGGAAAGGACAATGCAAGAGGTTTGAAAGGAACCTAAGGAGTTGTCAGAGTGAGAAAGAGCGAGAGCGAGCGAGATAGATAGATAGATAGATAGATAGATAGAGAGAGAGAGAGAGAAAATAAAGTAAAGGGCTGGAGGAAATCAAAAGGCTTTTTTGGGGGGTTTACCTCAGCCATATGTATGACTTCCTTTTGTGGTAAGTAAAAACTAGAGAGAGAGAGAGAGAGAGAGAGAGAGAGGGGCGGGGGGTAAATGGGGGCCTAGATGAGACGCAGGAAAAAGTAGGTTTAAGAAAAGAAGGGAAAACAAAGAAATATTTTTAGAAGGCGATACAAACAGACAAAAGAATACTTCAAGAAGAAGGAGCACTGTGGAGTGGAGATAGACAGTAGATGGGAGGAGAGACAGACAGATGAGGAGGGAAAGTGAGGGAAATCAGAGCTAAGAAGAGACACAAGAGGGAATAGGCAAACAGGTTGGAATGGGAAGGGGGAGAAAAAAGAGGAGTGAGGAGATAAGAGTATCGGTGAAAGCAGGTAGAGACAAAGAGGGAAGGGAGAGAACACAAAGGAATGCGAGAAAACAAATTTCAGAGAAAGGGGAAAGAGCGAACATACTAAAGTACTGGAGAGAAGGGATAAAGCGAGAGAGAAAACCAAAAATGTAAGGTAAAGGGAGGGGTCATAGATGAGATGTCAGGCAGGAAACCAAAAGGCTTTCTTTTGAGGGTTTACCTCAGCCATATGTATGCCTTCCTTGTGGTAAAGTAAAACCTAGAGAGAGAGAGAGAGAGAGAGAGAGAGAGAGAGAGAGAGAGAGAGAGAGAGAGAGAGTGTGTGAAATTGTCGTGATCTTTCCTTTTCTGAATAAAAAATCGCAGGAAGAAGCAATTAAAGTATTAAAAAGCATACTCTGCCTACTTTTACCTAGCCATCTATCCAAGCTGAATGCCGATTTGTAACAAGACGTCAGCATTAGAATATATGGCCAGTCACAAAGAAGTGCGATGGAAACATGTGGAGTTGTTGTATTGATTTAATCTACCAGTGAATTAGAAGAAAGTGTTCAAAAGAGCGAAAATCTACATGTTGTTCCCTACAGTAACTGGTTGTATTTTTCATTTTTGTTTTTCTGTTTGAAGACTTATTCGTTCGTCATAGAGAACAATTGTTTTGAAGATATTAATGAAAGCAATAATTCGGAAAATTTGAAAAGGCAGTAAGAGCTTAGTAATAGCGACAGATACAATAAAATTAAACGAAAAAGTAGGTCGTTCGATTGAAAGATTTTAGGTGAAATAACATTACCTTCCGTCGTCTCTATACCTACTCATTAACGACCTTTCTTTTCACAACCGCACGGCCACTCTTCTTTGCATATGTTTGCGCCTCTCTCTCTCTGTCTCTCTCTCTCTCTCTCTCTCTCTCTCTCTCTCTCTCTCTCTCTCTCTCTCTCTCAAACATTAACTTTTGTGCTCTTAACATAATGCCTCATCATTCTTCCTAACGCCTTCCCACCTCCTACCCCTCCACTGCACACTTTCTTTATTACCCAGATGGGATGTGGGAGGGGAGGAGGAAGGGGCGACTTTCCTTGTTGCACACATTTCCTCGTCTCTGTTGCCCACCCTCTCCACCTCCTTCCTCATCTCTCTCTCTCTCTCTCTCTCCCTCTCTCTCTCTCTCCCTCTCTCTCTCTCTCTATGCCTTGTGTGTTCTTGGTCTCCCCCACTTTCTTGTTCTTGGTCTCCCCCACTTTCTTGTTCTTGGTCTCCCCCACCTTCCCCTACGTACAGCAGTGAGACAGGAAGAATCTAATCACTATCGGTATGGTGACATCTTTTTTGTTTGCCAGACTGCCACATAGCTGCATTATCAGGACCCCTTCTCCTCAGGGATGAAGCTAGAATCGCCTTTGTCACTGAGTTACTTATTAAAAGCCCACTGTGAAATCAGACCTTTGCAACCTCCCTTGAACCTCCAAGACACTTAAAAGGACCATCCTACGACCCCCTTAAAAGATCCACAGAACCTTCCTTATTTAGGGTCCTTTGGAGGAGTTTTTATTAGTTCTTTCTTGGATCTTTCAATGGTCCTTTTTTGACCCATGATTCCTTTAAAACCCTGGTAGACTTTTCCACAGAGTTAAATACTTACTTTGTCTAAATAAATGTTTGGGCAAGCCCCTCCCCAAGGATTCAGCAGGAAGGAGCAGGGCTTTTTTACTTTCTATTAAATTTTTATAGTGACGATATTAATTCAGACTATATGTATCAGCTGCATTTGAAAAGGTCTTTCTAATGTCAAGAAAATCGTTATGAGATATGGAACACACACACACACACACACACACACACACACACACACACACACACACACACACACACACACACACACACACACAAAGTGCTTCTCCTAAACTGAACAAAGCAGCCCATAGGATTCAAAAACTATATTTATGAAAGATTGTCAAAATATCCGCAGGCTAAATTAAATTATCAAAAGACAGCGTGAAAAAAAGATAAGAAACATGTCCTTGACCTAAAGGGGAAAATTAACCCCTTCAGCCCTGGAATCTCTTCTGAATTATAGTTATACTGTAGTAGAGTATTGTATTCAACGCGAAGAGCACCCATATAGTGAAGGCCTTAATGATGACTATAATATTTTTTGTTAGTTCAAAGTCTACTTGCTCTACATTGGATAGAGTTGTGCGCAGGTAACGATAATAGGATAACATACGTCCCCACAGGCACCTGGAAATCACCCTCAGCTTAATATAATCGTCTGGTGTCAGCAGTAATAAAATACGATTAGTGATCCGAGCACTGATAGGCCTAATGTTACCAGCATTGCCACTCTCAGGCTCGTAGGATTTAAACTCAACTGAATTAACTATGAGAAGGCAGATGAAATAAAATACTGGAAAAGAATGAATACAAAAATGAGAGCGTTTTCTTGCTTAGCTAAACAATACCAGAGCCACAATGCAGGTAATGGAGTAAGGCATTAGGTTCCAGGTAACGCTACTGAATTCAGTTTCTTGGAACTTATAGTCCCTCTCTCTCTCTCTCTCTCTCTCTCTCTCTCTCTCTCTCTCTCTCTCTCTCTCAAACATTTACTTTTGTGCTCTTAACATAATACCTCATCATTCTTCCTAACGCCTTCCCACCTCCTCCCCCTCCACTGCACACTTTCTTTATTACCCAGATGGGATGTGGGAGGGGAGGAGGAAGGGGCGACTTTCCTTGTTGCACACATTTCGTTGTCTCTGTTGCCCACCCTCTCCACCTCCTTCCTCATCTCTCTCTCTCTCTCTCTCTCTCTCTCTCTCTCTCTCTCTCTCTCTCTCTCTCTCTCTCTCCTCCAGCGTCACTTTAACTCTCACTTACTCTAACTCTCGTCCTATTCTTTTTCCTTCTCGCCAGTGTAGTTAGTTTAGTTAATTATCCCCTCTCCTTACCTTATTTGTTCACTTTTTTCCCCATCTCTCTCCCCGTCCCTTGTTTCCCAGTATTTAAGCTCCTAATGATCCCCACACGTCACTTTTTACAGCAGCGTGGAGTATTTTGCATTGTATTCTCGTGGAGATTTCGTACCACTATCTTCCTTTGTAGTTGATTTTTCAGTTTACATATTCATAGTTTCTTCTCTGCTCTCTGTGCTGTATTTTTTTCTGTCGTAATACTTTCCATCAATACTACACAAGGTGATACGGTGTTAAGTTGTGTTAGACAAAATAAACGGGTAAAATAAAGGTGCTTCGAAGTCCTCATGTTTAGGGAGAAAACAATTTTACATTATCCCCATCTCCATCTCCACCCCTTTCATTTCACATCTTTTTAACACTTCATTCAACATTTCATTCGCTTTTCCACCATATTATTTTTTAATTACATCACGATAAGCAAAAGCTTCAATTCAGTTTGCCGTTGTTCGCTTCAGCATCAGGGAGGTTCAGTTGGTCGACAAAGCAGCAACTTTTCCTTCCTTACATTTTAGTGATGATCATTTGAATATTTTAGTTTGTTTATTACAGCTTTGAGTATACAGTAGTTGTCTACTGGGTTAAGGTGCTCCAGCCGCCACTCGGCGGTTGACGATTAGTCACCCTGCCCTTAAATGTTTGGATTGAGTTCCCTAGACCAGTTATAATACGCTGCTGATGAATAGGTGTTATAATGGACAAGATGACAAGGAAAAAAAATCGCCATTATATCAGATTTTTTAAAAGTGCTAGTATGACAATAAAAATTAAAGGAATATGTGTTAAAGACGCTATCATTTTTCCGTAATATATTTACAAGGTTTGGAATAACATTAAACCCCAGCATTAACACTTTCATGCTCGTATAACGCAACTTTTACATATTAGAAATCATTGGTTGTCAGTTAAAACAGACTACTAGAGTTGTCCCGATCATGTTATAGCTAAAGCCATATTATTTCGTTCAGCTTTGATCACCCTCATAGTGAAGAGGTTATTGAAGATTATACTTTACACCTCCAGCAAAGTAGCCTTTCCCAGGGAGATTAATATGGTTTGGATATAACAAAAATAACACAATGAAAAAAGGTTTATATTTTCAGTACGCCAATCTCTCTCTCTCTCTCTCTCTCTCGTTATATAATTATGCAGTCTACGCCGCCATCAGCATAAGACATAAGCAACACCCGAGAAAACAACAGGATGAAATATGCAAACCAGTTTTTCAGGGAGGACGTACGAAAAAGCCTATTATGTCCACCATGAATACACCCCGAGAATTAACCCTTGCAACTTCTTAGTGCTTGCCTTCAACGGACTGAAGATGCTGAGAATAAACTGAGACAGACAGACAGACAGGCAGGCAGACAGGCAGGCAGGCAGGCAGGCGGACAGACAGATGGACAGAGACAGAAAGACAGGCAGACAGACAAAAATTATGTACAGAGGGAATAAAGAGGAGAAAATAGGAAAAATTGAGAAGTTTGAGGGAAAATGTAGACCCAAGAAGGAAAAAGGAGGTGAGGAAGGAGAACCTGACAAAGAGGTAGGGAAAGAAACAGAAATCTTTGGGAGGAAATGAAATCCTCGGGAGAAAATGAAGACTTTGGTAAGAAGCAGAGCTGGGAAATGTGGGGGCTGAGACAACGACCGAAAGAAAAGAATATGATGGGTGAGGAGGGATGTTAGAATAAGGGAGAAAGAGGGTAAAACGGTAAAGGTGTAGGGGTCCGAAGCTACTATAATATAGTTCTTTATACATCATATATTATTAGCCTACTTTTCTTCATGGTCCTGCACGACTGGAAAGCAGTCACATCTTGGTTATGTAAGTTCATCACTCAGACTGGGGCGTTTTGACCCCTAGACCAACAGGCGCGTGACAGAAGACGGGAATGGAGAACAACAAGACATATATAAATATATCCGGTTCATGTCTTCCTTATTTGTTGGCCAGCTCCACGCTGCTCTTATGTATTAGTCGCTTTTTCTTTCTGGTAGTCTTTCTTGTATTCTTATTTAGCCCTCTTAGGTGCAGATGGTTTGAGTTGTTAGACTGTTTAACAACCTGAAAAGCGCACCATGACACGAATCGGGTAAAAAAAAAACATACCAAAATATTACACACATCCACGGGAAACTTGTGTCCTCCTTTGTTTGACATGATGTGCATCATGGTGCGTTGTACAGGATGGTATCAAATGACTCAATTGGAGTCTGTGCATGAAAGGGTTAATTGTGGCAGGCACTTCTACCCTTTAGAATTAACCAATTCCGACTAAACCTGGAAACAATGACAAGCCTATGACCTAGTTGTGTCTGCGAGGTTTTGGTTGCTAGGTAATTATTCGTTGCCTAGCAACGGCCAAAAAACCGCTTTTTTCTTGTTTAATTTTTTCAGGCATTTCTACCCTTTAGAATTAACGATTCCGATCAGACATGGTCACAATGACCAGTCTATGACTTAGATGTTTCTGCAAGGTTTTGGTTCCTAGGCAAATACTAATTGCGTAGTAATGGCCGAAAAACCGCTTTTTTGTACTTTTCACGTTTTGAGCTATAGAAGCATTACTAATGGGCGTAGGAAACCCTGATTTCTTTAGGCGTAATCTTGATGTCAGTCCATATCGGAATTCCTCCATCCATTTTTCCCCTCTCTCCTCTAGTTTTCGAGTGGCAACCCTACAAAGGTTGGCCTCAGCGTCCATAGCAATCTTGTTTAATTGTGGCAGGCACTTCTACCCTCCAAAATTAACCGATTCTGACCTAACGTGGACACAATGATCTGCCTATGACCTAACTGTGTCTGCAAAGTTTTGGTTGCTAGGCAACTACTCATTGCCTAGCAACGGCCCCCTTAGCCCCTCCGTGGCCATGGGTCCAGAAATTGTCGGGACGCAATGGCCAGCCACGGCATCATTTTTTCAGATTTCGAAAATCGATTTTTTTTCTTAACAAATTGAAGAGAAACGTCTGGCACACATGATAATGCAATTGTTAGCTTCCTTAGCTCATCCTGTGCCTCACAGTTAATGGCAAAAAATGTCGCAAAATGACTGTGTGCGCGCCGCCGAAAAATGTGCAGGGCAAACATCGCACTAAGAAATATCCATATTTTCACCCCTCAAAAAAAAAAAAAAATTCGTGATGCTGAAATAATTTGAGAAGACTAGATCTGTGTATTACGAACAGAATCAGTACATACTATGGGAGGATTCATTTAAAAACATTTTTCTTTTTTCAAATTTTTTGATGTTTATTGCGTTTATGCACGTAACGAGTTAGTGTTTCTGTCGTCTGGGTGGTTTAGTTTGTGCTGAAAGAGAGGCAAACGATGGTATTTTTAGACTCTAAGCAGATAAGGTCCTCTTTTACTTATACAGGTTGAACAGCAGTGGCTAAAATTTGATAGGCTCGCTTAGAGCTAGCCATCATTGTCTGCTGGTCTGTCCATCTAGTAATGACCCACACATTTCGGTTAAATCATTGGTTGATATACAAACACTGATTACTGTTTAGCCATTTCAGTTCGATGATGCATTTTCCATTTTAATCTCACGACATTCTGAAGATTATATTCAGCTTAGAAAGTTTGCAAATTAAAGGGGTAGGAGATGGTTGTCATTCATCCATTCACCACTAGTGGACACCTCTATTAAACTGAAATCGTCTGGAGATCTGAATCAGTATCATTTCATAATTATTAGTTCACTTGTAGCGCTAGACTTCTTCCTAAGGGAGCGTGATGATCAGAATTAATGCATCTTCATGCCAGCAAAGTACAAATGGGAAAGAGACGTTTGTAAGAAGAGCGATTTGTGTGAAAGTCGAAGTGTTGTAGTTTGGCATCTCTTCATCAAGCCTCGGAGTCCCCAGGGGGGGGGACCATAAATGCCCCCACCATCCGCCCCTCTCCCGATGACGACTCGAGGTGCCTGGAACCACTGTCTGACTCTCTTCTTCTTCATTTCTGCAACATTCGCGGTCTTTCCTCTAACTTTCGCTCTGTTGAGCACCACCTCTCCTCCTCTAAACCTCACCTTCTTTTTCTAACGGAGACTCAGCTGTCTGAGGCAACTGACAGCAAACCCTTTTCTGTATCCTCCTACTTTCTCTATACTCATTTCAAAGCCTGTTGTGTATATATACGCAACAACTTATCTTGTTCTCGTCTTCCTGAACTTGATTCTTCTGAATTCTCTACACTCTGGCTTCGGCTTTCCTGTCATTCTCTGACTGAATATATCTGTGCTGTTCCTTATCCCCTAATTCTACTGACTATCAAAAATTCTTCAACTATCTTACTTCTACAATGGAACACATTCTATCCATTTCTCCTTTCTCTGAAATCTCCATTCTAGGAGATTTCAATGTTCACCACCACCTTTGGCTCTCCTCTCCTTTCACGGATCCACCTGGTGAACATGCCTACATCTTTTCTATCCTTAATGACCTAGAGCAGCTTGTACAGCACCCTACCCGTATCCCTGACCGCCTTGGAGAGAGCTCCAACATACTTGACCTCTTCCTCACAACTAATCCTTCTGCTTACTCTGTTAATCTTTTCTTTCCGTTGGGCTCCTCTGATCACAACCTAATTACCTTAACCTGTCTTATCACTCTGGTATGGCCTGTGGACCCTCCAGGGAAACGTCGTCTGTGGCATTTTGGAGCTGCGTACTGGGAGGCCCTCAGGCAGTACTTCTTTGATTTTCCCTGGAATGATTATTGCTTCCATGGCCGGGAGCCATCTGAGTGTGCCTTGCTCATTACGGAGGTTATTCTCTCGGGCATGGAAGCATACATTCCTTTCTCATATCCTTTGACTAATGCAAGAAAGCCTTGGTTTAATCACATTTGTTCTAATGCTGTCCGCAACAAGGAGAGGGCCTACAAAAGGTACCGGAGCCAACCCACCCCTGAATCACATCATCTTTACGTTTCTGCCTGGAATTATGCTAAGTCTGTTCTTCGCTCTACTAAAAATAATTTCATCCATACTAAATGCTCTCAACTCTCCAAAACGAATTCTTCCCGCTCCTTCCGGCACCTTGCCAAAAATCTTTCTAACAACTTTACCTCATCATCCTTCCCTCCCCTTTTCTACTCTGATGATTCTGTAGCTATTTCTTCTGCAGATAAAGCGGATCTCTTCGCACAGACTTTCTCCTCCAACTGCACCTTAGACGATTCCGGTGCTGTTCCTCCATCACCTCCCCCCTCTGACTTCCTCATGGCTGACATTAAAATTTTTTCAGTTGATGTATTTTCTGCCATCACTGGCCTCAGTACTAATAAGGCATATGGGCCTGATGGGGTCCCTCCTGTTGTTCTCAAGAACTGTGCTTCTGTGCTTACATCCTACCTAGGCAAACTCTTTTGCCTTTGTCTGTCAACTTGTACCTTTCCTTCTTGTTGGAAGTTTGCTCTCATTCAGCCAGTCCCAAAGAAGGGTGACCACTCCCAACCCTCCAACTATCGTCCAATTGCTTTATCGTCCTGTATTTCAAAAGTTTTCGAGTCAATTCTCAATAGAAAAATTTTAAGGCATCTTTCCTATCACAACCTTCTTTCCGATCGTCAGTATGGGTTCCGTCAGGGACGCTCCATTGGCGATCTTCTCACCTACCTTTCAGACTCCTGGTCATCCTCCTTTCGGGACTTTGGTGAAAGCTTTGCCATTGCACTTGACATCTCAAAGGCTTTCGATCGAGTCTGGCATAAATCTTTAATTTCCAAACTGCCCTCCTACGGTTTCTATCTTTCTATCTGTGCCTTCATCGCTAGCTTCCTTTCTGGTCGTTCTATAGCCGCTGGTGTAGACGGCCATCGTCCTTCTCCTAGATCTGTCAACGGTGGTGTTCCTTAGGGCTCTGTCCTATCACCAACTCTCTTCCTTTTATTCATCAATGATCTTCTAAGCTGTACATCTAACCCTATCCACTCATACGCTGAGGACTCCACCCTTCACTTTTCCATTCGGTTCCCGCAACGCCCATCTCAACAGTTACTTCAACAAACAAGGGATGAGGCTATGGCACACCTAATGTCTGACTTGGCTCGTATCTCTGACTGGGGTAAAAATAATATGGTTGTTTTTAATGC
Organism: Coenobita brevimanus; assembly: GCF_032717465.1. Classification (NCBI taxonomy): domain Eukaryota; kingdom Metazoa; phylum Arthropoda; class Malacostraca; order Decapoda; family Coenobitidae; genus Coenobita; species Coenobita brevimanus. Next base: position 26,986,079 of record NC_136976.1, on the reverse strand, counting down.
ATCTAAGACTCAGTTCTTATACTTATCAACCCGACAAAGTCTTCCACAGGTATACCCACTAATGTTTAATAATATTCAGCTTAATCCTGCATCATCCTTGAACATGCTTGGGGTTTCATTTACTCGAGACTTATCTTGGAAAGATCATATTGCATCTCTTGTAAAATCTGCTTCCAAGAGATTGGGTGTGCTAAGCCGACTCCGCTCTTTCTTTATCCCTGCACAATTGTTGACTCTATACAGGGGTTTTATCCGCCCTTGTGTGGAGTACAACTCTCATGTGTGAGGATGCTCCCCACATACAGCTCTTCTCAATAGGGTGGAGTCAAAGGCTTTTCGTCTCATTAACTCTCCTCCTCTTACTGACTCCCTTCAACCTCTGTCTCTTCGCCGCACTGTTGCATCTTTATCTCTTTTCTATCGCTACTTTAATGGTCACTGCTCCTCTGACCTGTCTGCTTGCATTCCTCCACCTCTACGATGGGCGCGTAGCACCCGTCTGGCGGCAAACTCACATCCCTTTTCTGTCCAACTCTCTAATGCAAGAGTTAACCGTTACTCCCAGGCTTTCATTTATGCAACAGGTCAGCTCTGGAACTGTCTCCCTCTGTCTGTATTTCCTGCTGCCTATGATCTCCAGTCTTTCAAACGCAGTGTGTCCAGGCATCTCAAAATGATCGGATCTTGAATTTGGCTGTCTATTGTATTTTGTTTTTCTCTTGGAGGGAACTGTTACTGCGGGCTCTTGGCCTTTGGTTCCTTCTTCCTCGCATTAAAAAAAATATATATATATATTATAATCTGTATATACCATCGGATACAACGGGCAGCCTGCGAGTATATGGAAACGTGATTCGGCATCCTACAAGCACCCACCGCTTACTGTACTTTGCATCCACCACACAATCTACATGTTTTCTCTCCTGGATTGTCTCGCCCTCACACTGGCCGTACTCCAGTGGTGTAGCCTGGCGTAAGAAGAGTAGGGGTGGGGAGCCATAATTGAAAAATTTCATATTTTAAAGACGAAAGAGTTTGCGCTGTAACGTAACTGTAATATTCACATTGACACTGCAAGGGCACGTATATCAATGTTATTTTTATTTATTTATTTTTTTTTAGGTAAAACTTACATTGCTTCATCTGGAGCGTAGTGTCCGGGCCTAGGCTGATTATTCCAGATATTTAAATCAAGAATATTCAGTCGCTAACCCCTGAGTGGAATAACGTGACCGGTAAAATCATATGTGCCAAATTAAGTTCGAGTGCCTTAATTCACAAGACCACCAGGCATACCTTTTTAACATGCATTAATGTCATTACAGGGACTGTATGAAATAACTTACTGTTTATTTATAATGCCTTCAATACGATTTTATTCAGCTTAGGAAAGTCCTTGGATAATAAATGGTAAGTGAATGATACACATAATCCTTCAACCTCGAAAAGTCAAACTAAAGCAATATGTAATCGTCTGGAGGTAACAAGAATACAACAGAAGGATGTCATCGTATTAAATGTGATAAACGTGTTAAACCCATTTTACAAAATGAGGGTACAGTTCCAGACAATAATATTGCATTAATTGTTTGTCAGACAGTTATTAAACTTTTAATCATCATAAAAGTTAGTTGAGCTCTGCATGTCGTAATACTGGGTTTTAAAAGTCACTCATTGCTGTTTCGTTGCTGAAAGTAATAAAATGAAATAGTATTTATACCTACCTCTGTAGCAGATAAAATCTATACGTTCATTTACATGACAAAAAAATGATTCACCTAATCATAATGCACAAAGTCTTAACCCGAAATATAACAAACAGTGAACAGTCTATGAAAACATTGTTATAGATTCAGACACACACACACACACACACACACACACACACACACACACACACACACACACACACACACACACACACACACACGAGAAATACAAAACAAATTAAAGCAAACAATGTAAAGGACGAGATCATACTAGTGGAACAAAAGAAAAGAGTGGAAGAGAGCACGTGAGGGTGGGTAGGGAGGAGAACTGATGATAAACTGATAGGAGAGAGAGAGAGAGAGAGAGAGAGAGAGAGAGAGAGAGAGAGAGAGAGAGAGAGAGAGAGAGAGAGAGAGAGAGAGAGAGAGAGAGAGAGAGAGAGAGAGAGAGAGAGAGAGAGAGAGAGAGAGATGTACAGGTTAGTATATCTTATTATGCAATAATGACCCTTCATGCAGTTTGCGATTACCTCATTAATGTTATAAGTATCATCAGCTGTCTCATTTAACCCTCTGGAGCCCAGTGTCCACAGTACTGGACAGAACTGGGAATTTTCAAACCTTAATAAAGTAGGGAACCCTCGGGTAGGGACCTATGAGCTTGGCGACTATGAGCCGATAGGCGGAGGGCGGTACGCTTAGGACCCTCCCGGAACAGTGCCTCGTCCAGCATCCCTGGGATCCAATGGGATATTGGTAGACAATAAACGAGTCAAAACATCTACAGCAGGGGTCGGCAACCTTTGATGGACTGGGAACCGGAACTGCTCTGTTACTCAGCTGGCAGGACAGATGTTTTGAACTTGTTAAAGACTACACCCCCAACCTCCAGTAATAATAATAATGATAATAATAATAATAATAATCATCATCATCATCATCTAATCCTGTGTTGCCTCATGAAGAGCGTAGGAGCCCGGGGCTAGGCAAGTTGGTCCTAACATTTAAGATGAGAGTGACCAGCGTCACTCATCCCTGAGTGGCATTACGTGAGCAGTAAACCCCAACCACCCCTTGGATATAAACCTACACTGGCTTAATCCGACTGGAGTGCCTTAATTACCCACTAAACCACCAGACTGTGTTACCACCCAGCGTAGTAAATAGTTTCCTGATGTACAGGAAACCATTTGGCTTGTCACTTAGTGTAAAGTCACCCATAGGCAGAAGAAAGAGGAAAGAATGAAGGAAAAAAAGACAGAAGAGGAAGGAGGGAAAGAAGGAAGGAAGAGAGGAAAGGACAATCACATGAGTGCACCATTACATCGACTGAGTGGATGGTGAGCGCCCCCACCTAGTAATAATAATAATAATAATAATAATAATAATAATAATAGTAGTAGTAGTAGTAGTAGTAGTTGTAGTAGTAGTAGTGGTGGTAGTAGTAACAGTAGTAGTAGTAGTAGTAGTAGTAGTAGTAGTAATAATAATAATAATAATAATAATAAGAAGAAGAAGAAGAAGAAGAAAAACTAGAATGGAACTTAGTAGAGCGCATACCTCCGTCAAAGCCCAACATGCAGTTCCTTTTAATTCAATCATGTCCTATATGTTACCGTACGGCAGCTGGAAAAAGACTCCCCCCCCAAAAAAAAAAGCATGTTTAAATCCGCTAGACCCGGAATTTTATATGGATCCGCACCAAACTGTACATATTCGTAGATATCAACATTCTAAATATGCTTTTTTTTTTCTTTTTTCTTCAAGATCCATGCAATATTCTCTGAATAATTTACGAAAATGTCGAAAAACGCCCTATCTCGCAATGTTCTTGAATGTGAAAAAAAAATTCCTGGATCCGCACCTTTATCCGGATCCGCACCAAAATTTAATGGAGTCTATTCTGGGCCAAGGCCCAATCTTATACCAAGTTTCGTGGATATCCGCCTAGTAGTTTTTGTGTAATCTTACTCACTAACCAACCAACAAGCAAACAAATGGACAGGAGTGATAACAACCTCCTTGGCGGAGGTAATAATAATAATAGTAATAATAATGATATGATGATGATGATGATGATTACGATGATGATGATGATGATGATGATGATGATGGTGATGATGATGATGATGATGATGATGATGATGATCATCATCATCATCATCATCATCTTATTATTATTATTATGATGATGATGATGATCTATCTATTTATATACCTAGGCTGCTTCCCCCAAGGAAAGGGAGGTAGCCGAGACAGGACGACACACTCCCCATTTACTCATCCATTCAAACACATTCATTCGCATCTTAGCCCCAAAGGGGAGAACGGACAGATCTTCACCGCACCACACCGCACAAGGGTCAACTGCGCAATGCAATCAGTGACATCCGCAGCAGGGCCCGACAGCAGAGCTGGTTTACCCCTGCCACATCATAACAGACTCATCCCCTTACCCGCACCTGACCTGAAATAGCTGATCAGACCAAATGCGGGAGAATATCCCCTCAGGGCTGCGTCATCACTTATTCATTCACAATTTCTCTCCATTTATTTCTGTCACGCACAGCCACTCTTCCTTGCTCAACAGACATCCCTCTCGCATCCAGTGCTCTCTTCACACTGTCCATCCATCTTATTCGTGGTCTTCCTCTCAGCCTTACACATCTCACATCAGATCTAGTTATCTTTTTCACCAATCGCTCATTATCCATTCTCTCCATATGCCCAAACCATCGCAACACCCTCTGCTCAACTCTACCAGCCATCTCCCGAACAACTCCAGTTCTCCTTCGCACTTCATCATTCCTCACTCGATCCATATGCGTCACTCCACACATACTCCTCAGACACCTCATCTCCATTACATTCAATCTTTTCCTCTCTGCTACACCCATATTCCATGTTTCAGCCCCATATAATGCAGTCGGTACCACAACACCCTCATACAGCCTTCTCTTTACATCCATTCTAAGCGAACGACATCTAAACACTTTTTTCATTCCTCCCAGCACCTTTCCTACTTCATTTATTCTAAACTTCACTTCTGCATCTATTCTTCCATCCACAGCAACATGTGACCCTAGATATTTAAAACACTCTACCTCCTCAAGCAACTCGCCATTCAAAATTATATTCATCCCCCTACCATCTACCAACCTTGTACACTTCATCACTTTACTCTTATTCTCATTTACTTTCAATTTCCTCCTTTCACACACTCTTCCAAACTCCTCTGCCAACTGTCTCAATCTCTCCTCTGAATCAGCCACCAGTGCAGTATCATCTGCAAACAACAGCTGCTTCAGATTCCACTCTCCACCATCAACATTCACCAGACTCAGACCTCCACCTACGAATAAAATTCTTGCATTCACCTCCTTTACAACACCATCCATGTAAATATTAAACAACCAAGGCGACATCACACATCCCTGTCGCAGCCCCACTCTCACAGGAAACCAATCACTCACAGCATTTCCCACTCTTACACACGCTCTACTATTTACATAAAAACTTTTCACCCCTTTTAGTGACCTACCATCAAGTCCATACAATCTTAAAACAGTCCACAAAGCCTCCCTATCAATTCTATCATACGCTTTCTCTAAATCCATAAGTGCCCAAAACGCATCCTTGCCTTTCGCTAAATACTTTTCACACACTTGTCTCACCGCAGACACCTGATCCACGCATCCCCTCCCTCTCCTAAAGCCACACTGCTCATCACCAATCACTCCCTCTGTACCCTCTCTAACTCTCATAATTAACACTCTACCATACACCTTACCTACAACACTCAACAGACTTATACCCCTAAAGCTAGTACATTCATACTTATCACCCTTGCCTTTATACAACGGGACCACACAAGCACTTGCCCAGTCAACTGGCACCATACCTTTCACAAAGCACACATTCAACAATCTTACTAACCAGTTAACAATAGTCACTCCACCACCCTTCAGGCATTCCACAGCACACCCATCCATACCTGCAGCTTTCCCTGTTTTCATCTCCTTTACTGCCTTCTCCACTTCCTCCTTCGTGATCAAAGAATCATTCAACTCTCCCAACACATTTATTCCTTGCACCCTTCCATCCGCCACAATCTCAGCCACCCTTTCCTCCTCTACATTTAACAATCTTTCAAAATACTCTGCCCATCTCTTCCTTACTGCATCCATCTCAATTAACATCCTTCCATCCTCTGCTTTTACTCGTTCTTCCTTCCCAGATTCTCCTTTTCGCACCCTTTTCACCTCCTTCCAAAACATTTTCTTATTCTGTTGAAAATTCTCTGTCAGCCGCCTACCCCACATCTCATCTGCTGCCACTTTAGCATCATGCACAGCCCTTCTCGCCCTATTCCTCTTTTCCTTATACCTCTCATATGACATCTCATCCTTCCTCTGCAGCCACACTTCATATGCACGTCTCTTCTCAGCCACAGCCATACTTACTTCCTCACACCACCATTCACTTCCTTTTCTTACACCACCATCCACACGTCTCACACCACACACCTCTCCTGCATGCCCCACCACAGCACTCTCAAATAACTGCCATTCCTCCTCCACACTGCCATTTTCCTGATCTTTCACTGCGTTCCACTCATCTTTCAATGATTATTATTATTATTATCATTACTACTACTACTACTACTACTACTACTACTATTACTGATGCTACTACTACTGCTGCTACTACTAGTACTACTACCACTATTATTATTATTATTATTATTATTATTATTATTATTATTATTATTATTATTATTATTATTATTATTGGAGGTTGGGGGTGTAGTCTTTAACAAGTTCAAAACAACTGTCCTGCCAGCTTAGTAACAGCAGTTTCGGTCCCCAGTCCATCAAAGGTTGCCGACCCCTGCTGTAGATGTTTTGACTCGTTTGTAGTCTACCAATATATGCGACTGCTGATGAGACTTAACATAAGATTAATGTTGTACTGATCGACTGCAAGAAGGGTCACTAATGCATAATATTGCTATTTTTGATAATGCTTAATTTTCCCCAAGAACGTGATGCTCAGCAGTCATACTTTCATCTGGCACCCTGTTGTTCAGTACTACAAAGTGAACAGGGACAAGGAGGAAACAAACTTCGCCCAACAAAGTGACCGGCCTGTAGATGGAATGAAATCGTTTTTTTAACGCTTCAGGCACACGTTCTGATGAAAGTGTTCGGCTTACAGAGACACACCAAGCTGTAAAAGGGTTAATGGAAACCGTTCCTTCTCCGGTCACCACAAATGGTCACTTCAGAGCTTAGCAGAACTGATCAGACGTAGCTTAGCAGAAATGATTACATGTAGCAGGAATAATATAAAATATTTGTGTAGGACTACATAATAGATAGATAGATAAATAGATAGATAGAGAGACAGATAGAAGCAGGGAGTCAGATGATGAGAAGGTGTTGTGTCTGCGAGAATCGAGCAGTGCTAAACATGCTTACACACTCTTAACACTGAGGAAAGCTGACGACAGCGGCCAGTAAGGAGATGATGCAGTTAGCTGTCAGCAGTCCTCTCGTGAACAAAGATCTAGTCCACCCACGAGGAACACACGTGACACACCCCTGCTACACCAGATTTTAGGAAAGAGAGAGTAGAAGGAGACAAGCGACCCTAGAGAGAGGTCGAGACGGAGATTAGCCTTAGAACAGAGAGAGAGAGAGATAGCGAGACAGGGAGGTAGCTACCCGGGACTTATACTCGTTCCGTGTGTTTAATATTTCCAAGACAAATAAAAATAGTCCCATACTATTCTTTACCTCTCCTGTCACTACATGACATTTGGTGGGGAAGCTACTACAAGATATAAAAGCCGCTCGACCACAAGTCTAAAATATACTTCTCTACAAGTAACTACAAAGTCTTTATGACATTTGCACGATGCTGAGGAACTTAACAAATAGGTTAAATACCTGAATAAATATTATCTACTATTGTTATGATAAAAAACGCAATTCTCTGCGCTTAAACTTTTTTTTTTTTTTTTTTTTGCTGGTATGACGTAAATTCGTAATCCTCTGCTTAGATGAATTATCTGTTTCTTGTTTGTTCTACGTTTGTGCTTTTATCTTCCTATTCAGCATGCATCATACATACCGTACATCATCTAATCCCTTGTTTCCCCACGAGGAGCGTAGGAGCCCGAGGCTAGGTAAGTTGATCCTGACCATGAGACAATCATCCGTGAAAGTCATTACGTGAGCAATAAGCCCCGGCCACCCCTTGGATATAAACCTACGCAGGCTCATTGAGACCTTCTTATAATAATTAATTAACAGGATATTGATGGTGATCATGATGATGATGGTGATGATGATGATGATGATGATGACGACGATGATGATTACCTTCTTTACAGCACCTGAAACGTTACCTTCCAACATTATAATTCCGTCCGAATTCTCGCCACGACATTTGCTGCTGCTTCAGTGTGTTTTTCCCTTGCGTATTAATTTTCCTGTCTGCAATTATCTTGTGCTAAGTTTTGTTTCCTAAACTGTCCAAGTTTCAGCCAACGCCCCTGAGGTTGCCCAAACGCTCACCTCTGCCGGTGAAAGGGTCCAAGTTTGTGTCTTGGCCCTCATCCCTGAAGTTAGCCGTAATTTTAGTACCTCCCCCACCCCCAGCTAGCCTGAATATGCATGATTGTGCTTGGAGCTTCCGTTCCCGTGCCCAAAATCACATCTCCGGTGTCTGTTTCTCCTCGCCTGAAGTAGGATACGAATTGTCAGGGGGTTACTTGCGTGTGGAAGTTTGATAATTAAACTTTCGCTCTTTATGCCTACCTCACGCCTTCGTGACATACCAAAATGGGGTTCCAACCGCTACAGAGTGTACAAAACAATATATATATATATATATATATATAGATAGATAATAATATATATATATATATATATATATATATATATATATATATATATATATATATATATATATATATATATATATATATATATATATATATATATATATATATATATATATATATATATATATATATATATATATATATATATATATATATATATATTATTTTTGCAGATCTAGGCATAGTCATTGTAATCCGTTCACTCAGGACAAGCAGTCTTCCAACATGCCTCACACTTTCACATGCCACCCCACTGGCGGTGCTATGAGCCATTCATATGTAAATACATGCAAAAGGTGTCTCATTCAAGAGAGATGTTAAGGTATTTGTGGTGATGAATTTATGATGTGATGGTGGGTCTCGCAAAAGATCAATCAAGTCTTTTTTAACGACATTCAATCAAGAAACTGTTCTGTTTCATGCTTCATTCTATCATTGACCTCACATTCTTCCAGGCAGCAATTCACTTCTTTAATCACTTGACCATCACCTTTGACGGGTCATCCAAACTGCCAAAATATTCACAGGAAAGCGTAAGACTGAGTTGCATGAAGTAAAGGGAGTTTTTGCCAAGCGAGAGAATTGTATTTTCTGAGAGAGCTTTTCCTGTCTCAGGTTTACCTGGGTACGTGGACGCAAATTTACAAAATCCAGCTATAAATTGTACCCTGTTTTCTTTAGGATGTATTCTACAGAGACATCTTTCAGTGAAAAAATATTGTGCAATCTCTCTCTCTCTCTCTCTCTCTCTCTCTAATGTCTGAGACTTTTTTACGATAACTTTCCTCTTTGCCGTCTTCCCTCAGTTGGCTTTTACTCTCCGTATATTCTGTCATATAATACTTCGTAACACCAACTTCTATCTATCTATCTATTGCCAGACGCCTCAATCCCGTTTGGGGTGGCCACAAACAAATCGCCTCCACGTCGCCCTGTCCCCCGCCATTTCACTGCCCCGCACCCAACTCACACCCCCCTCTCTCATATACCTCTCCACCCCATCCCTCCATCTCATCCTCGGCCTCCTCCTCCCTCTTCCCCCCTCCACCTCACTCACATACACTCTCTTCGTCAGTCTCTCACCCTCCATGCTCTCCACATGGCCAAACCACCTCAGTGTGTTCCTCATAACGCTTCCTATCACATCCACACCACAATGCTCCTTTATATTCTCATTTGTCAGCCTGTCTCTCCACGTGACTCCACAGGCTCCTCTTAAATAACTCATTTCCACTGCTCTCACTCTTGACTTGTGTCCTTCCAACAACGTCCAAGCTTCACTTCCATACCTTAGAGTTGGTATCACAATACTGTCATGTAGCAACTTTTTCACTTCCATGCTCACTTCCCTGTTTCTTATCACTGCTTTCAAAGAACCAGCAACCTTTCTTCCCTGCTGTACCCTTTCAAGCACTTCACCCTCCAAACCACCATCCTTACTCATCACACTACCCAAGTACTTAAACGCACTCACATTTTCCAATTCCTCACCATCCAACCTCGCTGTATATTCACTGACTTCATCTCTCTCAAAGACCATCACTTTACTCTTCCCTACATTCACCTTTAGATTCCGTTTCTTACACACTCTCCCAAACTCATCCACCAAACCTTGCAGCTCCCCTTCGTCTTCACTCAACAACACAATATCATCTGCAAACAACAGTACAGGGAGTTTCCAAACATCATCCTCTCTCACCAGGGCCACTCCAACATCCACTACCCTACCTTGTACCTCTTTTATTACCCCATCCATGTACAGATTGAACAACCATGGAGACATGACATATCCCTGTTTCAACCCAACTTTCAAAGAGAAAAATTCACTTAGTTCACCATTCACATGCACTGCAGCCTTAGCACCATCATACATACTCTTCACAGCATTCAACAACTTCCCGTCTACTCCATATATTCTTAATACTTTCCACAACCCTTGTCTATCCACCCTGTCATATGCTTTCTCCAAATCCATGAAAGCTGCATACAACTTCTTTCCCTTCTCTAGAAACTTTTCCACTAAAGATCTAAGAATGAATATCTGATCTACACAACCTCTTCCCTTCCTAAAGCCTCCCTGTTCTTCTCCAACTAATTCCTCTGTTCTTTCTCTAACTCTGTCAATAAATATCCTACCATACACTTTTCCTATTATACTAAGAAGACAAATGCCCCTATGATTACCACACACTTCTTTTTCCCCTTTTCCTTTGTACAAGGGAATAATTATACCTGACTTCCAATCCTCCGGGACTCTACCTTCCTCCCAGGCCAATCTGCACATCTTCCACATCCATTCTACTACTATCTCTCCCCCATGCTTCAGCATTTCACCACACACTCCATCAATTCCTGGGGCTTTCCCCAATTAAACTTTCTTCATTGCTTCCACAACTTCTCTCCTACTGATTTCTTCCTGTCTTCTCACCTCCTTCCTTCTCCCAGCCATTCCCCAGTCACTTATACTCGCATTACTTCCATCCTGTATGTTCAACAATTCCTTAAAGTGTTCTCTCCATCTGCTCACTTTTTCTCCCTCCTCCACTAGTAATCTACCATTTTTATCTTTCACTCCCCTGCTAACCTCACTTCCACCCTGTCTTACTCTCTTCATCTCTTTCCAGAACATTTTCTTACAGTCCCTCCACTTTACACTCAAATTCCTTCCAAATTCCTCATCCACTCTCTTCTTACTCTCTCTTACTAATCTTTTCATCTCTCTCTTTCTTTCTCCATAGAACTCTCTCGTCCGCCTCTCAACTTCTTCCATGCCCCGTTTCTCATCCATTCATTGTATGCTTTCTTCTTTTGTGCCACAGCCTGTCTCACCTCTTCAGTCCACCACGCTGTTCCTTGGACCCCCCTCCGTCTTCTCTTCCTCCCACACACCACATCACGTGCTGCACACATTTCTTCTGTAAATGTCCTACACACACCTTCCACGTCCCCCATCTGCTCCAGTTCATATTTGTCCAATCGTTCCTCCACTTCTCTCTTATACTCTGCCTTTTTCTCATCCTCATGTAACCTTTCCACGCTCCTTGCAACTACTCCTTCCTCTCGTCTTTCCCTTCTCTATTCCTCCATCTTACTTGGATCCTAATTCTGGCCACCACCAAGTATTGGTCAGAAAGTCCACTCCCCCAACCTCTATAAGCTCTTGCATCCATTACACATCTTCACATCCTTTCATCCACACACACATAATCAATCATTGCCTTCCTTTCATTCAGTTCACCACCCACCCTTCTCGCCATGTATACCTGTGGATCATGTTATGCCTGAAGACGGTATTGGCTATCACCAACCCCCTCCCAGCACAAATGTCCACTAACGCACTGCCTTTCTCATCTATCTCAGCAGGCATACCGCACTCACCAACTATTCCATCCACCTTCACATTCCCCACTTTAACATTCATATCACCGATCAAAAACACTCTCTCATTCCTTCCAGACTTTTCCATGCACACTTCCACATTTGTCCAGAACTCTTCTCTCATTTTCCTAGCACGATCTTGCGTTGGCGCATACACACACACAATCGCCCACATTTGTATTCCAACTTTCAACTTTACCCACACAATCCTTGACCCAACTGATCCATACTGTCTTTTACTTTTCTTCCATCTTTTACTCACAACTATACATACTCCTTCCTTTGCCCTCTCATTCTCACCTACTCCTGCACATATACCCCATCCATACTCCCATTCTCTCACACTTTCTCCTCTCCATTTTGTTTCAGTTATTCCACATACATCCACTTTCGCACCCTCAAGCACCTGGACAATCTCTCTCTCTTTCACCTCATCATTCGCTCCTCTTACATTCCATGTAGCCATTACCAAGTCCTTTGTCCGGTCCTGGGTCGTCATCGTTAGGTCAGTCCTTGTCTGAGGCTTTTTGTTTGTTTTTTTAGTTAGTTGTTTTCCGGGGAGGGGCACTAACCCTCCGCCAACCGTTTTAGTCGCCTTTTACGACAAGCAGGGATACTGGGGGAGTATTCTTGACAAACCCCTCTACCCCCAGGGGGGGTAGTGGGGGTTTCAAGATATATACTACATATCAGAATATGCTGAAGCTTGCCCTCGATAATACAGAAATGAATATAAAAGTACACTTAACATGCAAAACAGACCGCTGAGGAAGAAGTGCTACGAAACCTCCAGTGTGTGTAGCCAAATACTTCACCTTCCCTCTGATTCTCCATCCAGTCCAGCTAAATGGCATTGCCAACTTTAACTGTAAATCAGTATGCTAAATGTAAATCAACCTGCAAAGGAAGAGATAGCAGGAAAGCTTTACTAACGAGAATACGACCCATAGTACAGTATGCGCCTGCCAGCCTCCATCAGCTCTCCTGCCAAGCCCTGTTATCTCTAACATTGCGACGTCTAGGACATGACCTTGCCCCTAATTGCAGAGTTGGAGGCCTTAGATGCAGATGTGCTTCCCAGGCTTCAATATATTCATATTCATATTCATACAGGTGGTCTTGTGGTTAAAACGCCCAAGTCGGTGTGACGGCTTTGCATAGGTTATATTGTCACCAAGAGGTAAGTTAATGGTTTTCGGTCACGTAATGCCACGAAGGGCAGTGGACTGGTCATCAACACTTTAATGTACTTGATTATGGTAGCCTGGCTTCTAGTCGCTACACCTTGAAGGAGGTATCTGGCTTTAGTTGTATTCCTTGTAGTGGTGATTGCGGTTTTCACGGAGCAAAAAACAATAATAATAATAATCATAAGCCTTTGTAATAACGTACAGTGCGAAATTGGACAGCATATGCTTTGACGTGCGTATTGCCCCGCTGGCATTAGAGTGCCGTACCCTGTCCCGAAGAGACAATTTCTGGTGCACTTATAATCAATGTGTTTTTAATGCCAAATAGCTTTGAACAACCACTTAAGTACTGGTCTGTTTCTGTAAGATTATTTTGTCCCTCCCTGGATATTACAAACTGAACATACCGCATAAGTCTGGAAATAATCTGACCCGCCAAGACAAATACTTTTTTTTTTTTTATTAGCTGCTGCATTTTCTGGCATGTGCATGGTCTCTTGATCCTCGTTCCACATTCTGTTATTGTCTTTGTCCTCATATGATTAGCCTGCGTCCAGCATCTGTTTATGTCGACTTCAAGCTGCTTCTGACTTTAACTTTTACATCAGCTTCTAGTCCTATGTACCTACATCCAGTTGTGGCTTTATCTGTTTACATCCACTTCTGGCCACATGTATTTACACCCACCTCTGACATTTTCTGTGTGCATCCGTTATTGGTACTCATCTGTTTACATTCACCTCTGGCTGCATTATTTACTTCAGCATATATTCAGATCTTGCTTCATCCTTCGACATCTGCCTTTAGTGTCATATACTTACATCTATTTAGTTCCAACTCTGGACCCATCTTTTTACATATAACTCTACCTCCATCGATTTAAACGAAGTTCTGGTCTCATCTATTTACATACATCCATTACTCAGAACCGCCGTCTCCCCCACGTTCCTAATTACCTTATTATACTGATTATCGTGGAAGCCATCTCAGTCATGGAAGATGCGTGAATTAATCAGTATGGTTTATGTATATTCAAACGGCTTGCTCAATAAACTGCAGGACCGTATTCTAAATAGCAATTTAGGCTTCCCAGTGCCATTTTCGTAGTGATGTACAGTATTAAGCATATCGCACAGTCTGTATCCTCTTTTATACTACTTCGACAAGACAAACTATGGCGATACCAGAAATGTATTTTGCAAAAAAAAATTGTTAAATGTGCTACCATATTACCTACGTCACCTACAAGGCTGTACTGTACTCCTATTTGACTTTAAAATAATTCAAATGCTTCTTCCAGAGATATCTTTTGCACATCACACCTTAACAATTCCCATCTTTTTTGCCAGTGCAGATTCAGTTAATAATATATCTCATGTAAAGTTCTCATGAACTCTGTATTAATATTAAATGACACATATAACACACATGAAAAATAAAGACGTAAGATCGAAAAGAACAAGTTAACGTATAGACACCACTAAATTTGTAGTGCCACCCAGAATGCGGTCTAAAATCCCAAGAGTCCACATTCAGCCGCAGTCTTGGGTTTCTGATAGGTTTATTCAGGGTCCGTCCACCTCCATCAGTTCCGGCAATTAAATAAATCAGGAGGGAGAAGAGTGAGTTTGTGTGAGCGTGTCCGTACCAGGGAATGTTTTTGCTGGAACGCGGCGCTGGCCACTCAGGAACTGCGAGTATAAAAGTTTGTTTGTGTGGTTTGATGTGTGTATGCGTATTATATATATATATATATATATATATATATATATATATAGAGAGAGAGAGAGAGAGAGAGAGAGAGAGAGAGAGAGAGAGAGAAATCTATATAGATAGATAGATAGATAGATAGATAGACAGACAGATATATGTGTGTGTGTGTGTGTGTGTGTGTGTGTGTGTGTGTGTGTGTGGACTGGGTGCGAGATTCACTAACACGCATCGTGTCGAGTCCATTTTATTTCTTTTCGGCAGGGTGGACAAAGAGTTTAGAAAATTTCCATACCTCTTGCTGTTTCCCAGAAAAAAGAAATGAAATAATTATGAGGAACGTTTTAGGTTTGGAGGAGAAAAAGCGGTATAAGAGAAACCTCCCATATATCTTGTTCTTCCTTCAAATCAATTTCTGACTTAGAAGTGGAAGTTTATTTTATATTTGTATGTATCTCTGAAGGTCGTATTCCAAGTGGTAATGCCCACTTTTTAGCATCTCTTCCTTAACGGTTTTTTCTACTTAATACACTTCAACAACCTCTTTTGTCATTGGCGGAAACAATGTCGACAATGAGACAATATAAATAACTTACAAGGGAATGTTAATTGATCAGAAAAGGGGGAAATACGAGAATGGAACTTCCCATGTGAGTTCCTTTACATACGGGGAAGGTTTCCATTATATGCAGATTTCCAACTCTGCCTCTTAAGGGGTCACCCCTTCCTCACCTAATAAAATATTATCGGAAACAGTGAAAGGAGAACAGATAAGGCTTTGTTATGTACAGGTATGTTGTACAATGGACTCTCATCTGTAATGCAGTATTTGGAGAGCATGAACAACCAGTGATTCTTGGAGGGGTTAGCCCCCTCCCAAAGATAAAAACGATAAGAAATAGGAGAAAGTGAGCACAAGGATTTCAACGAAATCAACAAACATTTCTTAGGATTAGGTATGCAGTTTCCCTTTTTTTTTTTTTTTTTTAAATGCACAAGAAGAAACTGCACATCGACATTTGGAGAGAGTGACTCCTCCCAATTACTCCTAAGGGATCAGCTCCCTACCCCCCCAAAAAAAAAAAAATCAGAAATAAGAAAAAGATTTATGGGGTCAGTCTTCTCCCCCCCCCCAAAAAAAAAAAAAAAATATATTAAAAAAAAAAAAAAACATTTCCCGCGTGAATTCGTCTGATTACTCCGAAGATCTTTCACTATAGGTGATTTTCTAGCTATTATTTTTAGGGAGTAAGCCCACTCACCGAAGAAAAACTTCTCAAACTGTGAAAGGAGAGCAGATATAGCTCTGACATCATATTACACTGTTTACAATGGACTCTCACCCGTAATGCGATATCAGTAAAAATTATCAGAAGTAGTTGAAAGATCTGAAGGACATTTCCCTGGTGAGTTCGTTTGGCAACTGGGAAGGTCTTCCACTATATACAGTTTTCTAAGCATGAATTTTAGGGAGGTCACCCCTCCTCAGGGAATTAAAATCTCTAAGAACTTGTGAAAGGACTCCAGATATCTGTTACATGTTTGTACATGTTGTACACTGGGCTGTCATCAGCAAAGCGATATTTAGGGAGAATGAACCTTCCAGTGATTCTTGGGCGGTTAACCCCGCTCCCCAATATATATATATATATATATATATATATATATATATATATATATATATATATATATAAACTGAGCAAATGAGCACATGGGTTTCACAAAATTTCCATACATATAGTAGGATTGGGTAGGTTGTTATCATGTTTTTTTTTTTTTTGAGTACACAGAAACTGTACATCGACTTTAAATATATACATAAAAAAAAAGAAAGAAAGAAAAACACACTGCTGGATCAAGAACACCGGATAAGAAGTGATTTCTAGCAGAATTACCACAAGATTGAATCAACGCTGACTCATTACCAAATTCCTCAAAATGTTTTACCAAGCCCCTCTTTTCACTGAAACCATTCTATGATAACTCGTATGTATGATATTTAATGCTTATATATTGTTTAGTAAATAACAATGTTCCTAAATTACAGATAATCATTGACCTGTGGAAAATGGAGGGTTGAGGGTTTATGATTCTCTCGTCCCCACCACTCCCAAATCCGTGCCTGTTACAGTTTTGATGTAGTATTCCTCTCTGTCCAGGAGCTACAGCTACTGGGACAACTGGCAGTCGGTAAGACGATGGGGATGTATTTGTAAAGAATCTTAGCCAATTTCCTTGGCATACAAGTCTTCATAATACTTAGTTGTCATCACATATGGCTTTGTTTTTCGCATTATGTCACTTATTTACTCCGGGTTATTTGCGAAGTTTTTGGTAGCTGTATGAGTGAAGACAAACGTATATACAAACAACTTTATACAAAACTTAAACTGAGGAGAGTTTATAAATATGGACACAATTCTTCTTACAAAATATCGCCCCATTTCCTGAGCGAACACTTGCTGGATGGTGCAAGCTCAAAAGCTTAGAAGAGTTACCGTTCCAATCTGGTCCTTGTTCCGTTGTTTATTGCTGAACTTTTTATCTTTGCCATATTTGTTTGGATTACCGGGCATACCGATGGGAGGGCCCTGTCAATAGCTTTCGCCTCTTTTCTTCTTAATTTATTATATGCAAGAATTTGTTAGTATTTTCTCCAGACATTTATTCAGCCAAGGAGATCTCATTTTAACTCCTAGGTTTACGTATGGCCTTCATTAATTCCTTCATTCCGAGGATGTCTTCGTATCAGATTCTTGCTATCGCTGGACGAATTTATTCAGCGACTTGACAGTTGGACGGGGTAGAATGATAGTCTTCATAACTCCGTCACCCGGAGGACGTCTCTTTGATATCCGATTGTTGCTGCCTCAAGACTATTTAATTTAGCTTAGGATAGAGGAAATCCATTGGCTGAAGGAGTTAAATATCGTTCCTGAAGCCATGAGTAAAAAAACAGTCAACACATGAAATAAAAATAAAATAAATGAATAACGCAGTGAACAAGGTACATGGGCTTGAGGCAGGTTACCACAGTCCGGAACATTATGGGTAGGCAACCGACCCCCGTCCCCAGTAGTATTTTATGATCGAATGACTGTCTAACCAGATGTTAGGGATTCAAATGCAAATTCACACTGACTGGCGTTTAAAATCCATTAAGGCATCGAGCTTGCAAATGCATTATAAATGATTCAAACAACCACCTAATTAAAGTGATGTATTATTCTAGTTTATTGCCTCCATTTCCATTTAACCATTTCAGTTTACGCGAGACTGATCGAACTGGAGGAATTTCTTTCAATCTCCGCAGACTAAGTAGGCCGTTCTTTTGAGTTTACTAAAACCGTCTGAGAATAGCTTGACCATACAGAAAAAGCGTCATCGTACTGAAGTGTTTAATTCTTTTTGCCCGATTACATATTTTTATTATTTATTTGTTTTCTTCTTGCTGTTGTCTCCAAATGATTGTATTTCGCTTTAGGGAGATTTTTGAACCAGGGGGTCTTGAGCGTCGTACCAAAAGAGATCACAAGTAAGTTGGTATTATCGCAAGTAACAAGAGTAAAATAAGATAATACGGCATTGTTGTGAAGTGGATAAGAAGATTTCAACAATTTAAATACAATACCACAACCAATTCCACCCTGGGCCCACATGCGCCAACCAGAATAAAATATTGGGGATATAAATAAAGTTCTTTGTACTTCCGCTGCAGCAGAGGCGCCACCATCTTTCCTCTCCGACAGAATTATACTTGCAAATGTTTAATCATGCAGGACCGGGCCAGTTTCTTGCCGGCAGACATTTCATTAATCTCCAGCACCGACCTCTACGTAACACCCATACAACACCCATCCACTACACAACACCCACCCACCCATACACTACACAACACCCACCCACTACACAACACCCACCCATCCAATCACTACACAACACCTACCCATTCATCCACTACACAACACCCATCCATCCATTCACAACACAACACCTACCCATTCATCCACTACACAACATCCATCCTCCATCCACTGCAATATATCCACCCAGCCATCCACTACACAACGCCCATTCATTCATCCACTACACAACGCCCACTCACCCAAAGAAGTCACTACCTCGGGGGTAAGGTGGGGGAAGCGAATAAAAAGAAAATGTTTCCTGTCTGGCCCAGGTCTGTCACAACCTCTCCACCTTGTCGAGGGAAAAAAAAAAAAAAAAAGAGATAGGAAAATAACAAGAATGAGGGGAGGGGTATGATCTCTGTCCCTACCCAAATCTTCTAATGTTAGCACTTCCTCTCTTTTTCTGTCTTCCAGCCAACCTCGAGAGAGAGAGAGAGAGAGAGAGAGAGAGAGAGAGAGAGAGAGAGAGAGCGTCATGAAAAGGGAAAGAAAAAAAAACTTATCTGCCCCAGCCCACCCTCGGTTTCTTCTTCACGGTCCCATGAAAAAGAACAGGCATTGCCACGGGGGATTGAGAGAGAGAGAGAGAGAGAGAGAGAGAGAGAGAGAGAGAGAGAGAGAGAGAAAGTTCTTCCTTTTCCACTCTAATTATGCATTCATTTTCACTGCCTCCTCTCCCCCAATATATATATATATATATATATATATATATATATATATATATATATATATATATCTATATATATATATATATATATATATATACATAGAGAGAGAGAGAGAGAGAGAGAGAGAGAGAGAGAGAGAGAGAGACAGACAGACAGACAGACAGACAGACAGAGAGAGGTATATATATATATAGATGTATATATATATATCTATATATATATATATATATATATATATATATATATATATATATATATATATATATATATATATATATATATATATATATATATATATATATATGTGTGTGTGTGTGTGTGTGTGTTTCGAAGAAGAATTATATAATATTATCTCTCTTGTCCACCTCATCTTTTTCCTCACTACTTCCCTCCCTTCCACAGCCATGCCACAGGACTGAAAAAAAAAGAAAAAAAGTCAGTTTCTTCTCGATCTCTTCCTACCACCGTTATCTCCTCTGCTCCAGTTACCCGAGAGAAATGCTCTTCCAAAAGGTTTAAACAAAACAAAAAAATCTTGCTTGTTTATTTCAACTCTCTTTTCGTACAAATCTCCGTCATCTTCCTTCAAAAAATTATATCAGAGATAAATAAACCTGCTTGGGTGGAGGTAGAGGGATTTCAAAATAGGAATGGTCCTCCCTCTTCCCCCTCCCCCTGGAGATGGGGGGAAAGAATACATTCCCAGTATCCCTGCTTGTAAGAGGCGACTAAAAGGGGATTTTTTGTCTCCCATCTTTCTTTCCATACTCTTCTCATCTATTTCTTCTGCCTCTCTTCTTGATATTTCCGTTTCCTCTGGCCTTTATTTTCTCTCTATTCCCATCATTTCAGATATTTTTTTTTCTTGACATGCATAGTTGAAGTACCGTACTTCCAACTGACGCTGACCTTTGCTACCTTGCACTTCTTTCACGCCAAGACCACTTCATCGCTAGCCTTAGTGATATATAGACACGTTATGGTTTGGTGCTACTTATCCATTATTCTTTCCTTCCTTCCCTTTCCATCCCTCCCTCCTCCTAACACTCTCAGGGAAAATGACATTAAGAGGGAAGGGACGTGGGGGGAGACGTGAACAGAACATATGAAATTTCTGTCCTTCTACCCCAACTCTCACCGAGATTGCTCTCCACTATTCCAGTGATTAAAAAAAGTTAAAGCTTCCACCGGGAAGCAAGCTGAGAAAACAAGTACAAAAGTAGTTAAGAGAAGCTGAAACACAAGCCAGTGAGAGTGGAGCATCTTCCTTTCGAAAATGCAGACCGCGTTATTGACCGTCAGGACCACTTCGAAAACTGCTTCCACATCAAAAAATATAATTAATGAATCCACTCCCCTACTCAACCAAAGAAAAACTATTTTTCCTCGGATCTCGTGTAAAAAGATAAATAGTTAAATAAACATAGCTTTCTCACAATTGATCTCTTCCCGTCTTCCAAAATAATGGAAACGCAGTTAAGTTCCACGACGCAGAAGAATTTAATGAACTTTGGATGAAAGACGTACGAAATTTAAAACGGAATAAGTATCTCACAGGCATGTGTAAAGTGCATCTGAGGAGAAAATATATATATATATATATATATATATAGATATATATAGATAGATAGATAGATAGATATAGATAGATAGATATATATAGATAGATAGATAGATATATATATATATATAGATAGATAGATAGATATATATATATATATATATATATATATATATATATATATATATATATATATATATATATATATATATATATATATATATATATATATATATATATATATATATATATATATATATATATATCTATCTATATATATATATATCTATAACTATCTATCTATATATCTATATCTATCTATCTATCTATCTATCTATCTATCTATCTCTCTCTCTATATATATATATATGCTTAGGCTTGCAAGGATTAATCAGGAGTACCGGAGATTGAATATTGTGTGAATGACTGCGTTTCCCATTTCATTTGACGGATTGTTGATAGTTTTCTCACTTTGGCAGTCTTTCTTTCATTGTGTCTGGACCGTACCTTACCCCATCCTCAGGGACGGAAAAGAAGATGATGATGATGGTGATGGATGTTTCACAATTATATTAAAAATAGTGATCGCAGCACACCAGGTGGATGGACTTGTACAGTCTGCTCTCCCTCTCTCCTCCTTTTCTCACTTCATATAAAAGAGAATGATTGAATAAAAGGTAAACGACTAAGCAAGACCATGTTATTTTTTCTGATTTTCTACATAAGGATGATTAACATGTGGAGGTTGACAAGTATCTCTCTCTCTCTCTCTCTCTCTCTCTCTCTCTCTCTCTCTCTCTCTCTCTCACACACACACACACACACACACACACACACTTAACCTCCCCCTTCCCCCCCCCAAACACACCAACCACCCCACACTCACCCACATAGTCTTAACCTCCAACCCTCATATACACACCAACCTTTCCACACATACCCATAACTCGCCTCTCTCGTAGCTTTCTGAATATTACCCAATATTAATCCTTGCACTCACCATTCCCTGTAAGAAGGAAAATCTGACAATAAGGATATGCAAAAATCAGTGAAGTTTTCCCCTGTAGATCCTCTTTGACCCATCAGTAGCTTAACTTCGTCATGCAGCTTCTTTCGAGTGTAAAGTTTGCCTACCACATTTTGAACTGGCCTTGGAAAACTTAAGGGAGCAGAAAGCACTGAAGAACCGCCTAAGTCCATTAAAGACACGAAAAGGAGGAGAAACGAAAGGAAAAAGTGAGAGTAAGGAGGTAAGCATGGAAAGTGAGTGACAGCGTAACTTGAGAATGGAGACTGCCATCAAAAGGAGGAAGAAACTGAAAATGGGGAGAGAGAGAGAGAGAGAGAGAGAGAGAGAGAAAGAGAGAGGTGAGGGGGGGAGGAAGAGGAAAGAGAACCAGTGACCTGGTTTGAGAAACTTGAGAGAAGGAAACAAGCTTAAACAGACGCCTAAGTAGTGAAGGAAGGAAGAGGGGGAGCTGAGGATGGAGAGAAAAAGGTGAGAAAGAATGGAGAGAGACAGCTGAGTGGCAGAGATGGAAGGAGGATGAAATGGTAGAGAAAAGGAGTGGTAGGGAAGTAAGTGGGAGTGAGGGATGAAGAGAGAAATGAAAGGAGAGGATGGAGGACCAGTTTTAAGAAAATACAGTATGTGAAGGCCAGCTTTTAAGAAAAACTATGAAAACAGTTGACACAAAACAAAAAGGAGTAATCTGTATCAAAGTTAAAAAAGGGGCTGAAAGACAAGTGTACACTTTTGATATAATGACAGCTTTCTATAATCATCAACTTGAAACGGGAAGGCAATATATTTAGCTCAGTGAACTTATCATTGAGAAGCCGTTAGAAACCGCCTTCATTAACCCTCCCCTGGTCGAGTCAGCTCTGGTTTTGTACTGAAGCTAACGCCAAACTATTTTAATCTGCCACGAGTGACTCAGGTGTTAGGTGTGATAATACTTCTACCATTAGCCCTCCCATGGTCGGTGAAACCAGCGTTTTTTCTAGATAGTGCTAGATGATGATATTCAGACGAAAGTGAGCCATACTGTAGGTATCTTAAAGTGTTAAAAAGTAAAACTAATTATAAGAAAAACTGGGGACTAAAAAAATGAAGAAAGAAAATAAAGAGAAAAAGATTGCAAACGAGAATGTTTAGAGTGCTGGGAAGGAATGTATGCATGTAGGCCTGTTTAGGCCAACAACAACCATGGACGGATATTTCCAAAGTTTGAGTTATTTCAACACTGAACGCGAATTTTCTGTCTCCAGGATGGCTGTAGGTAATTTATATACTCAAAACCAAACATAAATTTCTCTGCATGTTTAACTTTAGGTGACTTAATCATAAACTAATTTAAACTAAACTAAATGACAACACGTGGACGCATCCAATATCCTGTAATCCCCTGTTTGAGTGTGTGTGTGTGTGTGTGTGTGTGTGTGTGTGTGTGTGTGTGTGTGTGTGTGTGTGTGTGTGTGTGTGTGTGTGTGAGTGTGTGTGTGTGTGTGTGTGTGTGTGTGTGTGTGTGTGTGTGTGTGTGTGTGTGTGTGTGAGAGAGAGAGAGTTGGATATCTACAGTCTGATGATTTTTACTTTACTTCATTAATGTTACGAACAGAAGATATTAGTCTGCAGAAAATGATAGTGATGGTGGTGTTGATGGTAGCTGTGATGATGGTGGTGGTGGTATTAGAGGTAGTTGTAATGATGATGATGGCGGTGATGGTAGCAGTGGTGGTGGGGGTTGCTGTGAAGATAATAATGGTGGTGCTAACTGTGGTGGAGGTCTTGATGGTAGCTATGATGATGATGGCAGTGGTGGTAGCTGTGGTGCTGGTGGTGATGGTGGTGGTGGAGGTAGCTGTGGTGGTGGTCGCTGTGGAAGTTGCAGCTGTGGTTGTGGTAGCTGTGGTGGTGGTAGTAGCTATTCAGAAATGGGTCTCATTTGGGCAAGGGTTTTGCGGTCCGATAGGGAAGCTAAGTACTTGCTTCAAAGCAAAACGTGGGTCCGAGACGGCTCTAATTTGGAACAAGGCTGCGAGGCTCTTGCATTTCACTAGTGTAAACTATTGCAACACCACTCGCCAAGTTTTCTCTGTCCAGGTTGACGGCTTTCACTTTACCTAACTCTGCCCTAACCAGAGTTAACCTAACCTAATCTAATAGCCTAACTAATTTTCACCTAAATCCTAACGTAGCCCAACAGAAAACGACAGTATCCTGACTCATGTCCCTCAAGCTGAACTTTTTCAAACCGAGCTCCAAGATTTCATTGGCTAAGTTAGCGGTGCTTGGTTTACAACCTACCCTAATCATGCCCAGTTTACAGTATTCTTGACCAAACCTAAGAACATCTTCATAGCTTAACCTAACCTAGCCTAATTTTGGCAACCTCAGTCTGACAGCCACCTAATTAAATTAAACCTTATCCTAACCTAGCACATCATTACATGACAACAACTGGACGTATCATTATCCTTTTTAACTAGCCTTGTTTATATTGTTTAACCCTAACCAAAATTAAATATTGTACATCTTTAACATAATCTTATCGTAATCAAACCTAATCAAACTTAGCCTAGACTAACGAAGTATTCGGTTCATATGCCTGAAGTGATGATAATCATCTCAGCACCGAGCAGTATTCTTTTTTTCTCTCCAGAATGGATGTGTTTATTCTATCTAACTATAGCGAAGCTAGGTTAATCCGTGCAGCTTAATTTTTCTCAGTTGCATCCTAAACTAACCGTGCACTAAGTTTTTATTTATATCGTCTGGTTGCAACAACAAACATACAAATATTACCTCCTCGAAATGAAAATGTACATAAAGTCGCCTGAGAAATGTAAGACTAAAATAAAACAAGCGTCATCGTACTAACAATTCCTGTAACAAGCTCTCTTTTGTCAAAAGTTTTCCCCCAACAAATATCTTGGATGACCGCCACAGAGGGCTTTCATCTTCCATTTTCATTCTGTTCCGCGCTTCTCCTTCCTGACCCGCTTTCTTCTTGCATCTTCTCTAGGCCCAACTTTCTCTCGCCTTTTCACACTGTCCTCACTCTTGGCGCTCTTCCTTGTCTTCACCGATTTTCTTCTTGCATTTACATTCTCTCTCTCTCTCCCTCTCTCTCTCTCTCTCTCTCTCTCTCTCTCTCTCTCTCTCTCTCATTACTAAACTTTTCCTCTTTTCGTCTCCTCCATTTCTTCCTCATGTATATTCTTAAAGCATTACTCTCCATCCCTAATTCTCTCTTCTTTCCTAGTTACTGCTGACCCGAATCTTTATTGCATTAACTTCATTTATTGGCGAACTTGGAGGTGATGGCGACCCTTTGGATATTGATTACAATGTTAGGCTTTACGAAAGGGGAGGCAGAGGGAAGGAATTGGGGAAGGGCGCTGGGGAAGGAATTAGGTAGCTGGGGGGTAGAGGGAAGGATAAAATCCTGGGGAAAGTGGATGAGTGTTAGGGATGTAGATTTTACCTGGGAAAGGCGGCTGGGGAAGGGTTAATGTTATGTGGGAAAAGGATTAGATTGTTAGGGAAAAAAGATGCAAGAGAGCATAATTATGTGGAAATGCATTATTAGGGATGCTAGAAGAGGAATGGAGAAAGGAATGTAGACGGGGAGCTAGCTTGAGTTTAATTACACAATTGCGTACGAAAGGTCTGATGACGGTAATCGATTAATATTAGTTGAGTAACAAAGAAAACCCATTTCTTGAGTTTCGCATTCCTGGCGTTATGGGGTGAGGCAACCCCCAAAACCCCAAAATTTCACCTTCAATTACACTTTTGCGTACAAGTCTGAAATTTATGTCATGAAACTAATGATTGTCAGTGAATCAAAATATATAATTCAAGAAAAGAAGTTGTCTGGGGTTTTTACTTAAGAAGGATCCTTTTAACAGGATAAAAGGGGTTCAATTACACTTTTGCGTACAAAAAATTCATTTTGCTACTCTTGTCCAATTATACGTATATAAAACAAAAATAATTCTTAAGAAAGGCTCTTTCCTGGCATTTTCAGATAAGACGGTGTCTTTTGAACTGACACATGAAACTTTAGGATAAATAGAAAAAATCAAGATAAACTTTCATTTCACTAACAAAAGGACTTCATCTTTGGTAAGTTGCTCAGACAATTGATAAATGACCAAACTAAATGGAATTCACTTGCACATAAGAAATACATACTGTTTTATTAGTTTTCTTTGTTTTTAGTAATAAATATTAGGCTAGACGACAAATCAATATGGTTAATTCGGTGATATTGATGAAATGTACCGAAATACATGAACTTCATTGGTAGCTACTACTAAAGAAAAAAAAGTGCCATACTTATTGCCAATCAAGTAGGTACTGCCCTCTTATCTCCAACAGGAAATATCTTAAAATATTGATAACATATGGTAATTGACTAGTAAAAATTGTTTGAAAGAGAATTATGTTTCAACTAAAAAATGTATCTTTTACAGTGAATAAATCCTCATTCACACACAGTTAAGCAAACTTTTATCATAATGAACATATAAGAGGTACTGGTTTGATAATGAATGTGTGATGGGTGGGTATCCAATGTCCACTGCATTCAGGCTGATCCTGTCAGGCTAACCTTAATTACTGTCCTCACTATCCTCTTCAGTATAGTAATCTTCTTCATCTTTGCTGTCATCAGCATTTTGAACTGTTTTAGGAACAACAGAATCTGGCATCTGTGCCCCATCAAACCATATGATATTATAGGAATTGTTTACCAGTTCCCATCCGAAGGCTGGGTACTTTGGCAAACTGTTGGTATAGGCAGCATTCCACATTCTTGCCACAAAGTTTTTTCTGGCAATTTTCTGCTTGACAACAGCCGCACAAGGTGGGATGCCACTAGCATCTATCCCCTTCAATCTTTGGAATGGCTTTGTTGCGTCTCTTGGTCCGTATGCCTTCTCAAATACTCTGAACCGATGATGGTTAATAGGAGCAGTTTTCCGTGCACTATACAGAGTGCATGTATAGTCTTCAATTACTCTGCTTGTGATGTCATCCACAGGTCCCGTTGCTACTGCAGGGAATGCTTGCAGGAATCTTTCATCTTTCTCAAGTATAGCAAATGGGCGCTTCTTCCCTTTTCGTACGAATGCTGCAGTGTAGTCACAACCGGTGTTCGCATGAAAACCAGGAAGTGCTGAGCAACACTCAGGACCTTTCCTTGAGGCAATTGCTGAGACATTAACATAACGTCTATTTCCGCGTCCTGATGTTCCCACATCCTGTCCAGACATTTGATGTGATTCTATGCACGTGGTGTAATAGTATGACCAAAATATCAGTATCAGCCGCCCTAACAACTATGTCACCACTGGGCATGTCACCATCAGCATCGATCATATGAAGACACAGCCTGGTATCTGCTTCTGGGTGGTTACAGTTTAAATGTGCAATCGGTTCTCTCTACTCTGCCATTCACCACACAGTACTTAAAGCATTCTCCATCAATACCTAGGTAAACCTCTCTGTCACACAGTACTGATGCATGATGTTCTGAGGCCCAATCCTTCATAAGGAAGCGAGGAAGCTGTTGCTTGAATGATGGTGATTTGAGAGCTTTTCCGATATCCTTAGGTCGCACTTGGTCTGGACCAGCAATCATGTATATTGTCTCTTCAGCACCCCGACGTTCACGTTCACAGTCCTTTATTGAGGGCTCCTCATAGGCATCGAACACGATATCCACCCTTTTTGATGGATGGGCCAAAATAGTATGCAATACTACACGTGATAACCCGCCATATGATGGAGGTAAATTTGGTGGTAAGCAATAGAGCAGGAAGTTACCATCAATCAGATGTGAGCAGATTTCCTTGGGGTTACCGTGTTCTTGAACCTTTTCTTCCAGCAGAGAGAACAGTGCACTTTTGTCTGTATATACCATTGTCCCATCAGACCTACATAGTGTGAGTGGCACTGATGTCAACGGATATGTAAGTAGGAACTCTAGATCAACTCGCTTTTTTGTGGCGATGACTGCAATCCGCCCAAGCATATCTCTAGTGCATCGGAGCTGTCTGATGACGGCATCATGTGATCGTGTGTGCTTTGTTCCTTGGTCCACGAAGGTTTTCAGGTTGTTTCTTGGAATAGCCTTCTCAAAGCGAGCTGGGTCATCAGCACATTCCTGAACGAATGCCTGTGCCGTTTCATTCCCTCTTCTTCAGAGCTAAGTAGAGACTTGGATATCTCAATAGTTGCACTTTTCCCAGTATGTATATTTATCAATACTTCAGATTCTAAGTTGAAGGGATCAGCAGAAGTCATTATGACGTTCATAACTTTTCTGAGGTCATCTTTGTCACGCCGGATACGACTTCGTGATAACTCGGCCTCAGCATCATTGCTCCCTTGCATCCCTGCCATTTCAAGTGCAGCACTAATTATAGCTGCTCTGCTACCCTTGGTGACACTCCAGCGGAGGCGGGCACTGTAGTTGTTTGTGGCAGCAGTATATCCAGTCATACGAGAGGCAGCATCTGCTTTAACAGTTTGTTCCAATGTAAGGTCAACAGGCAGAATACTGAACTGATTATCTGTGCACCGGATGCTGAAAAGTCCAGCAACAAGCATGTTGGTAGCTGTTTATTCTCATCCCTGCTACTGGTTACACATGACTATATATTCTTAGCAGAAATTCACACTTTATGGAAATCCGGCAGACCTCTCAATCACCAGTGCATCTGAAAACGTTTGACCGAAATGAGTCAGATGTAGCTTGTAACGGGGTGGACAACATACCCTACGCCTGGAAGCACAGCGTGAAGATAATGTGATTATGCTGACATAATAAACCACAACTGTGGCCTTTGCAAGGGATATTCGGATATATATTTACCATTTCACTCCTTCACACTGCACTAATACCCATTTGCATTTCATTTACTTATTGTGAGGAAATCAATTAACGCTTTTAACAATGCATTCCCTGCCACATTTTTTTTTTTTCACATAATAGAAGTAGACACAAGGGATAGACCCCTTCTTATCTGAAATGCCAGGAAAGGGCCTTTCTTAAGCATTATTTTTGTTTTATATACGTATAATTGGACAAGAGTAGCAAAGTGAATTTTTTGTACGCAAAAGTGTAATTGAACCCCTTTTTATCCCCTTAAAAGGATCCTTCTTAAGTAAAAACCCCAGACAATTTCTTTTCTTGAATTATATATTTTGATTCACTGACAATCACTAGTTTCATGACATAAATTTCAGACTTGTACGCAAAAATGTAATTGAAGGTGAAATTTTGGGGCTCTGGGGGGTGCCGCGCCCCATAACGCCAGGAATGCGAAACTCAAGAAATGGGTTTTCTTTGTTACTCAACTAATATCAATCGATTGCCGTCATCAGACCTTTCGTACGCAATTGTGTAATTAAACTCAAGCTAGCTCCCTAATTAATGGGGTTGTGGAGGAGGAGGAGAATAAGACAGATGGGAATATAAGATGAATTTAGTGAGGAAAAAATAAAAATCATACTTTGTAGGAAGAGATAGAGGGAAAGGAGTTTGGTATTACTAATCGTAGCTTCAGGTTCATGTGTCTTTATGCAGTCCACCATTTCTCTTATGGAGGACAGAAGTAGGTTGAAGGAGGTCTGCATAACTGAACAGCATAGCCGCCAGGTTATATCGGTATCACAGTGTAAAAGCGTAGCGTGGGGGGGGGAGGGGAGGAGGGAGTAAAGTAGAGAAAATCATTGTAGGTGAATGCGTGTGGAGAGGGTAAACGAATTTAGGGCTGACTGAGGAAGGATTGCTGGGAGATAATGAAAACGTGGGTAGTGGGGGATAGAGGATCAGATTTGTGGAGCAAATAATGGAAAACAGAGGTGAATGGTACAGTGGAGACGTGAGTCGGGAACTGACTGAGAAAAGAATAATGAGTGGGAAAGGAATGGGGTAGTGAAGGACGGGGTTTTAAGAACGTGCTAGAAATAAAATACAGAGATAATTTGGGTTTGGAGTAGGGGATGCTGGTTGGAAGAAAAAGGGGTGAAACTGCGGAGGACAGAGTATAATTTTTTTTTATGGTGGGAGGAAGAAAGGAACGAAAATCTATGGTGCGAAAAAAGGTGTGCTAATGAAAGGAATGCAGTAAATAGGGAAGAGGACAAGGTAGTTAAGGGGATATTGTGAGGAAATGTATTGGGATTGACTGTGGAGGGGGTTGCTGGGGGTTGGGAATTATCTAGGGTAGCGGAGGAAATTATACGGCAATATCTTTGGAGAAAAGAACAAGCAAGTGAGTGGAACCGGGCTGTGGTGGATATATGTAGGTGAGCGTGAGGATTGTGTCTAGCGTTTGAGAAAGGAAAGATGTTGTGGGAGAGGAGGATAAAGTAGTGGAGAAAGGGAATGTGAGTGAAAGTCATCCAGTGGGGATTTGAAGTTAGATTAGGTTTGTTTAAGGAAGAAGGTCGCGATAAGGGTGGGGGAGTTGGGATAAAGGTAAATTGATAAGGGAAAGGCATAGAAGTTGGCAGGAATCTAAGGGTAAAACACAATAGGAAAGACTCTGGCAGGGGGTGGGGGGAAGTTTGGAGAGTTTGGTAAAATAGTGGGGTTGTTGGGTTAAAGGATAAGATTTCTGGAGAGAGAAATGGGAGAGTGAGGGGAATGGGGCGGTAAAGAATAACTTTGTGTAAAATGTGGAAAGAAGTGGGTGTTGGGGAAGGACTTGGCGCAGTGTGGGAGAAGAGTAAAGTAAGCTTGGCTTGGAGGAGTGGCTGGTTAGGGTGGTTATGGCCATGTATGTGGGTGCTCACACCCAGGTGAGAGTGAATGGAGATTTGAGTGATGAGTTTTCCGTGAATGTTGGTGTGCATCAGGGGTCAGTCTTGAGTCCCATGTTGTTTATCATGGTACTTGAAGCCCTTTCACGTGACTTTAGAAACGGACTCCCGTGGGAGTTGTTGTATGCTGATGATTTGGTGTTGATTGCAGAGAATGAAAGGGAGGCGGAGGAAAGGTTTAGGAAGTGGAGAGATGGTATGGGGCAAAAGGGTTTAAGGGTAAATGCAGATAAAACAAAAGTGATGATATCTAGGGTTGGTGGCGGTACTGTCAAAGACGAGGGAGAGTGGCCATGTGCAGTTTGCCACAAGGGCGTGGGAAGTAATTCCATCTTGTGCGGTGTGTATGATAAATGGGTGCATAAGAGATGTAGTGGTATCAGAGGTAGACTGCGAGATAATGCTGATTTTATGTGTACGGCGTGCCGGGGTGAGCAGGTGGAGATCGTCAGACGTGAAAGAATTGAACTTGCTGGTGAATCTCTTGAGTATGTGGAAGAGTTTTGTTATTTAGGAGACATGTTGTGTGCTGGAGGTGGGGCTGGAGCTAGCTCTGTGGCTAGGGTGAGAAGTGGTTGGAAGAAGTTCAGGGAGCTCTTGCCTCTCCTGACATTGAGGGGGCTCTCCCTACGTGCTAAGGGGTCTTTGTATGCAGCGTGTGTTAGGAGTGTAATGCTGTATGGCAGTGAGACCTGGGCAGTGAAGGAGGAAGACATTCGTCGGCTCAGACGTACAGAAATGACAATGATTAGGTGGATGTGCAGTGCGTCCCTGCGTCCAAGGCCTGGAGGGGCTGGGTTTACAATGGAAGAGTTGAGAGGTAGGATGGGACTGGAGTGTATTGGTGTTGTGATGAGGAGAGGTAGATTGAGGTGGTTTGGACATGTGGAGAGGATGGGGATGATAGTTGGGTGAGGAAGGTGAGAAGTGTTAATATTGGGGGTGGGGTTATGAGGGGTAGACCGAGAAAGACATGGGACGAGGTCATTAAGTGTGACCTTAGGGTTAAGGGACTGAACAGGGAGGCTGCAATGGATCGTGCAGCATGGAGAGCCGCCATTAGGTGACCAAGGCCGACACATGCAAGCATGTTGGAGCCTTTAAAAACGAAAACGAAAGAATTTCAAGGGACCCAGTAGGAAAAAGCACTGGGACTGGCTGGGGACGGGATCACTGCATCACCACACTGTTACACACCACACCATCTCACTGCACGAAGCAACTGTCTCTTCACATCACTTGCCACACCATCATTTGCTGCTGCATCATACTGAAAAACTGCATACAAAACACATCCCAGATATTATAAGGCAGTCAAGGTCCTCCCAAAAGTAATTGGTTAAGGATATTGTCAGGTAGACTGACACTCGTAATAAGTTTTGCCGCAGATGATAAGACCCTTCTCACCACTCTAGGCCACCGGTTATTCTGGATGAATTGAGACTGACAGAAGAAACTGACGTTTTTAACAATTAAAAACTCAGGGAGGATACTTTTTCAATATGGGTGTCTATGTACGCTTATTTCCTGTAGCTACACTTTTTGACGCAACTTGTTCCCAGTGGGAGCTGTGATACAATTTTTACCTACAGTCAGGGTTTTAGAAAGGAAATGGTCTTGATGCTAGTTGTGGTGCAATTTTTACCAACAATCACGCTTTTTGAAGCAACCTGTTCCCAGTAGTAGCTGTGGTACAACTTTTACCCATTCACAGTACAGAGAAATACCTGTGTTTTTATTTATCAACTACAGAACATTGACGCATTGAGACTTTTTTTGCACTTCACTTTTTAGCCTGTTAGAACAACATTGAAGCCAACCTCCAAAGTCCGGGGTGGACAGAAACGGAAAGAAAATGAGTGGGCTGGGAAGTAAAATATTGTGTCAGGTCATCTGCATAACATTGCCTTTGCATCGAAGTTGAATGGAACAATACATGGTCGCAGGGATTGGCTTTAGGCCATATGTTACACGCTGGGAGTGATGTATGACTTGTTCACTATACGGTACCTTGTTTATTTCACTCTAGCTGACGCTACACGATTTTCTCGTCAAAGGGGACCTCCTGGTGCTAGAGGGTTTCTAGTAGGAAAATCAAAATAAAAACAAAGACGAAGTATGGTAAAATTCACTCACCTTCCCACTACGATGTCGACTCTTCCTCGCCATTCTCAGATTATTTTATTCGATCTTTAGTCCTTCGGACTAAGAGGTTAATGCAGACAGTTTCGAACTCCTTAGCTACAAGGGGTCTTTCTAATCAAAATAAAATAACATGAAGACTGATAAAATATAGTAATATATCATCGCACTGAAAGTTACAAAATTTTTACACTCAGAATATACTGGGTTAAGGACAGGACCCGTAAGAGTTTCCATGCGAAAGGTGGTTGGGATACATTGCACACAAAATGTCATTCAGGGGCGTACGAGGTATGAGGCTGGTCACCCATGCATCAGATGTCGGGATTAAGTAGCCTAGCTGCGGTCCCCTTCAGTCTTCTTGGGGCAGAATAGGATTAGATAATGAATGAATTGATGGCATTTTCCCCTTTAAGCCAGATGACGTCAAAATTATTTTATTCCTGCTACCACCATACGTTTTTATTCAACTTAGGAAAGATCTACCCTGTTGAAGGGGCTAATGGAGGTAATTATTTAATCTGTTTTGTTCATAATAACTATCCTACCTGAATAAATCTGTTGAAAATGGTAAGAATAAGATATGAAGGAAGAAGTATCTCAATTCAAGAGGTTAAAAATA